>NC_050097.1:50662336-50965366 GCF_902167145.1 Zea mays
CATAGCTACGGCTCATCAGTCATCACACCTGGTTGCGAGCAGCTTCCAAGAAACTACGCATGAAATTAATTAGCGGACGTTTTTGAAGCACAAACTTACAGCTTGAAGCCAAGAACATCCAGCATTGACACCTAAACTAAGCGCTTGTTTCACATGGACTTGAACATTTTGAGCAGCGACCTCGCCCTGGTCTTGGCCCTGGTTCCGCACTGGCTCTGCAGCAGCAGCAGCACCTGCGTCACCAGCCCCGCGGCGGCAGCCTCGGTCCGTGCCGCCCTGGACTCCCTGCACACGGCCAGCAGCGCGGCCACCGCGTGCTCGCTTCCCTCGTTACTCGACGACATCATGAACACGTGCCTCACCAGCGACCGCACCGCGCCGGGATCGCGCGCCACGGCCCGGCGCCCTGCCTCGGACGCGGCGAGCGCCTCCAGCGCCGCGAGCGCGCTCCACGCCGCGGCGCCACGGCCCTTGCCCGCCGACGCCCACGCCAGGCAGCCGAGGAGCGCGGGGACGGCGCCGTGGTGGACGGCGCTGCCGCGCGCGGGCTCGGCCGCGCAGCAGATCGCGGCCACCGCGCGCACCGCGGCGACCGAGACGCGCTCGTCGTCGTGCCGAAGCAGCGGCAGAAGCGCCTGCCACACCCGCGGCGACGCGGCGGCGGCGAGCGCCAGGTCCCGCGTCGCGGCGGCCGTGGCGATCGTCTCCAGGAGGCGGCACAGGCCCGCCTTGGCCGCGGCGGGGCCGCGCGCGAGGAGCCCGACGAAGGACGTGAGGCTGGCCTCCGTCTTGAGCATGTTGAGGCAGCCGTGCTGCGGCGAGGCCGGGCTCGACGGCAGGAGGGTGAGCGCGCACTGCAGCGCAAGCCCCTCCTGCTCGGACAGGTCCCGCGTCGTGGGCGCGTGGAAGACGAGCTGCAGCAGCACGGGGAGGAAGCCCAGCTGGAGCATGCACGCGCGGCCGACGTCCGACTCGGAGGCCAGCGCGACGCCCTTCTTGAGCGCGGCCACCTTGGCGCCGCTGCCGGCGCCGGACTGGAGGCAGCGCTTGAGCGCCGCGAGCGACGGCTCCTCCGCGTTGTCGTCGCTGGTGGCGGCGGCGGCGGCGGGCGTCGTCGCGTCGGAGATCTGGTGGTCGGCGGACAGCCAGCGCTCGATGAGGTGGCGCAGGGTGCGGTTGGGCACGAGCGCGGCGTCGCCGAGCGGCTGCATTGTGACCGGGCACGTGCGGTGGCCGGCGGCGAGCCAGCGCTCGATGCAGGGGCGGTCGTACGTCTGCCCCGTGCACAGCGTCACCGGGTCCGTGAAGATGTCCAGGCTGATGGGGCACCGGAACAGGTGCGGGATGCTCATCTTGCGCGCGCGCACCACCAGTCGTCCACCACCACGGACCGGATCAACGAGATGCAATAATAAAGAAACGCCCAGCAGGTATCATGCTTCTCGCTGCCGCGATCTAAGATGGCAAGATCCAGATCAAGAGCCAGCACCGACACCAGCTGCTGCCTGCTGAGCAACTCACAAACAGGGCGGCGAGAATGCAGCGCGCGGTACCAGAAAATCTCTCTCGATATTGCCTCGAGCACTCACTCCCATTCCCATGCATGATGCATCATCCCCATCAAGGACCGATGATCCATGGCGACGCGACGGCGACGTAACAGGTGACGGAGGTGACTGCAGCAGAGTTACTGCGCGCGCTGTGGTCAGCCGCTGTGGCTGTAACGAGTACTAGTAGTTGAAGTTGCTGCAGGTGAGGTGATGGCCATAAAGCCGGCCGAAACAGCAGGAGCTGCCGCGATGTACTAGTAGTTGAAGTTGCTGCACACGAGATGGACTAGGCACGCAGGCAGGCTACTGTGCTGGCTGGATGTGTATGGGCTCTCCTCGATCGAAGAAGAGAGAGAGAGAGAGAGAATGGAGTGGCGAGATGGAATGGAACGAGGCGAGGGAGGGGCAAGTGAGAAGAGGGGCCAGAGGGGGCGTGTGCTTTGCTTCACGCTCCATGCGTCGAGCCGCATCGTGGTTGCAGGAAGAAGATAAAGGCAAAGGTGGAGCGAGCCCGAGCGGGCGGTCCTGGAAAGGGAAAGGTCTAGTGATTGGACGACCGGAGCAGAGGCCAGAGGGAGTGCGGGGAAAAAGTTGGCGGCCTGAAAGCGTGGGGACAGTCAGAGTTGGGGGATCGGTTTGGAACGCAATTCGCAACTGCTGCTTGCTTGCATGATGCATTGACAGGAGAGAGGCAGGCTGCCTGCTCTTCCTAAACGCGATTTGCAATGCTCCTCCCCCTTCTCCCACAGAGCAGCAGGTTTGCAAAAAAAAAAAATATATATTGTAAGGACCCGAATTATGAGCTGCCAACTCGCCGAGTAAAAAAGAGACATGCCTTTGGGCTAGGTGCTGATCGTGATCCGAATATAATTCTATGTGAGTCAGTACGAAAAAGGGAGATGCTTGCTGATGCAGAGAGCGTGATCATGTGGTTGCAGGTAGTGTTTGAGCTGCGTGCATGCATCGACAAGATCATGCATGCATCCAAAAGTCGGGAAAGAAACGTGAACATGTAACTTGTATCGTCTCTTCTTCTCTACGGTGCGCGGATTGTTTGCATGCGAGGTTTTCCATGCAAAAGATGGGCAGCTGATTGATTTGCTCCGCCCGTCTTCAGTTCTGTACTTTTAGGGCATCTGTACTTTAGGGCATGTACAATCATAAGATATATTGTAATTACAATTAGGTGGGCCAAAAAAGTCTGGCTATAATCTATATCAGATCAAATTCCCTCTTTTTTTATTTAAGACATTTAATACAATGAAAAATTAAAGCACGATTCCCCATAGAAATATGTACATAAGGGGGATATGTAGTTTCCCTCTATATAGATTAGGAAAACATTTATTCTTATTCTATTTTATTATGCCATTCAAAATAATAGGGGATAACGATTTAAGAGTCGTTCACTACTGCAATTCAAAAAAATAATTTTATTATATTATAGTTAATTATATTAATATATTATAGTTAATGGTTCTAATTTATTCTGATTTTTGCATCCTACCACTAGAAATCCACTTTTTCTTCTTTTTCAGTCGGTTTTCTAAGTATAAGAGACGACTAAGTGACTATATGATATAATTCTGAGATCCTGAGACATAAATACAGATAAGAGACGTAGTGTATCGAAAGTCGTGAAGATTTGAGCTCTTCGTAAAGAGCTCGTCTCTTGTATCTTTTTACTTAGCCATTAGAGACCCTTCAAAGGACTCCGTATTAAATGGGGTTGTACATGACCTTAGTTTTACATTTAGAAAAAAAAACTGGCGGACTTTAAATACACTTTTTAGGAAAACGTGCCAACCTTCTAGTATAGGTTCTGAGCAAACGCATTGCCAAGGCACATTTCTTCTATGAAGGATTTAATAAAAAAAAACAAATTTGGCATCGGAGATGTTGGGAGAATTTGTTTTTTTTTTTGGGTATGAAGTTGGCCGAAGTTTAAAAAGAAATTTAAGCTCACATGACTGGCATAAGCATAACTGCCTAACTGGAGCTGGCAGATTGCTTTGAGCTTGTACTTCAGATCGACATGATATGCTAAACAGCTTCCAACTCAGGAGTGAGATGGAGCTATGATTTCGCGGCGACGTCGACAAGCGTGGCGCACACACTACTGGCGTCTAGTGATGTAGCTCGCCGTGGACCGGTCTCCGCTCTCATTCGGCACCACCAGCACCACGCCCATGTGTCATCATTATTCCATTTGCTGGGGCAAGATCTAGAGAGAGAGAGAGAGAGAGAGAGAGAGAGAGAGAGAGAGAGAGAGAGAGAGAGAGAGAGAGAGAGAGAGAGAGAGAGAGAGAGAGAGAGAGACGCATGCATGGGCAGAAAGCCACGACCCCGACTGAAAAAAAAAACCGAGTGCGTTGGAAGGCTTATGATGAACACGCACACGCGAGCAATTCATGGCACCCTGGTTGGCCCACCTGTCAGCCAGCCAGTGCTGCCACGGTAGACCGAAACCGGGGGAAGGGGGAATCCTCGTGACCCGTAATCCCCCAACATCTTCGTCGCTACGTTACAAATCGGTATGATCTGTACAGTTGAAAACTGGGTGGATAGGGCAGCTCAGCTGTAGCTGTAGCTGTGCGGCAGCGACTGCGCCGGTTAATCGCCGTCTCGAGCCGCCCACTGAGGATAAACAATGGGATCGTGTATAGTAGGCGCTAATATAATGGGCAGATGAGCGCGGCTATACTAGGGCAGTGCCAAAAGTCTCTTGTTGATACTGCGTTTTTTTTTGGGTGAGGTGCTGTAGCCAGCGGAGGCAGCAGGCAGCATTACCCAAATTAAGGGACTGCGCTTAAAATAGCAACAGGATTCACACGCTGATCAGAGCACGGCATATGATCGTGTGCTTTGTGCAAAAGAAATGAGCAAAAGGTTGTTCGCGACCCCGGTGATATATATAGAATGTTTTCCGACAGGACACACCTCCAGATATACACTACTACAGCATACCTCTGCACAGGCGGTCCGGTTAACCTCTACACAGGCGGTTCCAGGAACCGCTTGTGGTGCACCGCCTGTGATGTAAAACAACATCACAGGCGGTCAATCAAAAACCGCCTGTGAAAAACACAGATTACAGGCGGTCCAGTTCAAAGGAACCGCCTGTGATAGACACACATCACAGGCGGTTTCTTATCCTAGCCGCCTGTGATAGACACACATCACAGGCGGTTTTTTATATAAGTCCGACTGCATACAATATAAATCACAGACGGTTTTCATTACACAGATTCATATATACAGAATTTTCAAACACAAAATATACACAGATTTCATACACAGATTCACACAGATTGCTTACACAGATTTCATACACATATTACAAGTTCCATAACAGGTATAATACACAGATTCATCCACATATCAAGTTCCATCGTCATACACAGATTTATACACATATCAAGTTCCATATACAACTAAACATCTCAAAGTTCCATAGACAACTAAACATCTAAAGTTCCTAACTAAAGACCTAAACACTGTGTGATATTGTGTACAAACTTAGTTCTGGGAATTTTTGCAAATTTCCATTTGTATTGTAGAATAGCCCTTGTTGATGAAGAACTTCACGGCGCATAAAGTAAAGCAAGTCTCTTACAACTTTAGCAACGCCGACGGAAACCATATCTCTTTCTAACCATTCAGCATTGATCTTGGATTTAGGAACCTGCAATAAAAGCAAAAAACAAGCGGTGCTAAGAGTAATGTGATGAGAAACATTAATATAACATAAAAATTGCAACATAGACAATGATAGCGAACTTACATCCTCACGATTGACCATGTAATGGAAGGTGACACGACACCATTCGCATACATAATAACCGCACAGGACAGTACCCGGAGGTTGTTTGTCACCATATGGAAATAATGATATTGACAAATTAGGCTTGTCCTCTGGATGTTCGCCGCCAAGATCTTTCCAATAAAAACGGTATGCACTACATATAAGAATAGCATTGTGAGATTAAGAATACATTTGTTAAGTTGTAATAAGTACAAGTGTGCAATAATAATCATACTTCTCTAAAATCTTCAAGAAGTCATTATATGTAGCCTTTTCCATTCTTAGTGAGTCGAAGACCACGACTTTACCATCCTTTGGAAAGATCATGATACAAATGTAGTGGTCACTATATAGACATAGACGAAAACACATGTTAAGATCACGATTGCCATAATTTATAGTTCAAAATTAAACCATGTCGATAACTTACTTAAAGTGGTGCGGAGCTATTATTAAGTACTTGCCATGTTGTACATGATTATACATGGCTCGTCCAATGTATGCCGCCATTACCTTCATTTTGTTTCTCTGCTTCTGTTTGACGGCTTTCTCAAATTCAGCATCGTCCAAGTCTTTGTATTCTTCTCCATGCCTCCGAGCAACTACTTTGTAGCGAGCTTGGGATATCATCAACGGGTCAAGAAACCCTGTCTTAAGTTGTTTCTTCTTATCATCCATGTATTGCATCCTACGTGTAATAGTGTTAATCGTTAGACTCTCGTTTATGTGTGCGTGTACAAAACTAATAAATATGAAAGTTTAGAGGTACTTACAAGCAAAAGAGGGTTAAGTAGTTGGTTTCCATCCTTTGTCGGTGGTACAACGACCAGAGATCGTCAAAGAATAAATGTCGCACAGGATCTATATGATCATTGCTCCAAAATGCATCTTCTGGCACAACAAATGTGAAGTCCTCGAGTTTGTATTTGTTGCTAGCCACCATGTACCACTCATGCATTCTAATCTCCGGAGTCGACAACTTAGAAAGTTGCACCGTCGTCAAGAACGGCCTCCCATTCACAAATTTTGGAGGAACATCCTCCTTCTTGTATACCGAGATATTGGTTTTAAGACGTAATGATTCTCGAGTATGAATCATTCCATCTTCTTCCCATACTTCGAAATTGTCTATTTGGGACCGTGTGCCTACTCCATGAGATGTTGATTCCGCTTTTGATTGATTTGTCATAACTCTCTGCAATTTATGCAGGTAGCGTGCCACTGATTCTGACGGTTTCTTGACATCGTCAGTGACGATTCGCTTATGAATTTTCTTTGAAATAGTTGGCCCTTCAACATTGGTGCCAACCTTTGGTTCCTTTTTTTATGTTGACGTCGACATTCTGAGGAACAATTTTGTCTACGTCCCCCTCGTCGAGTTCCTTCACAAGAGGCGATATGATTGTTTCAACGATTTTTTTGGAGGTCGGTGTCAGATCTTCCTGCACCATGGGGTGTGGAATGATCGAACTATCTTTTTGTTGCATTGGTGTTGAATTCGGCTCATCACCCAACTTGATGTCGCGTCGATGCCAAAGGACCAACTCGTTCATTGCCTCCTGCAAAGTTATGATCCCCTCAACTGGAAAATCTATCTCCCAATCTTCACAACCACTGTCTGTGATTTCTAGAACTTGGACCACAGCATAGTGTGGTGGGACAGGATTATCCTTGTAGTTAACAAGTCCTGGTTTTACCAAACCAGTAGCAGCTTGCTTTGTTTTTGTCCCAGATCGATTGATTGGAATATGAAGAAAGCAAGGCTTGTCCTCAACAATATCGTCTACAGGGTACTTGGTCAACTCTTGCACAGATCCTACGCTGCTAGGGACTATAGGTGGACTCATGTGGCTTGGCTTGAGTTCAAATGATATGCATTCTGTTTTCTTCATTTTGTTCATCACGTCATTAATAGCCTTTTGTACCCTTTCATCAATAGTCTCTTCAAGAGTCCTTTTCGACTTCTCGTGTTTCCTATATGACGATGCATACTCTGGAAAAGCCTCTCTCCAGGAAATCTTAGAAGAGATTCCCCGAGCCCGTCCAGTGTGTTCAGGATTGCCTAGTGCTGCAGTTAGTATGTCATTCTCCCTCCGAGGCTTAAATTCTCCTTTTTTCTCTTATCTGCATATTCTTGAATTTTTGTCGAAACTTCGCCTACCAATTCTGGATGCAAAAGTTTGCCGTCCTCACTCAAACCTGCCCGACCTAAGATCCAACGAATAGCTCGCTCATCGATATCTTTTAATACTGGGTCCAAAGTGTCGTTAGCTATAGCTTCCTCGATTATCCTGTTCCACTTCACAACTTTATGGTGATATCCGGTTGACCCCAGGCGATGGGGGTTGTTAATTCCGACCGCCTGTGATAAATTAACTTCATAGGCGGTCGACGTAAAAAACCGCCTGTGATGTTGTCTATCACAGACGGTTTTGCTAAATATCCGCCTGTGATGTGTGTACACTATAAAAGGACTCGCCCCCCACGGGTTCCAGAACCCTAACTCCCAGAACCTTCACAGCACTGTAGCGGCGGTAGGTTTTTTTTGAGATTTACAGGGAGAAGGTTTTGTTTTTGAGTTTATTGATTGATTTCAATAGTTTATGCATATATATGATCTCCATTTGTTTTCTTTCTCATTTTGATGCGATTTTTTGCCTCAATTTTGTAATATAGACCAGATTTGAAGAAAAGCTTTGGAATTCAAGATTTGGACTTATAATAGTTGATCTAGTTTAAAGATTCTTTAAAAACACAGTTGTCTCACCTCAAGGTACCTATTGTTGCAATGTTTGTTTCATTTTCATGCACATCAATTCGTTTCATGTTTTATGGATGAATTCAATTAATTAATGATTTTATTGATGTTAATCAATATAAGGATAGGTAATGGACCGAGGTTGGATGTACAATGTGCCAAGACCACATCCGTTGTATATTCAAAATTTGAGAAGCTTTATTGAAGCGGCCAACAAGCACGCGAATTTGCGAAAGAGCAAGGAGATATTATGTCCGTGCATCGACTGTGATAATAAGATAGCTTGGAGAGATACAGGAGTAATCCAATCACATCTGCTAAAAAGAGGGTTTAAAGACAATTACATGATATGGTCAGAACATGGTGAGTTGGATCCGTCTGAAGTGCCTGGTAATGACGAGAGAGTTGTCGGAATTTTAGATCTTAAAGTTGATGGTAAAGTGGATAATGTGGATGCTAATCAAGATTTTGAAGAATTTGATTGCGAAGAGATGTTGCGCCATATGGAACCAGAAATGTTGAGTTTCGTGGGATCGCAGAAAGGGCTATCTAAAATGGAGGGACTGGAAAGTGCTTCAAAAGAACCTTTATATGATGAATCAAAGGGTTGTGACAAAGAGTTTACTACACTGCGTACAGTTCTAGAACTTCTGAAGTTGAAGGCTAGTGCCGGATGGTCTGATACTAGCTTCACAGATCTTTTGAATTTTCTGTCCCAATTACTACCAAAACCCAACAAACTACCAACAAGCACTTATAAAGCGAAGAAGCTTATATCTCCCATAGCTCTGGGTGTGCAAAAAATTCATGCATGTCCGAACCATTGTATTATGTATCGTGGCGATTTTGAGAACGCATCAAGATGCCCAGTTTGCAATGTCAGTCGATACAAGAAGAGCTACAATCAAGACTGTGTAAAAAAATTTCCGAAGAAAAATAAAAACAAGAAATCCACTATTGGACCTGAAAGTGACGATGACACTTTGGATGACATGGATGGGAAAAAGAAGTCAAAGAACCCAGCTTTGGTGATGTGGTATCTTCCAGTAATTGATCGCTTAAAACGTTTGTTCTCAAATCCTAGGGAGGCTGAGCTTATGCGTTGGCATGCTGAAAATCGCAAGCAGAATAACAAACAGATTCGACACCCTGCTGATGCATCACAATGGAAAAATTTCGATCTTATGTATCCTGAGTTTGCCAAAGAAACCAGAAATGTAAGATTTGCTTTGGGTACAGACGGAATGAATCCATTTGGTGAAAAAAGAAGTGTACATAGCACCTGGCCCGTGACTTTAACGATGTACAACCTTCCATCATGGCTGTGTCACAAAAGAAAGTACATTATGTTGACTATTCTTATTCAAGGTCCGAAATCAGCTGGTGTTGATATTGATGTGTTCCTAGAACCTCTTATGGAAGATATGACAAAGCTCTGGAATGAAGGAGTTAGAATATGGGATGAGTATTGCCATGAGTATTTCAACTTAAGAGCAATTATATTTGTTACCATCCATGATTCTCCCGGTGGCGCCACACTATCAGGGCAAAAGACTAAAGGAAAGAATGGTTGTGTAGTGTGCGTCGATGGAACTGCTTCCATGTACCTTAAATCATCCAAGAAGTTGGTGTTCATGGGACACAGACGGTTCTTGATGAAGCAGCATAAGTACCGAAAGATGAAAGCGGAATTTAACAATCAACTGGAAAGTGAAGGTGCACCAAAGCCTTATAGTGGGAAACTTGTTTTTGAAATTGTAAAGAACATTCATGTTGTATTCGGAAAGGGAAAAAACAAAGGAGAAAAGAGAAAGAGAACTGACCCTTCAACTTACACAACTTTCAAGAAGCAATCAATTTTTTTCAAGTACCTCCCATACTGGAAGGATATGGAAATTTGCCACAGCATTGATTTGATGCATGTAACAAAAAATGTTTTTGACAGCATCATTGGAACCTTGCTGGGCATGCCGAGTAAGACAAAAGACGGACTCAAATCACGCAATGATCTAGTAGATCTTCAAATCAGACCGGAACTTCATCCAGTGGATAGTGGCAAAGGGAAGCCTTACCTCCCCCCAGCTAGCTACAACTTGTCAGTTGAGGAGAGAACAAAGATTTGCAAATGTTTGTGTGGGGTCAAAGTGCCCACAGGTTTCTTATCCAATATCAGCAGACTAGTCAGGATGAAGGACTTGTCTCTATTTGGCTACAACTCTCATGACTGCCATGTGATGATGACGGTGTTCCTCCCAATTGCGGTAAGAGCCCTCGAAACAGAGCATGTCAAAGTTGTCATCACACGCTTGTGTTACTTTTTCAATGTGGTTTCACAAAAAGTAATAGCTTTAGAAGACTTGGACTATCTAAAGGCATACATCATCGAGACTATGTGCAAGCTTGAAATGTGTTTTCCTCCATCATTTTTTGATATGCAAGTACACCTAATCATACATCTCGTGGATCAGATAAAAATATTAGGGCCACTATATTTACATCATATGTTTCAGTTGGAGCGATACCTGGGAGTATTAAAAGGTTATGTGCGAAATCGCGCTCACCCAGAGGGTTCAATCATGGAGGGATACACTACAGAAGAAGTGATTGAGAGCTGTATAGATTACATCAGTGACGGAACAATGATAGGTGTGCCTGTACCTAAACATGAGGGTAAACTATGTGGGAGAGGGAGAATGGGCAAGAAAACTTTTCGCGTTGAGGATTACAAGCTAGTACATTGTGCTCATGGTAGTGTACTACAACATCTCACGATAGCCGAGCCTTACATAGAGGAACACCTGGATGAGCTTCGTAAAGAAAATCAGAACCGCACAGAGGACTGGATCATGAGGGAGCACAAACATCGTTTCAGCGAATGGTTAATGGACAAAAACATCTCATTCGGAGACTCTTTGGAAGAGAAAACAATGAAGAATTTGGCTTCTGGGCCATCGTGTTTTGTGACATCATGGCAAGCATATGACATCAATGGGTACACATTCTACACTAAATCAAAAGACATGAAAAGTGTTGCACAAAATAGCGGTGTTCGTATCGATGCTTTTGACCTACATGGACAGAAGACCACATATTTTGGATTCATAGAGGAAATATGGGAACTTGATTATGGCCCAAGCATGAAAATACCCTTATTTAAGTGCCAATGGGTACAACATCCCATGGGGGTGATAGTGGATAACTACGGACTCACACTGGTAGACTTAAAGAAAGTAGGATATAAAGATGACCCGTGGGTTCTCGTCGAATGTGTTGCACAAGTGTTCTATGTACTCGATCCAGCAGATGAGAAGATGCATGTAGTTATTTCTGGAAAGCAAAAAATTGTTGGAGTTGAGAATGTGGGAGACCAAGATGAGGAATACAATAAGTATGAAGAGATGTTCGTCTTTAACGGTCCAGAGAGAATCAAGCGTGTGGAAAAGAAAATTGATAAGAACTTAAAGCCATACATGCGGAAAAATGGTAGTTCATGAAAAATTGTATGAATCAAATTGTACTTGTTATCATGTATGATCGACTATGAATTGTGGTTGCCAATTAATTTAAAATCTCTCTAGTTATCTATGTGTGCTATTATAATTCATTTAAATTGTATTTGCATATTATTGTTAAAAATTAAATATTAATTCATTTAAATTGTATTTGCATATTTCTGTTAAAAATTAAATATTAATTCATTTAAATTGTATTTGCATATTTCTGTTAAAAATTAAAATTATTTTTACAATCACAGGCGGTTTTTTCTTAGGATCCGTTTGTGAAAAGGATAGAGCACCACATGCGGTCCTAAACAAAAACCGCTTGTGATACTATTACATCACAGGCGTACTGAACCGCCTGGGACATCACAGGCGGTTTTCTAACCAAACCGCCTGTGATGTAAAAAGCCTACCACTTGTATAGAGCCAAATTGTACTAGTGATATCATCCGGTAAACAAAGATGGCAATCTGAGCTGTCGCGTTTGCTCGAACGGTCTTACATTCTTAGACAGTCGACGGTAGATCGTATAAAATAGATCATTTACAATATAGATTTCACTGTTTGCAGAGTAAAATTTAAAATAAGATATGATATATATATAGGATAGCCACTAAAGACAGCCTTAGAGAAGTATTAGAGCCTGATTCATTGGCTCCATGTAAACTCAGGCTCTGTTTGATGAATCCAATGAAACTAATAATTAGCTGCTAATATCAACAATAGTTCTCCAAACAATTCAACTAATAGCTTAGCTACATCCTCAACTACTCCTTAGCTGGCCAACCTTAGTTAACACATCAGCTAGTAACTGGCCAAATATATAATTACCCATCCTTTTGTCGGGTCTAGATTCCACCGAGCCCTATCAGACGTGGTGACCTAGTAACACACTATCAAGTTTATTGTAGTTCTATGCACAAGGCTGGACAAAATACCCGTGGCTCGATAACTCGCTCGGCTTGGCTTGGCCTGACTCATTTTAATTTTGTAGCAAGCCTAGCCAACATTCTAGCTTGGTTTTCTAATAAGTCAGCTCGAGCCAAGACAAGCCACAACACAAAGTTCATTTGGTCGTCACGTCTTTCAGTCTTGCGCTTTCGTAGTTATGATCAGTAATATTGACATGTGTGGATGTGATATATGCTTAAATGTTTGCATTGTTGCATGGCCGCATACTTGCACTACAAATTTAACATTTAATAGCTATTGGTTGTGGTTTTGTAAACATATGGTTGCTAGCAGCATGCAACACAAGTGTTGTGCAATGAAATATTGCGTAATTGTGGAATGGATGGTGAATTACTCTACAACGACGTTGGTTGCTATCTTGTTATAATAAGGGTTGTAAATCTACAACTCTAGTATATATTTGGTTGTTCGATTTAATCTTACAAGTTAGAACCTAGGACAATAGTATGGTAGTAATGTTATAATGGTTTTAAACCTATAGTGTTAAACACTTAAACTATGTGAGGCTCGCGAGTCTATCGAGCTGGCTCAAAGTCTTTAACGAGCTGTGTTTAACTCGTTAGTATAACAAGTCGAGCCGAGCTAGCTCATTATAGTAACGAGCCATAACGAGTCGAGCTATATCGAGCCGAGTTGGCTTGATACCCACCTCTATGTGTGCACGAGTTGGAAACTTTTGTGTGACTTTAATTTTTCTTTTCACAAACAATTTAGTTTTGACTTTAAAAAACTTTCAGTGCTGCACTAAAAATAGATGATAGTAACAGGGGTACTATGGTCATATATCACTTTTAGCCAATCTATCAACTAGGGTTCCAAATAACTCTCCCTAATAATTAGACAACTAATCCAACTAGAAGGTTATTAGCCAGTTAAATTGTTAGCTCTAGGGGATTCAAACAAAATCTTACCGTGATATATATATATACACTGTATTTATATATTACACCTGGGTGCATTCAATGTAGAGAATGCACCCAGGCCTAACCTACGCGCCAGGAGCACCTGGTCCAAGCCAACCGCCCCACCCAGACCGAACCGACGCTTCGTCTTCGTCCCTCCCGCACGCTCCCGACAGAATGCTACAATTTTCGAACCAGACCAGCAGTTGCATCTAGTTATATAGAAGTTGCAATCACACCAGACCAACAGTTGCAATTACACCAGACCAGCAGTTGCAATCATATTTTTTGCAATCACATCAGAGCAACTCAGCAGTTGCATCCATACCACACCAGTAGTTGCAATTACAACACACCAGCAGTTGCAATCATTTTGTTTACATTTTTTAACAGATATTTGGGTAGAATTATACAGCAATTGTAATCACACCTAATGCGGGGTTGCAATCACACCACACCAGTAGTTGCAATTACACCTCTTTGTCCTGACACTAAAACCAGCCAACTTTGCATAGTCAAGGTAAAAGAGGTAGGCTTCTTCCCTTGTATCAAATGTTTACCGCACCCTGGGGACAAACACATCAAGTATGTTTGCATCCTATAGAACAACACACAATCATGAGTTTGCAATTAGCGAATACCCATAGTTGCAATCAACAAGCAACAAACGTTGCAACTGGAGCAACAACACACCATGCAATGGTAATCAAGGAGTAAAAACAGAGACTCAAGTTTGCAATTAGAGGATACCCACGGCGGGGGCAGGGAGGCGCGCGTACAGGAGGGTCGAGGGCATGCTCAGGGTGTTATTGCACCTGGGTGCATATATATATGGATAAAGATGCGTAAACCATGTATAAAGGAATCTTTTGACGCCCGAATCACGTGGAACGAATATGACACTGTAGACAGCGTTTACGACTGCATAATGACATGTACTTGACAACATAAATCATGCAGTATGTGGTTTTGGTTCTGGCTCAGGCGGATTCCAGCGTAAACCGTGAGCTAAAACAGCGTAAATGAGTACGAAATTTAGCGTAAATCCTATATCTGTTTTGTAACAGCAAACAGAGCCTAAAATTATGGCGTGAAAATCGCGTGCAGCCGATCGTGCGCCGGTCCTGGTTCGGGCCGATTCCAGCGTAAAACGTGAGCTAAAACAGCGTAAATGAGTACGAAATTTAGCGTAAATTCTATATCTGTTTTGTAACAGCAAACGGAGCCCAAAATTACGGCGTGAAAATCGCGTGCAGCCGATCGTGCGCGGGTTCTGGCTCGGGCGGATTCCAGCGTAAAACGTGAGCTAAAATAGCGTAAATGAATACGAAATTTAGCGTAAATCCTATATCTGTTTTGTAAAGCAAATAGGGCCCAAAATTACGGCATGAAAATCGCGTGCAGCCGACCGTGCTAGGGTTCTGGCTCGGGTGGATTTAATCATATAACTGAGAGCACCTAGAGGGGGGGGGGGGTGAATAGGTGATCCTGTGAAACTTGAAAACTAAAGCCACAAAACTTGGTTAATCGTTAGCACAATAATTGCCAAGTGGCTAAAGAGGAATCCTCAACAAAACACAATAACCAACAAGGATCAATCACAGAGATGACACGGTGGTTATCCCGTGGTTCGGCCAAGACCAACGCTTGCCTACTCCATGTTGTGGCGTCCCAACGGACGAGGGTTGCAATCAACCCCTCTCAAGCGGTCCAAAGACCCACTTGAATACCACGGTGTTTTGCTTGCTTTTTCTCAATCCCGTTTGCGAGGAATCTCCACAACTTGGAGCCTCTCGCCCTTACACTTGAAATTCACAAAGAACACGGAGCAAGGGAGGGATTAGCAACGCACACAAGACACAAGAATCAGAGTGTCACACGCACACAAGTCGCAACAAGAGCTCGCAACACAACTCAATGAGTTCACAACTCCACTAGAGCTCTATATGCTATCACAATGAAAAGAATGCGTGAAATTGATGTCTTGGTGCTTAGAAATGTTGTAGGAATGCTTGGTGTTCTCCTCCATGCGCCTAGGGGTCCCTTTTATAGCCCCAAGGCAGCTAGGAGCCGTTGAGAGCAATCTTGGAAGGCTGATCTTGCCTTCTGTCGACTGGTGCACCGGACAGTCCGGTGCACACCGGACACTGTCCGGTGCCTGATTTCTTTCCTTAAATGGCGAAGCCCACCGTTGGCAGACCTGGAGCCGTTGGCGCACCGGACATGTCCGGTGCACACCGGACAGTCCGGTGCCCCCTTCTAGCCGTTGGCTCGGCCACGTGTCCCGCGCAGATCGCGCGGCCGACCGTTGGCCCGGCCGACCGTTGGCTCACCGGACAGTCCGGTGCACACCGGACAGTCCGGTGCACACCGGACAGTCCGGTGAATTATAGCCGTACGTCGCCGGTGAATTCCCGAGAGCGGCCACTTCGCTCGAACCAGCCTGGCGCACCGGACACTGTCCGGTGCACCACCGGACAGTCCGGTGCTCCCAGACTCAGCAGAGTCTTGGCTGCTCGAGCCAAGACATTTACAATTGGATTTTTCCTGTTTCCAGCACTTAGACACAATACATTAGTCCATAAAACAATGTACTAAGTCTGAGAAACATACCTTTATTATTGATTTGTACTTTGTCCACCTTTTTACACTTTGGCACTTGTGTTGGACACTAAATCACCAAATTACTTAGAAATGGGCCCAAGGGCACATTTCCCTTTCAATCTCCCCCTTTTTGGTGATTTATGCCAACACAACATAAAGCAAGTAGAACAAGTACAAAATCAATTCAACTAAGAACTCAAAGTTTATTTGATTCAAATTGGACATATATGGATCACTCTATGCCGCTACTTGGTTTGTTTTTGCAAATCAAACTCAAATTCCTATCTCTAAGTCAAATCCACTTGTAGAGACATAAAGAGAGGTTTTCCAAGGAAATTTGATCAAGGATTTCAAAAACTCCCCCTTTTTCCCATAATCAACACTTCTCCCCACAAGAGGCCAACTTTTGACATAAGAGACAATAAAAGAGTTTTGACAAACCAAAAGCTCTAATCTACTATTTTCAAAATTTCTCAAGTGGTAGCTGATCCATCTATTGCTTTGGCCTTTATTTTCTCCCCCTTTGGCATCAAGCACCAAAACGGGATCAATTTTGGCCTTTTAACCCCATTGCCTCACCAAAATCTTCAAATAAGAACACAAAGGCAATAAGAGTACATGAGATGAACTTGGAATAGGTTACCCTCTCATCGGAGTGCAGTGGAAGTCTTTCATGGTCCAAGTCCACCTTTTCCCTTTCAAACCTCCTTTGAGACTAAAACAAGCAAACTCAAGCATAGGGTTAGTCTCAAGGTGTCAAGTTGTAGCACAGCTCCCCCTAAACATGTGCATCACTTGCAAAAAGGACTTGTGGGGTCCAGGGAGTGTTTGTACAACTTGAGCACCACCATAAGCAACAAAATGCAGAATGAACATGATCAAAGGCATAAACACATGTATGCTACATTTCAATCCAAGTTCCGCGAATCTAAGACATTTAGCTCACTACACAGCCTGCAAAAGGTCTTCTCATCTAGAGGCTTGGTAAAGATATCGGCTAGCTGGTTCTCGGTGCTAACATGAAATACTTCGATATCTCCCTTTTGCTGGTGGTCTCTCAAAAAGTGATGCCGGATGTCAATGTGCTTTGTGCGGCTGTGCTCAACAGGATTTTCCGCTATTCGGATAGCACTCTCATTATCACATAGGAGTGGGACTTTGCTCAGATTGTAGCCAAAGTCCCTGAGGGTTTGCCTCATCCAAAGTAGTTGCGCGCAACACTGTCCTGCGGCAACATACTCGGCCTCAGCGGTGGATAGGGCAACAGAAGTTTGTTTCTTAGAATTCCATGACACCAGGGACCTTCCTAAGAATTGGCACGTCCCCGATGTACTCTTCCTATCGACCTTACATCCAGCATAGTCGGAATCTGAGTACCCAATCAAGTCAAAGTTAGACCCCTTTGGATACTAGATCCCGAAGCAAGGCGTAGCGACTAAATATCGAAGAATTCGCTTCACAGCCACTAAGTGACACTCCTTAGGATCGGATTGAAATCTAGCACACATGCATACGCTAAGCATAATATCTGGTCTACTAGCACATAAATAAAGCAAAGAACCTATCATGGACCGGTATGCTTTTTGATCAACGGACTTACCTCCTTTGTTGAGGTCGGTGTGTCCGTCAGTTCCCATCGGTGTCTTTGCGGGCTTGGCGTCCTTCATCCCAAACCGCTTTAGCAAGTCTTGCGTGTACTTCGTTTGGGAGATAAAAGTGCCGTCCTTGAGTTGCTTCACTTGGAACCCAAGGAAGTAGTTCAACTCGCCCATCATCGACATCTCGAATTTCTGCGTCATCACCCTGCTAAACTCTTCACAAGACTTTTGATTAGTAGAACCAAATATTATGTCATCGACATAAATTTGGCACACAAAAAGATCACCATCGCAAGTCTTAGTAAAAAGAGTTGGATCGGCTTTCCCAACCTTGAAAGCATTAGCAATTAAAAAGTCTCTAAGGCATTCATACCATGCTCTTGGGGCTTGCTTAAGTCCATAGAGCGCCTTAGAGAGCTTACACACGTGGTCGGGGTACCGTTCATCCTTGAAGCCAGGGGGTTGCTCCACGTACACCTCCTCTTTGATCGGCCCGTTGAGGAAAGTGCTCTTCACATCCATTTGGTACAACCTGAAAGAATGGTGAGCGGCATATGCTAGCAAGATACGAATTGATTCTAGCCTAGCCACAGGAGCGAATGTCTCCTCAAAGTCCAAACCTACGACTTGGGCATAACCTTTTGCCACAAGCCGAGCCTTGTTCCTTGTCACCACCCCGTGCTCGTCCTGTTTGTTGCGGAACACCCACTTGGTTCCCACAACATTTTGCTTGGGGCGAGGCACCAGTGTCCAAACTTCATTGCGCTTGAAATTGTTGAGTTCCTCCTGCATGGCCAACACCCAGTCCGAATCTAGCAAGGCCTCTTCTACCCTGAAAGGCTCAATAGAAGAGACAAAGGAGTAATGCTCACAAAAATTAACTAATCTTGAACGAGTAGTTACTCCCTTGCTAATATCACCCAATATCTGGTCGACGGGATGATCCCTTTGAATCGTCGCTCGAACTTGGATTGGAGGTGCCTGAGGTGCTTCTTCCTCTTCAACTTGAACATCCTGTGCTCCCCCTTGATCATGCGCCTCCACTTGAGGTATCTGTTTGTCATCTTCAGTTGGGGGATGCACCATAGTTGAGGAAGACGGTTGATCTTGCTCCAATTGTTCCTGAGGCCGTACATCTCCAATCGCCATGGTGCGTATCGCGGCCGTTAGAACGTCTTCTTCATCTACATCATCAAGATCAACAACTTGCTCTCTTGGAGAGCCATTAGTCTCATCAAATACAACGTCGCTAGAGATTTCAACCAAACCCGATGATTTGTTGAAGACCCTATACGCCTTTGTATTTGAATCATAACCTAATAAAAACCCTTCTACGGCTTTGGGAGCAAATTTGGAATTCCTACCCTTCTTCACTAGAATGTAGCATTTACTCCCAAATACACGAAAGTACGATACATTGGGTTTGTTACCAGTCAGCAGCTCATATGAAGTCTTCTTGAGGAGGCGGTGAAGGTAGACCCTGTTGATGGCGTGGTAAGCTGTGTTCACGGCTTCCGACCAAAAGCACTCGGGGGTCTTGAACTCTCCAAGCATAGTCCTCACCATATCTATGAGCGTCCTGTTCTTCCTCTCTACTACACCATTTTGCTGAGGTGTGTAGGGAGCGGAGAACTCGTGCTTGATCCCCTCCTCCTCAAGGAATTCCTCCACTTGAAGATTCTTGAATTCGGACCCGTTGTCGCTCCTTATCTTCTTTACCTTGAGCTCAAACTCATTTTGAGCTCTCCTGAGGAAGCGCTTGAGGGTCCCTTGGGTTTCAGACTTGTCCTGCAAAAAGAACACCCAAGTGAAGCAGGAAAAGTCATCAACAATAACTAGACCATACTTACTTCCTCCTATGCTCAGATAGGCGACGGGTCCGAAGAGGTCCATATGCAGCAGCTCCAGAGGTCTTGACGTGGTCATCACATTCTTGCTGTGATGTGCTCCTCCCACTTGTTTACCTGCTTGACAAGCTGCACAAGGTCTATCTTTTTCGAAATGAACATTGGTTAGACCTATCACGTGTTCTCCCTTTAGAAGCTTGTGGAGGTTCTTCATCCCCACATGTGCTAAGCGGCGATGCCATAACCAGCCCATGCAAGTCTTAGCCATTAAGCATGCATCTAGACCGACCTCTTCTTTTGCAAAATCAACTAAGTAAAGTTTGCCGTCTAGTACACCCTTAAAAGCTAGTGAACCATCACATCTTCTAAAGACAGACACATCTACATTTGTAAATAGACAATTATATCCCATATTACATAATTGACTGACAGATAGTAAGTTATATCCAAGAGACTCAACTAAAAACACATTAGAGATAGAGTGCTCATTGGATATTGCAATCTTGCCTAAACCTTTCACCTTGCCTTGGTTCCCATCACCGAATATGATTGAATCTTGGGAATCCTTATTCTTGACGTAGGAGGTGAACATCTTCTTCTCCCCCGTCATATGGTTTGTGCATCCGCTGTCGATAATCCAGCTTGAACCCCCCGGATGCATAAACCTGCAAGGCAAATTTAGGCTTGGGTCTTAGGTACCCAACTCTTGTTGGGTCCTACAAGGTTAGTCACAATTTCCTTAGGGACCCAAATGCAAGTTTTATCACCCTTGCATTTTGCCCCTAATTTCCTAGCAACTATCTTCGTATCCTTTCTACAAATAGCAAAGGAAGCATTTAAAGCATGATAAATTGTAGAGGGACCATTCATAACTTTCCTAGAAGCATGAACAAAATTTTTTCTAGGCACATGATGAACATTTTTCCTAGGCATACCCCTACCATGCATATAGGAAGAACTAGGAGCAAACATAGCATACGAGTTATGAGAATCAAAAGCATTGCAATTCCTATGAGACTGTCTTCTATCGTTGTACATAAAAGCATGGTTCTTTTTAGTACTACTTGCCATATGGGCCTTCCCTTTCTCCTTGGCGGAGACGGGAGCCTTATGGCTTGTTAAGTCCTTGGCTTCCCTCTTGAAGCCAAGTCCATCCTTAATTGAGGGGTGTCTACCAATCGTGTAGGCATCCCTTGCAAATTTTAGCTTATCGAAATCACTTTTGTAGTCTTAAGTTGAGCATTAAGACTAGCTACTTCATCATTTAATCTTGAAATTGAAACTAGGTGTCCATTACAGGCATCAATATCAAACTCTTTACATCTATTGCAAGTAACAACATTTTCTACACAAGTTGTTGATTTAATAGCTATTTCTAACTTAGCATTCAAATTATCATTAATGCTCCTTAAGCTAGAAATTGTTTCATGGCAAGAAGATAATTCACAAGAAAGCATTTCGTTTCTCTTAACTTCTAAGGCATGAGATTTTTGTGCTTCTAAAAATTTGTCATGTTCTTCATACAATAAGTCCTCTTGTTTTTCTAAAAGCCTATTCTTATCATTCAAAGCATCAATCAACTCATTAATTTTATCTACCTTGGTTCTATCTAGGCCCTTAAACAAACATGAATAATCTATTTCATCTTCATCACTAGATTCGTCCTCACTTGAAGAAGCATAAGTAGAGTCTCGAGTACATACCTTCTTCTCCCTTGCCATAAGGCATGTGTGACGCTCGTTGGGGAAGAGGGATGACTTGTTGAAGGCAGTGGCGGCGAGTCCTTCATTGTCGGAGTCAGATGAGGAGCAGTCCGAATCCCACTCCTTGCCAAGATGAGCCTCGCCCTTTGCCTTCTTATAATTCTTCTTCTTCTCCCTCTTGTTCCCTTGGTCCTGATCACTATCATTGTCGGGACAGTGACCAAGCTTACCGCATTTGAAGCATGAGCGCTTCCCCTTGGCTTTGGTCTTGCTTGGCTGTCCCTTGCGACCCTTAAGCGCCGTCTTGAATCTTTTGATGATGAGGGCCATCTCTTCATCATTAAGTCCGGCCGCCTCAATTTGTGCCACCTTGCTAGGTAGCGCCTCCTTGCTTCTTGTTGCTTTGAGAGCAAGAGGTTGCGGCTCGTTGATCGGACCATTCAAGGCGTCGTCCACGTACCTCGCCTCCTTGATCATCATTCGCCCGCTGATGAATTTTCCTAGGACTTCTTCGGGCGACATTTTGGTGTACCTGGGATTCTCACGAATATTATTCACCAAATGAGGATCAAGAACGGTAAAGGACCTTAGCATCAGTCGGACGACGTCGTGGTCCGTCCATCGCGTGCTTCCATAGCTCCTTATTTTGTTGATAAGGGTCTTGAGCCGGTTGTATGTTTGAGTTGGCTCCTCGCCCCTTATCATCGCGAACCGTCCAAGCTCGCCCTCCACCAACTCCATTTTGGTGAGCAAGGTGACGTCGTTGCCCTCATGAGAAATCTTGAGGGTGTCCCAGATCTGCTTGGCGTTATCCAAGCCGCTCACTTTGTGATATTCATCCCTGCACAATGAAGCTAGAAGAACAGTAGTAGCTTGTGCATTCTTATGAATTTGCTCATTAATGAACATGGGACTATCCGAACTATCAAAGTGCATTCCACTCTCTACAATCTCCCATATACTAGGATGGAGAGAGAATAGGTGACTACGCATTTTGTGGCTCCAAAATCCGTAGTCCTCCCCATCAAAGTGTGGAGGCTTGCCGAGTGGAATGGAGAGCAAATGTGAATTTGAACTTTGCGGAATACGAGAGTAGTCAAAAGAAAAATTCGAATTAACCGGTTTTCTTCTCTCGTAGTCGTTGTGGTCGTCGTCATTTTGGGAAGAAGTAGACTCATCGCTGTCGTCGTAGTAGACGATCTCCTTGATGCGCCTCGTCTTCTTCTTCTTCCCTTCCTTCCATCTATGGCCCGAGCCGGAGTCGGTAGGCTTGTCGTCCTTCGGCTCGTTGACGAAGGATTCCTTTTCTTTGTCGTTGATCACGATTCCCTTCCCCTTAGGATCCATCTCTTCGGGCGGTTAGTCCCTTTGTGAAGAGAACGACTCTGATACCAATTGAGAGCACCTAGAGGGGGGGTGAATAGGTGATCCTGTGAAACTTGAAAACTAAAGCCACAAAACTTGGTTAATCGTTAGCACAATAATTGCCAAGTGGCTAAAGAGGAATCCTCAACAAAACACAATAACCAACAAGGATCAATCACAGAGATGACACGGTGGTTATCCCGTGGTTCGGCCAAGACCAACGCTTGCCTACTCCACGTTGTGGCGTCCCAACGGACGAGGGTTGCAATCAACCCCTCTCAAGCGGTCCAAAGACCCACTTGAATACCATGGTGTTTTGCTTGCTTTTTCTCAATCCCGTTTGCGAGGAATCTCCACAACTTGGAGCCTCTCGCCCTTACACTTGAAATTCACAAAGAACACGGAGCAAGGGAGGGATTAGCAACACACACAAGACACAAGAATCAGAGTGTCACATGCACACAAGTCGCAACATGAGCTCGCGACACAACTCAATGAGTTCACAACTCCACTAGAGCTCTATATGCTATCACAATGAAAAGAATGCGTGAAATCGATGTCTTGGTGCTTAGAAATGTTGTAGGAATGCTTGGTGTTCTCCTCCATGCGCCTAGGGGTCCCTTTTATAGCCCCAAGGCAGCTAGGAGCCGTTGAGAGCAATCTTGGAAGGCTGATCTTGCCTTCTGTCGACTGGTGCACCGGACAGTCCGGTGCACACCGGACACTGTCCGGTGCCTGATTTCTTTCCTTAAATGGCGAAGCCGACCGTTGGCAGACCTGGAGCCGTTGGCGCACCGGACATGTCCGGTGCACACCGGACAGTCCGGTGCCCCCTTCTAGCCGTTGGCTCGGCCACATGTCCCGCGCAGATCGCGCGGCCGACCGTTGGCTCACCGGACAGTCCGGTGCACACCGGACAGTCCGGTGAATTATAGTCGTACGTTGCCGGTGAATTCCCGAGAGCGGCCACTTCGCTCTAACCAGCCTGGCGCACCGGACACTGTCCGGTGCACCACCGGACAGTCCGGTGCTCCCAGACTCAGTAGAGTCTTGGCTGCTCGAGCCAAGACATTTACAATTGGATTTTTCCTGTTTCCAGCACTTAGACACAATACATTAGTCCATAAAACAATGTACTAAGTCTGAGAAACATACCTTTATTCTTGATTTGTACTTTGTCCACCTTTTTACACTTTGGCACTTGTGTTGGACACTAAATCACCAAAATACTTAGAAATGGGCCCAAGGGCACATTTCCCTTTCAATAACATGAACCAAAATAGCGTAAATGAATACAAAATTTATGTAAATTATAGACCTGTTTCGTAACAGCGAATGGGGCCCAAAAATTACGGCGTGAAAATTGCGCACGTTCGATCGTGCACGGATTCTGGCTTGGTCAAATTTCAGCGTAAAACGTGAACCAAAACAGCGTAAATGGGTACAAATTTTAGCGTACATCATCAATTTATTTCGTAACGACGAATAGGGCCTAAATTACGGTGAGGCGCGGGTCGAACTCCTCCAAGCAGTGGGTGATGCGGGTGGGCACGTTCTCCGACGACATGATGACGACGAGGATGTCCCTGAGCACCGCCGACTCCTTGACGCGCTTGAGCAGCTCGTACCCAGTCATCCTAGGCACCACCGCCTTCCTGCTGTTGTTGGCCTTTGGCGCAAGGGACGGCGCCACAGACGCTGGAGCGGCAGCGGCGGTGGCCATCGCAGAGACAGACGGGACAAACGTCGTTGCCATCGGGCCTAGGGTGCGCTGTCGTCGTCCGTCCGCTTCGAGAATGCCGTCGCCGCTTGCACGCCCGCCTCAGGAGCGTCGCTGTCACTCGTTCCTGGTGGAGCACCGCAGTCGGTCGCCTGCCTGGGGGTGGCACCGCTGCTGCCCCCCAGGATCACCGGCGCTCGCACGCCCGAGGGAACCGCCTACTAAAACCTAATCTCTAGCATCGTGGGGGTGTTTTTATAGTGGCAGCGTGGGACCGGATAACTGCGAGCGCGTGGGTGGGATCGTGGGCCCTATGCACGTAATATGCGGGATGAAATCTATGCGTTGGCCCATAGATTTGCATAAATTGTTACACAAATCAGCATAATTCGTATTATAATTTGTCGTAAGCAGTTAGGTATAATAAGCCAAAAGGGTCTGGTGCGGTCTGCGCACCTGGTCGGTACGTGGTTGGGGCTTCCTGTAGTTAAACAGAGCCCATGGCTATATATATATATATATAGATTGTATATTAGGAGCCCTGGGCTTCCAATAACTAAAGGAAGCCCAGGCTAGATAGTGCAATCCGGTCGAGCCGGACCAGGTCCAGACGTCTATAAAAGAAAATCTGTAGTGCTAGGGATCAGTTTTCCATGCCCATCTCGATTCATTAGCGACAGTGGTTGCCCGATTGTGCGCGCGGCGGTGGACCCCCCAACCTCGACATGCGGTGGCGGCAGTTCCTCGATCCAAAGTAGAGGCGGCGGTTCTCAGGCCGCCGGCGGCGGCCCTCGATCCAGAGGGCGAGCGACGGCAGTGCCCTTATGCGGTGGTGGTGGTTCCCAGGCCGGTGGCCGCAACTACATTACCTCGACGCGCGGTGGCGGAGGTTCCTCAATCCGGAGTAGTGGCGGCGGTTCCCCGATCTAGAGGGCGAGCGACAGCGGGGCCCTTGTGCGGGCAAGCGGCGGCGTCCCCGAAGCCCCGAGGAGGCGGCACTTCCAAGGCCGGCGAGCAAGCGACGCCCGTCGACGTGCGAGTAGCGACGACGACACATGAGGCGCGATGTTCGAGCGAGCGGTGTCACGGAAGGCGCGAGATGCGCGCAGCGATGATCGCGCGTGACATCCTCCAATTCGGCGCAGTTTTCTTTTCGATTATTGTGTTTTATGCCTACCACATGTATTATTTACGCTAAAAACTGTACGATTTTATGCTTGAACACAGAGTTCGTATATCAGTTTACTGCATGTACATTGGAAAGGCAATTCCTTGATTTATGCTATTCGTAATTTGCGCGCATGTAATGGAAACTCCCACAATTTTGCCATAATTTTTGGATCTGTATAAAAATAGAAACCACATGCATGCGGCTGCCATTTTTTTGGATCTGTCATAAAAATAGGATCGTAATAACAACCTACTAGAGCTATCAACCTCTCACATTGGCTCGATATATACGCTTATAATTGAGGGATTTTATGCTCAAAACTTAAGGTTATTACGCTCCAACCCGGAGATGCGTCCACCAGTGAACAACATGCCATATTTTTTACGCAGTGTAACGAATTTCATAAATACCTACACCATGTAGTATAATTTATATCAGTATATATCATAAACTAGATCTAATGTGTTTAGCTGCATGGCTGTTGGAGGGATCTAATATTTATGAAGGAAATAAAACATTAAATACGATTTTTTGTTTTTATGCGTGTAATTCACTTCCTCTCATTGCACATTATTTTCATCATAAATTCGTGTGCATGTTGCTGGTAACAGATTTTTATGCAGTATACCGAATTGCATAATTATCTACACAGGGTAGCAGTATATATCATAAAATGGTCCTTACGAATATAGCTGCATGGCTGTTGCAGCGATCCTAAATTTACAGAGAAAATAAAGCATTTAAAAATAGAAACCGCCACACATATTTTTCCTAAATTTACGCGCATGCAAGGGAACATGTTTGACTCATGCATGCATTTCCTTTTTTTGCGCGCACAGACATGGGCGCGGGTGGTGCAACCGACAGACTGGTCCAGTCGGTGCGCTGGGTTGAACTAGGTTGCAGGATGATCGGCCTGGGCTTTCTTTAACTATTGGAAGCCCAGGGCTCCCGTTATACCTTCTATATATATATATATATATACTACATGGTGTAGGTATTTATGCAATTCGGTATACTGCGTAAAAAAATCTAGCATGTTGTTCACTGGTGGACGCATCTCCGGGTTGGAGCGTAAAAACCTTAAGTTTTAAGCATAAAATCTCTCAATTATAAGCGTAAATACCTGACCAATGTGAGAGGTTGATAGCTCTGGTAGGTTGTTATTACGATCCTATTTTTATGGCAGATTTGAAAAATATGGCAGCCGCATGCATGCAGTTTCTATTTTTATATAGATCCAAAAATTATGGCAAAATGCATGCATGAGTCAAACATGTTCCCTTGCATGCGCGTAAATTTAGGAAAGATATGTGTGGCGATTTCTATTTTAAATGCTTTATTTCCTCCATAAATTTAGGATCGCTTAAACAGACATGCAACTAAAACTCGTAATGACCATTTTATGATATATACTGATACTAAATATACTACACTGTGTAGATAATTATGCAATTTGGTATACTGCGTAAAAATAACCTACCAGCTGCATGCACACGAATTTATGATGGAAGGAATATACAATGAAACGAAATGAATTGCATGCATAGAAACAAAAAATCGCATTTAATGTTTTATTTCCTTCATAAATATAGGATCCCTCCAACAGCCATGCAGCTAAACGCTTTATAACTAGTTTATGATTTATACTAAAACAAATTATACTATACGGTGTAGGTATTTATGCAATTCCTTACACTGCGTAAAAAATCTGGCTTGTTGTTCACTGGTGGACGCATCTCCGGGTGGAGCGTAAAAACCTTAAGTTTTGAGTATAAAATCCCTCAATTATAAGCGTAAATACCGAGTCAATGAGAGGTTGATAGCTTTAGTAGGTTGTTATTACGATCCTATTTTTATGACAGATCCGAAAAACATGGCAGCCGCATCCATACGGTTTCTATTTTTATACAGATCCAAAAATTGTGGCAAAATCGTGGAAGTTTCCATTGCATGCGCGCAAATTACGAACAGCATAAATCAAGGAATTGTCTTTCCAATGTGCATGCAGTAAACTGATATACGAACTCTGTGTTCAAGCATAAAATCGTATAGTTTTTAGCGTAAATAATATATGTGGTAGGCATAAAACACAATAATCGAAAAGAAAACTGCGCCGGATCGGAGGATGTCACGTGCGATCATCGCTGCGCGCATCTCGCGCCTTCCGTGACGTCGCTCGCTCGAACATCGCGCCTCATGCATCGCCGTCGCTACTCGCACGTCGACGGGCGTTGCTTGCTCGCCGGCCTTGGAAGTGCCGCCTCCTCGGGACTTCAGGGACGCCGCCGCTTGCCCGCACAAGAGCCCCGCTGTCGCTCGCCCTCTGGATTGGGGAACCGCCGTCACTACTCCGGATCGAGGAACCTCCGCCACCGCGCGTCGAGGTAATGGAGTTGCGGCCACCGGCCTGGGAACCGCGCCGCCACCGCACAAGGGCACTGTCGTCGCTCGCCCTCTGGATCGGGGGCCGCCGCCGCCGGCCTGGGAACCGCCGCCACCGCATGTTGAGGTCGGGGAGCCGCGGCCACCGCAGCCACCGGCCGGGGGTCCACCGCCGCGCGCGCTATCGGGCAACCGCCGTCGCTAATGAATCGAGATAGGGCGTGAAAAACTGATCCCTAGCACTACGAATTTTATTTTATAGACGTCTGGACCTGGTCTGGCTCGACCGGATTGCATTGTCTGGCCTGAGCTTCCTTTAGTTATTGGAAGTACAGGGCTCCTAATATATATATATATATATATATATATATATATATATATATATATATATATATATATATATATATATATATATATATATATATATATATATATATATATATATATATATATATAACCCCGAATTTGCCAGCGTCAAACAGGAGACGTTTTAATGGTTCATTTCAAGCACTACTGACATGGTGGATAATGCTTACCCATCTGCTCAAACCGCAGTCATAAATGCGTCGTTACAAATAAGCGGCTGACGTACTCCAGCAGTTTGTAAAGCAAGACGACGACAAACCGAAGCTACCGATACTACTGTATATAACGACGCGTTCGTCCAGTTGTTGTTCAGGCCATTTTGATTCATTTGGCTTTTTCCTCCACCGCAATCTTTTACCGCGCGTTCCTTCATTTCCTTTTCCGTGTATTGGAAAATTAGGCGAAGCCACCAGCGCCGACGTTTGACTGACTGTTCTTCGAGCACGCATATAGACGCAGAAATTACAGTCCACGCGGGCGCCGTTCCTGAAAAAAAAAGCATTTCGATCTCCCGTCAGGCGAAAAGTAACATATATTAACGTGTAGTTTTGTGGACGGAGAAGACTTTAGACTTGTCCGTAGCTTCTGTCCGCATGCGTATTTGTTGTTCAAATGTTGGACGGAGTAACGGACCCCGCGCGTGCAGTTAAACTTAATTAAACAGGCAGTACTCGGCTCCAGTCTCAGCGTAGAGAGAATTGCCTAACGATTTGACTGACTCCAAATATGCGTTTATCTTGGTTCAATGTCCGGGTTGGAAATACCGTACTAATAAATTGTATTATAGACTTTTCCCTAAAAAAACAACCGAATACAACGTCCTACCTATTGGCACCGTCTGGAAGCTTGCAACAGGTCTGTTTGGTTGAATAATACATTTCTGCTGAATAATAAAGACACTGATTCTTATGGCAAAAGTCAGAGTGAATTTTGTTATTCATCTACTTATGACCTTTTCCTTCTTATACGATGGTCTTTTTTTAGTAAATATAACATATAATTTGAGTTATTCGATCTAAACTAAACTTCGATATTTGACCTTTGCTATACAATTTCTAGTTCACATAAGAGATACTAACATAGGCCAAACGTGCCCGTTAGATAGGGCGATGCCCTCGTATTTGCCACTCCTCCCCTCCTCGCCTCTCTCCTCTCTTCTTCCACCACACCCGTCCTTCACCAAACCATGTGGTTATTGGCCACAGTGAGCCCGGCGCCCTCTCACGGTTAAGGCGACGCCACATTGCGGTTGCTCCTTCATGCCACTATCATCACCAAATTCTGCCTAGATGATGGTGCCCACCTCCTACTGTTCTCCCCAAGCTTTATCTACTACGACCACCACATCACCACTTCTAACCCCATGCGTGGTTGTTGGCCATGGCATGCTCGTCGTGCAGTCGTCGCCCGCGATGCTCTCCACACTAGCACAAGAGAGCACCCTTCCCGCCTGTCTCGACCCCTTTCAACTCTAGGGAAGCTTGACGGGGCTAGCTCTCGAGCTATGCACAGTGGGGCCACCATGCGGTCACCACCACCACCATGTGTGAAGGTCCCCCTTGCCCTAACTGACAAGCTACGAGCATGCTCGCGCCCTTGGTAGTGAGATGGCACCTCTGGCCAGCAAATGATTCGATGCACTAGACTATAGTGAGCAACCTAGCTTTGAGCCTATCGTCCCTCTCCCTCCTTGCTCTCTTGTTCCACCTAGAGGGGAGCTCGGTGGGGCGCTGAAAGCTCTATGTGTGGTTCTGGTAGTTGAAACAACTAGGTGGACTAACCTAATTTTTAGTGTCATTAATAAGATAAGTTGAAGCTCACAAAGATAAACACATGCTCTACAAGGATACATATTGATAAGAGTAAGGCAATCGAGGTGCCTAGCATTGTTGGATCTAGGGATGTCATTGACGCTGCAGAAGCGAATAATCGTAGGAAGAAATAAAAGCAAGATGCAAATGCAAGGGAAATGTATAAGCTAGGGCATTTTGCTTTACCGATCAAGACACAATAGAGTGTGTGATCAAATTTAGGATAAATAATTGTGCTATTAAGAGGAACTCATGGTTCAAGATAGTTGCTTATGTGCTACTAGTGAGATAACTCATGTATATACATTAGAACCTAATAAAGTTGTGAAAACCACTTTAGTCAGCACTGACTTAGGCTGACTCATGATCCATAGTGTTTTGAACATGTTGGAGTTAGCACATATGAAAATATGGGAAGATATGAGATAAACAGAGGGCATTAGACCCTAACTATTGATGGTGTCAGACTGATACAAAGTCCAACGAACTATAGTGCACTGAGAGAGAGATGGTCAAACCTATAGATATGGTCTGATATTGGGTGTCAGACTAGTCAACGACCTAGATTTCTCTCTGATCACTCTCTGGAATACATCGAACTCGTTACCTTTGATCCAACAATTAAGCAAAACATGGCATCAAACAAGATAGGTGCATTGTTCACCTAAGGGATCCCACTGTTAGATAACTATTGTGACTGGGAACATGGGTGTCGGACCATGGACTTTGGTCCGATGGTAGTCGCTAGACTAGTCCAACGAGAGTTGGCTATCTTGGTTGTGTTCTGTGTAGATCATTAGCCCTAAAGGTTTTGGTTTGACGGTCGTCGAACATAAAGGCATCAGACTATACAGGCATATGTTCGTTGGGTGGCATTGGTAATATTTAAACAACTAGTACACATGGCCGCATCAGAGGGCATTAGACCCATGCACTATGGTTCAACCCTAGGGCTTCGGAGTTCGGACGGTACAACATTCCACAGACATGAGTGGGTTAGTTCTAATGAGTAGTTGGGCCTTGGAACATTATAAATATATTTTCTACAGTTTTAAAGGACATATCTTATCTTCCCAACTTAGCATACGTCCTAAGAAGTCCAAAAAATATCTTCCACTCACGTTGTCCCGCTAATAGAGGTGTCAATATAGACCCGATTCCCGTTAACCCATGGAGAATTTCTCTATTAGGTTTGGGGTATGGGGAGATTTTAATCCCCATAAGTACAAATTTAGGAGAAATTCTTTCTCTATTAGGTATGCTGGGTATGTGTATGGGTAAGCAGAACCCGAACCTGATTACCTATGGGTAATATTCATCCAGTAAAATTAGGTGTGCATCCTGGTGGTGGTAGTCACCTTGAGAGATGCAAGTTTTTATCATTCATACTCTATTTGAATTCAAAAACATGTACATGTTGGGATTAAGTAAGTTACTATTTCTAGAACGTGTCACTTTGTTTTGCTGTTTTACATGGCTAAATAATATTTTTGCTTGTGACATGTCAGATTTATTTGTGGTGTATTGTTGATGGTTGTTATGTGTCTGTTAATGTCATATAAAATATAATATGATCATATTTTTGTTGTCAGCGACGAGGATCCATTGGGAATCTAATACTCGAATGAAGATGGATATGTGATAAATCTTATATGTATGATAGGTATGTGGGTGGAGAATTCCCTATTAACACCTCTACTGCCAAGGATTCTTTGACGCTAGGCTCTGAGCACTTCCACAGCAAGCCTTGGATCTAGAACTGGTAAAACCTGGCCCCATTTTGTAGGTCTTTTTTCACTAGTCCATTTTATCGGTTTGTGCGACCTCGTGGCAACATGCAAAAAAGAAAAATAATATCCATGATAAAGACATTAGTGATGTAAAACCTACCTATCAAGCACAAGCAGGGTGTGGTGTCGCTTTCGTGCTACTGGAAGCAGACCAAAAGGATATAAAGAAGACAATCACGATTCACGTAAGAAGTGCCAGCGAGCAAAGTGGTAGTTCAAAGCAACAGCTAGAACATTCTGGTTCTGGAAGACAATTTCCTACGAGGAATCATGAACTGCTCTTTGAACACTCGAGCAAGCTCCACAGTCCACGACTCCACGTGCGGAAACCTCTCTGAATTCTGAACCACTCCAATGCATGCTACGAGTAGTGTATCTTTCCGCCGTGATGCATGTTGCGTTTCTTTAACCGATAAGGTTAGGCCATGAAGCAAGCTAAGGCGAGGGATGGGACGTCGCACGTGCAGCGTTGAATGGTTTTTTTCTTTCTTCTTCGCATGCAGTGCTCAATCGACGTATTATCCTCTAGAGTTCTAGATGATATCTAACAGCCCATTCTGACGAACCGTCGCTTTCCGCTGCTGAGTTTTGTTGACCGGTTTCTTTTCTGCCGAGAGATGCCGTATTGCCATTCGTAGCGATGAGAGGCAGACATGCATGCCTTTCGTGATCCTACTACCTTTTGTCGGTCGAAAGCGGCGTCCGTTTGGCCTCTGGCTGAGATCTGATCTGGGATTCTGGGTGGAGTTCGAGCCAGCTGCATGCATGCAGCCTTCTGTTTCGGCCTGGTTCATCGGGCTGTCAGCTTCAGGCTCTTCTTCCTCTTCAGCGTTACAATTTCAGACGGCGACGGTTCTTCCAGACCCTACAATGCCATCGTCCTACGCATCTGAATTTGCTGGAGACTAAAACGCTGCACGTTATCCGTAGAATTTGTGATGATTTTCATACAGAAAGGCAAAGGCAAATTGGTGCTTGGTTAATGAGTGCCATGCATAGAAAGGCGGCGTGCCTTTGGCTATCCCATCTTTGTTGTTAAAAAAAAGAAGTGTCCTTTGGGTTGTGACTGATCTGGAGCTTGAAGTGGCTCCAGTTTCTGCCTGATTTATCGGACTCTGTCAGTTGAGGCTTTTGTTCCTTTTTGAGCGTTTACAATCTCAGACGACGAATGATTCCTGAAACATATAGTGTGGTTTCAGTAAAGTTCAGCGAACAGAACAATCAGAAATGCAGAGGTGAAGAAGCAACGGGCACGCTTCGGCGGCGCCGGGGAAGTGTACTCTAGAGTGGTCGGAGACGACGGAGAGTAATGTGGCGATCCACGGCGCAAGGGGCCAGAGGAGCACGCCGACCCTTGGGACCACGGCGTGGTGTCCTAAAACGCCGAGTTTTAGGTCCTTTTTTTTAAAAGGTCTCATCAGAGGTCTATTTGTAAAAAAAAGGTTTCTAAAAAGAACAAAATACAAAATTTTCACCCCAGTAACTGGAAAAACTTTCAATTTCAACTGCATGGTCTTAGCAAGCCCTGGCTGGCTTGACAATGTGTTATGTCAGTCTAGGAACCTGTACTCTGAATTTGTGATACTGACCATTGTTGAGAAAATGTTTACTGTCCAAGACACTATCTCTCAATATTCATGAATTTCTTATACTGACCATTCAAGAACCTAATCTAAATGGGTGCGTTTGGTTGCCGGACAGACAGGACAGAGACGTCCTCTGTCCCTTCAATTTTGACGAATAACTGGAGACAACATTGAGATAGTCTTGTCCTAACCTTTGACCCTAAATCAAACAATCTTATTTGAGGGATCGATTCATCCCGTACCTTCATATCATTGCAACCAAAGGCACAGAGTCTGCTCCAGGCAGGGTTTACAAGCAAAATCAAGGATGGCTTGTTGGTCTCTACTTTTGCGATGCTTTTTAAGGGAGAAGAGGCCACGACTTTTTTTTTTCTACAATGTCACTTGAACTGTGGTTTGCTCATAGGCCCTGTTTGGCACAACTGCTGCTTGTTGAAAAAGCAGCTTATCTGATAAGCTGGTGAAAAGCAGCTTCTGCTTGTTAGCTGCTTTTAGTGTATTCTGAGAAGCAGCTGAACTGATAAGCTGCTGCAGAAGCTAGCTGTTTGGCAGAACTTCTGCTTAAATTTGTGAAGAAGCTGAAAATAAGCTGTGCCAAACAGGGCCATATATGTTTCATTGATGTCGCCAAACAAAACAGCCAAGGTCTTAGGTCTGATTCCTTGTCCTGCTGCTATTATTCCTCTTCCTGGCTGAGCTATACAATTATGCATACATTTGTGCCATTTACCACATGTTTAGTATTTCTAGTTTTGATCCGTACTTCGTCCTAAAGTTTGTATTTGTTGTGCATAAGTAGATTCTATAATTAGTGAGAATCTTATATGTATTTGTCATTTGCAACACAAATTTAAAAATCCTTTTTTAAAATGATAAGTCCTTAGGAGTGGATTTGGGCCCCAGGCTGCAGTCCAGGACGAGGCCCAATAACAGTAGGAATATGTTTCATAGAAAACACATAACAAAATCTTTCCAGCCCAATAGCCCATCCCGACACCAGGAGTCCAGGACAGCCCGGCAAGGTTGAAGCCTGGCCCTGGCCGCAACACCTGATTCGGTTGTCTTCCCGTGAACTGTGATCCTATCTCGCGACCGCGATTATGAAATTGATGTTACTTTTTTTAGTTTGAAGCTAAGTGCAGAAGTGTCAAATATTGTAATTGTTTTGATCTTTTTGACGGTTTAAAGAAACACTGTGATTACTTGTATCTTAGTTAGATGTGATCTTTTTTTTGCTTCGAGAAACAATAACATGGTATCAGAGTTCTTAAAACCTAACCCGTGTCATGATATCTGAAAGTCGCCTAAAGAGGGGGTGAATAGGGCGAATCTGAAATTTACAAACTTTAAGCACAACTACAAGCCGGGGTTAGCGTTAGAATTAAATTCGAGTCCGAAAGAGAGGGTGAAAACAAATCACAAGCAAATGAAGAGTGTGACACGGTGATTTGTTTTACCGAGGTTCGGTTCTTGCAAACCTACTCCCCGTTGAGGTGGTCACAAAGACCGGGTCTCTTTCAACCCTTTCCCTCTCTCAAACGGTCACTTAGACCGAGTGAGCTTCTCTTCTCAATCAACCGGGACACTAAGTCCCCACAAGGACCACCACACAATTGGTGTCTCTTGCCTTGGTTACAATTGAGTTGGAATCAAGAAAGAATGAAGAAGAAAAGCAATCCAAGCGCAAGAGCTCAAATGAGCACAAATGTCTCTCTATAGTCACTAATTTGGTTGGAGTGATTCCGGACTTGGGAGAGAATTTGATCTCTTTGTTTGTGTCTTGTATTGAATGCTATAGCTCTTGTAAGAGGTGTGAAGGCTAAAAACTTGGATGCAATGAAGTGTGGTGGTAGGGGGGTATTTATAGCCCCAACCACCAAAAGAACCGTTGGTGAGGGCTTCTGTCGCATGGCGCACCGGACAGTCCAGTGCGCCACCGGACACTGTCCGGTGCGCCAGCCACGTCACTCGGCCGTTGGATTCTGACCGTTGGAGCTTCTGACATCTGGGCCACCGGACAGTCCGGTGGTGCACCGGACAGGTCCTGTAGAGTGTCCGGTGCGCCTTCTCGCTCTGCTCTGACTTCTGCGCGCACTGTAGCGCATTAATTGCTCTCTGCAGACGATCGTTGGCACGAAGTAGCCGTTGCTCCGCTGGCGCACCGGACAGTCCGGTGCTACACCGGACAGTCCGGTGAATTATAACGAAGCGGCTCCCAGAATTCCTGAAGGTGGCAAGTTTGGAGTCGGGTTCCCTAGTGCACCGGACACTGTCCGGTGGTGCACCGAACACTGTCCGGTGGCACGCCAGACAGTCCGGTGCGTCAGACCAGGGCACACTTCGGTTGTCTTTTGCTCTCTTTGTTTGAACCCTTTCTTGGTCTTTTTATTGGTTTGTTGTGAACCTTTGGCACCTGTAAAACTTATAATCTAGAGCAAACTAGTTAGTCCAATTATTTGTGTTGGGCAATTCAACCACCAAAATTCATATAGGAAAAGGTGTAAGCCTATTTCCCTTTCAATCTCCCCCTTTTTGGTGATTGATGGCAACACAAACCAAAGCAAATATAAAAGTGCAGAATTGAACTAGTTTACTTAATTTAAGTGCAAAGGTTGCTTGGAATTAAACCAATATGCATTTCATAAGATATGCATGGATGCTTTCTTCATATTTAACATTTTGGACCACGCTTGTACCACTTGTTTTGTTTTTGCAAACTCTTTTAGAAATTATTTTTCAAAGTCTTTTTGCAAATAGCCAAAGGTATATGAATAGGATTTTGAGAAGCATTTTCAAGTTTTGAAATTTTCTCCCCCTGCTTCAAATGCTTTTCTTTTGACTAAATAAAACTCCCCCTCAATGAAATTCTCCTCTTAGTGTTCAAGAGGGTTTTATACATTAATTTTGAAGAGGTTATACCAATTTGAAATTATATCAACACTAAGATACCAATTTGAAAATCTTTAAAAACACTTCCTTAATATAAATTGAAATACTACAAATTTTTGAAATTGGTGGTGGTGCGGTCCTTTTGCTTTGGGCTAATATTTTCTCCCCCTTTGGCATGAATCACCAAAAACGGATACTTGTGAGTGAAATATAAGCCCCTTTTCAAACTTTCTCCCCCTTTGGTAAATAATATAGGAGTGAAGATTATACCAAATTGGAGAGCGTTGTGGAGCGACGACGAAGGATGAATAATTCGATGGAGTGGAGTGGAAGCCTTTTGTCTTCGCCGAGAACTCCATTTCCCTTTTCAATCTATGACTTAGCATAATATTCACTTGAAAACACATTAGTCATAGCACATGAAAGAAATATGATCAAAGGTATATAAATGAGCTATGTGTGCAAAATATCAATCAAAATTCCTAGAATCAAGAATATTTAGCTCATGCCTAAGTTTGGTAAAAGATTTCTCATCTAATGGCTTGGTGAAGATATCAGCTAATTGATCTTTGGTGTTAATGTAAGCAATTTCGATATCTCCCTATTGTTGGTGATCCCTCAAAAAGTGATACCAAATGGCTATGTGCTTAGTGCGGCTGTGCTCAACGGGATTATCCGCCATGCGAATTGCACTCTCATTATCACATAGAAGAGGAACTTTGGTTAATTTGTAACCATAGTCCCTAAGGGTTTGCCTCATCCAAAGCAATTGCGCGCAACAATGGCATGCGGCAATATACTCGGCTTCGGCGGTAGAAAGAGCTACAAAATTTTGTTTCTTTGAAGCCCAAGACACCAGAGATCTTCCCAAGAACTGGCAAGTCCCTGATGTGCTCTTTCTATCAATCTAACACCCTGCCCAATCAGCATCTGAATATCCAATTAAATCAAATGTGGATCCCCTGGGGTACCAAAGGCCAAACTTAGGAGTATAAACTAAGTATCTCAAGATTCATTTCACTGCCCTAAGGTGAACTTCCTTAGGATCGACTTGGAATCTTGCACACATGCATACGGAAAGCATAATATACGATCGAGATGCACATAAATAGAGTAAAGAACCTATCATCGATCGATATAACTTTTGATCTACGGATTTACCTCCCGTGTTGAGGTCGAGATGCCCATTGGTTCCCATGGGTGTCTTGATGGGCTTGGCATCCTTCATCCCAAACTTGGTAAGAATATCTTGAATGTACATCGTTTGGCTAATGAAGGTGCCTTCTTGGAGTTGCTTGACTTGGAATCCTAAGAAATACTTCAACTCTCCCATCATTGACATCTCAAATTTTTGAACCATTATCCTACTAAACTCTTCACAAGTAGATTTGTTAGTAGACCCAAATATGATATCATCAACATAAATTTGGCATACAAACAAATTATTTGCAATAGTTATAGTAAAGAGAGTAGGATCGACTTTTCTGACTTTGAAACCATTAGCGATAAGAAAGTCTCTTAGGCATTCATACATGCTCTTGGGGCTTGCTTGAGCCCATAAAGCGCCATAGAGAGTTTATAGACATGGTTAGGATACTCACTGTCTTCAAAGCCGGGAGGTTGCTCAACATAGACCTCCTCCTTGATTGGTCTATTGAGGAAGGCACTCTTTAAGTCCATTTGATAAAGCTTGAAGCCATGGTAAGTAGCATAGGCAAGTAATATACGAATTGACTCAAGCCTAGCTACGGGTGCATAGGTTTCACCGAAATCCAAACCTTCGACTTGTGAATAACCCTTGGCCACTAGTCGGGCTTTGTTCCTTGTCACCGCACCATGCTCATCTTGCTTGTTGCGGAAGACCCACTTGGTTCCTACAACATTTTGGTTAGGACGTGGAACTAAATGCCATACCTCATTCCTCGTGAAGTTGTTGAGCTCCTCTTGCATCGCCAACACCCAATCCGAATCTTGAAGTGCTTCCTCTACCCTGTGTGGCTCAATAGAGGAAACAAAGGAGTAATGTTCACAAAAATGAGCAACACAAGATCGAGTGGTTACCCCCTTATGAATATCGCCGAGGATGGTGTTCACGTGGTGATCTTGTTGGATTGCTTGGTGGACTCTTGGGTGTGGCAGCCTTGGACCCTCATCATCTTCCTTGTCTTGATTATTAGCATCTCCCCCTTGATCATTGTCCTCCTCTTGAGGTGGCTCCTCTTGATCTTCATCATCATCTTCAGCTCGATCCTCATCTTGAGTTGGTGGAGATGCTTGCATTAAGGAAGATGGTTGATCTTATGCATGTGGAGGCTCTTCGGATTCCTTAGGACACACATCCCCAATGGACATGTTCCTTAGCGTGACACATGGAGCCTCTTCATCATCTAGCTCATCAAGATCAACTTGCTCTACTTGAGAGCCGTTAGTATCATCGAACACAATGTCACAAGAAACTTCAACTAGTCCAGTGGACTTGTTAAAGACTCTATATGCCCTTGTGTTTGAATCATATCCTAGTAAAAAGCCTTCTACAGCCTTAGGAGCAAATTTAGATTTTCTACCTCTTTTAACAAGAATAAAGCATTTGCTACCAAAGACTCTAAAATATGAAACATTTGGCTTTTTACCGGTTAGGAGTTCATACGATGTCTTCTTGAGGATTCGGTGGAGGTAGAGGCGGTTGATGGCGTAGCAAGCGGTGTTGATTGCTTCCGCCCAAAACCGGTCCGAAGTCTTGTATTCATCAAGCATGGTCCTTGCTGAAAGGATCACGATGCCCAAGAGGGGGGTGAATTGGGCTTTTCTAAAAATCAACACTAATTAAAACCTAAGCAAGAGCTAAGCAAGAGCCCAACTTCACCCCAACAACTAGCACTAAGAATATAATACTAGAAATGCAACAATGCTAAGACAATACTTCAAATACTTGCTAAACAAATACACAATGTAAAGTGCTTGAATTAAGTGCGGAATGTAAAGCAAGGTTTAGAAGACTCCTCCAATTTTTCCCGAGGTATCGAAGAGTCGGCACTCTCCACTATTCCTCGTTGGAGCACCCGCGCAAGATTATCGCTCCCCCTTGGTCCTCGCAAGAACCAAGTGCTCACTACGAGATGATCCTTTGCCACTCCGGCGCGGTGGATCCCTCGAGACCGCTTACAAACTTGAGTCGGGTCACCAACAAGATCTTCACGGTGATCACCGAGCTCCCAACGCCACCAAGCCGTCTAGGTGATGCCGATCACCAAGAGTAACAAGCCGTAGACTTTCGCTTGACCAAGAGAAGCCTAATGCAAGTGGTGTGTGCTCTAGGTGGCTCTCGCTAGCGCTAATGAGGAACAAACGCGGATTAAGATTCTCTAATCTCCTCACTAGGCTTTTGGTGCTTGCAATGCTCTAGCAATGTGCTGGAATAAATGTGGAGTGCAAGACATTGAATATGGTGGGTGGAAGGGGTATAAATAGCCCTCACCCACCAACTAGCCGTTACAGGCAACTTTCTGCGCACTGGCGCACCGGACAGTCCGGTGCGCCGCCGGTGCGCCAACGGTCGTTTCCAACGGCTAGTTCTGACAGCTAGCCATTGGACTCATGGCACACCGGACAGTGAACAGTCACTGTCCGGTGCACACCGAACAGTCCGGTGCGTTGTCCGGTGCGCCACTAAAATTCATCTCTGAAACCTGCGCTCTCGGGTTTCTGCGAAGGGGATGCCTCTTCCCTGGTCCAGCCAGGCCCCACCTGGCAGAGGGTGCACCAGACAGTCCGATGCACACCGGACAGTCCGGTGCCCCAGGGCCAGAAACCCTAACTCTTGTTTTTCAGCTGATTTTCAAATCGGTTTTCGTTCTAACTTGTGAGTGAGTTCTAGAGTGACACCTAGCACTGTATGTGAGTGTGATTGTGCACCAACACTACACTAGAACTCTCTTGGTCAAACTACTCATCGACAACCCCTCTTTATAGTACGGCTGAAAGAGAATAAAAGACCTAACTAAATCGCGAGTGTCCACATCTCCTTGATACTCGGACTCCGTAGACCTTTGCCTTTTGTTTCGTCGTTTTAGCCGTCGCTTCGAGTTCTTATCTCCAGGATTGTTTTCACTGTTGTAGTACTTCTACCTGTCATGCGACCTAACTTACCATTTGTCTCTGCAAAACACACGTTAGTCACATATAATATTACGTTGTCATTAATCACTAAAACCAACCAGGGGCCTAGATGCTTTCAATCTCCCCCTTTTTGGTGATTGATGACAACCCTACAAGTTTTGTGAGAGTAGTTTGTTTTGAAGTTTCTGTCAATAGAAAGGATGGTTAGTTATACTCAGTAATCTTTGACAGAAAGAACGTGTACCATAATAATAAGAGTGAGCGCATACACATCATAAGATTCTTGTTCATATAAAAGTGAAGTTAAACAATGAAACAAGAACTAGAAGACTGGTGATAAAATATAAGGTGAAAACATAATACACACAGTCAATCATAAGCAACGAGAGTATATATCGAGTTTGTGAGCCAAAAACATCAAGCTAGTACAGAGAGAGGCAAGCACATATATTACATCAAAATGACTCTCTACTAACTCTCTAACTCCCCCTAGCTCTCACAACTCATATCTCTCCCCCTTTGGCGTCAAACACCAAAAGGGCACCCGAACCCTAACATCTGAAGCGGGAGGAGGCGGCGGGGGCGCATCCGGTCGCGGTCGAGGCAGCAGAGCGAACGCCGGCGGAGGGTCAGAGTCAGTCTCGGATCCAGGACCTGCGGTAGAAGCTGGAGCTGGTACTGACTCAGACTGAGGCCGCACTGTAGGAGCTGCTGGAATAGAAGTGGTCACAGATACTGCCACAGCAGTAGTGGTAACAGCAGATGCTGGTGGCACTGGCGGCTGCGGGCAGACAGAGCTGAGAACTGGAGAGGTCAAAGCCAAAGTGACCGGCCGGAGCGGAGAGGGACCAACAGAAGGAATAGGGGGTCCGGTCTGAATCGCTGGCACAACTGGAGCCTAAAGCGGAGGAGGTGGAGCAGACTGAACTGGGGGAACTGAGACACCAGAATGCTGTAGCATAAGAGCCATGAATGCCCTGCTCTCAGCCCGATCCTGGAGTAGCTGCTGCTGAAGCGCATCCTGCCTGTCCTGCATGTTCTGAAACATCGAGAGCATCCTCTCGGATAACCGGGCCTGCTGAAAGGGAAATGTGCCTTTGGGCCATTTCTAAGTATTTTGGTGATTGGATGCCAACACAAGTGTTTAAATGTGAATCTATGCCCATGGGTGATCAAAGTGCAAATCAAGAGCAAAGGTAAGTTTCTAAGCCTTAGTACATTGGTTGTGTGTACTAATATATTTGTCTAAGTGTTAGAAACAGAGAGAAGAAGAAAAGGAGAATGTTGGCTGTGTACAGCCAACAGGCTATTTCGGTCTGGGGCACCGGACTGTCCGGTGGTGCACCGGACAGTGTCCGGTGCGCCAGGCTGCCTCGACCTGAAGACGCTGCTCTCGGGAATTTGCCGACGGCGTACGGCTAAAATTCACCGGACTGTCCGGTGTGCACCGGACTGTCCGGTGAGTCAACGGTCGGCCGAGCCAACGGTCGGCCGCAGAATCTGCGCGCGACACGTGGTCTGGCCAACGGTCGGAAGGAGGCACCGGACTGTCCGGTGCGCCAGATCTGCAACGGTCGGCAACGGTCGGCTGCGCTGTTTATGGAAATAAATCGGGCACCGGACTGTCCGGTGCGCCCGACGACAGAAGGCAAAGATGGCCTTCCAGATTTGTTCTCAACGGCTCCTAGCTGCCTTGGGGCTATAAAAGGGACCCCTAGGCGCATGGAGGGAGACACCAAGCAACCTTAGAGCATTCTTGATCATCCACACTCAGTCTTTGCGCATTCGTTTGTCATTCTAAGTGATTCGAGCTCCGTTCTAGTGAGAACTTTGAGATAGTCTTTTGAGCTCGATTCTTGGCCGTGTGTGTGCGCATTTTGCTGTGGATTTGTGTGTGTTGCTTCCCTCCCTTACTCCGTATTTCTTTGTGAATCTCAAGTGTAAGGGCGAGAGACTCCAAGTTGTGGAGATTCCTCGCAAACGGGAAATTGAAAGGAAAAGCATAACACTGTGGTATTCAAGTTGATCATTGGATCACTTGAGAGGAGTTGAGTGCAACTCTCGTCCGTTGGGACGCCACAACGTGGAGTAGGCAAGTTTTGTACTTGGCCGAACCACGGGATAAATCACTGTGTCTTCTCTGTGTTGAACTCTTTGTGATTACCATATTGTGCAAGATCTCCTCCTTAGCCACTTGGCAATTATTGTGCTAACCCTTCACAAGTTTGTGGCTATAAGTTGAAGTTTACAGGATCACCTATTCACCCCCCCCCCTCTAGGTGCTCTCAATTGGTATCGGAGCCGTTCTCTTCAAGAAGGGGACTAACCGCCCGAAGAGATGGATCCTAAGGGGAAGGGAATCGTGATCAACGACAAGGAAAATGAGTCCTTCGTCAACGAGCCAAAAGATGATAAATCCAACGACTCTGGCTCGGGCCACAGACATAAAGATGGGAAGAAGAAGAAGACAAGGCGCATCAAGGAGATCGTCTACTACGACAGCGACGAATCCTCTTCTTCCCAAAAGGACGACGACAACGACTACAGGAAGACGGTCAATTCAAACTTTTCATTTGATTATTCTCGTATTCCACATAGTTCGAATTCGCATTTGCTTTCCATTCCTCTTGGCAAACCTCCACACTTTGATGGGGAGGACTACGGATTTTGGAGTCACAAAATGCGTAGTCATCTATTCTCTCTCCATCCAAGCATATGGGAGATCGTAGAGAATGGAATGAAATTTGATAGCTCGGATAGCCCTATGTTTATTAATGAACAAATTCACAAAAATGCACAAGCTACTACTGTGTTGCTAGCCTCTTTGTGCAGGGACGAGTACAATAAGGTGAGCGGCTTGGACAATGCCAAGCAAATATGGGACACCCTCAAGATTTCTCACGAGGGGAACGACATCACCATGCTCACTAAAATGGAATTGGTGGAGGGCGAGCTTGGAAGGTTTGCAATGATAAGGGGCGAGGAGCCAACCCAAACATACAACCGGCTCAAGACCCTCATCAACAAAATAAGGAGTTATGGAAGCACGCGATGGACGGACCATGACGTCGTCCGACTATTACTAAGGTCCTTTACCATTCTTGATCCTCATTTGGTAAATAATATTCGTGAGAATCCCAGGTACACCAAAATGTCGCCCGAAGAAGTCCTAGGAAAATTCGTCAGCGGGCGAATGATGATTAAGGAAGCAAGGTACGTGGACGACGCCTTGAATGGACCAATCAACGAGCCGCAACCTCTTGCTCTCAAAGCAACAAGAAGCAAGGAGGCGCTACCTAGCAAGGTGGCACAAATTGAGGCGGCCGGACTTAATGATGAAGAGATGGCTCTCATCATCAAACGCTTCAAGACGGTGCTAAGAGGTCACAAGGGACAGCCAAGCAAGACCAAGACAAAGGGGAAGCACTCATGCTTCAAGTGCGGTAAGATTGGTCATTTTATCGCTAACTGCCCCGATAACGATAGTGACCAGGAACAGGGGAACAAGAGGGAAAAGAAGAAGAACTACAAGAAGGCCAAGGGCGAGGCACACATTGGAAAGGAGTGGGATTCGGATTGCTCCTCCGACTCCGACAATGAAGGACTCGCCGCCACCGCCTTCAACAAGTCATCCCTCTTCCCGAACGAGCGTCACACATGCCTTATGGCAAGGGAGAAGAAGGTGAGTACTCGAAACTCCACTTATGCTTCTTCTAGTGATAATGAGTCTAGTGATGATGATGACATAGACTATTCATGCTTATTCAAGGGTTTAGATAGATCTAAAATAGACAAAATAAATGAATTGATTGATGCCTTGAATGATAAGAATGTGCTTTTAGAAAAGCAAGAAGATTTGTTGTATGAAGAACATGACAAATTTGTAGAAGCACAAAAATCACTTGCATTAGAGATTAAGAGAAATGAAATACTTTCTTGTGAGTTGTCTACATGTCATGATTCAATTGCTAGTTTAAAGAGCAAAAATGATGATTTAAATGCTAAACTAGAAAAATCTAGTAATTCAACATCTTGTGTAGAACATGTTGAGATTTGCACTAGATGTAAAGATTTCGATGTTGATGCCTGTAGTGATCATTTAGTTTCAATTTCCAAACTAACTGAGGAATTGGCTAGTCTTAATGCTCAACTTAAGGCTAGCAAAAGCGAATTTGATAAGCTAAAATTTGCAAGGGATGCCTACACGATTGGTAGACACCCCTCAATTAAGGATGGACTTGGCTTCAAAAGGGAAGCCAAGAACTTAACAAGCCATAAGGCTCCCATTCCCGTTAAGGAGAAAGGGAAGGCCCCTATGGCTACTAGTGCTAAAAAGAACCATGCCTTTTTGTATCATGATAGGAAAAATTCTAGAAATGTTTTTAGAAGTTATGATGCTTTTGATTCACATGCTTATGATTCTTATGCCATGACTGCTTCTAGTTCTTCCTATATGCATGGTAGAGATATGACTAGGAGAAATGCTATTTATCATGTGCCTAGAAAGAATACTATTCATGCTCCTAGGAAAGTAGTAAATGAACCTTCTACAATTTATTGTGCTTTAAATGCTTCCTTTGCTATTTGTAGAAAGGATAGGAAGATAGTTGCTAGGAAGTTAGGGGCAAAATGCAAGGGAGACAAAACTTGCATTTGGGTCCCTAAGGAAATTTGCACTAACCTTGTAGGACCCAACAAGAGTTGGGTACCTAAGTCCCAAGCCTAAATTTGCCTTGCAGGTTTATGCATCCGGGGGTTCAAGCTGGATTATCGACAGCGGATGCACAAACCATATGACGGGGGAGAAGAAAATGTTCACCTCCTACGTCAAGAATAAGGATTCCCAAGATTCAATTATATTCGGTGATGGGAATCAAGGCAAGGTAAAAGGGTTAGGTAAAATTGCAATTTCTAATGAGCACTCTATCTCTAATGTGTTTTTAGTTGAGTCTCTTGGTTATAATTTGCTATCTGTTAGTCAATTATGCAACATGGGGTATAACTGTCTATTTACAAATGTAGATGTGTCTGTCTTTAGAAGAAGTGATGGTTCACTAGCTTTTAAGGGTGTATTAGACGGCAAACTTTATTTAGTTGATTTTGCAAAAGAAGAGGCCGGTCTAGATGCATGCTTAATAGCTAAGACTAGCATGGGCTGGCTGTGGCATCGCCGCTTAGCACATGTGGGGATGAAGAACCTTCACAAGCTTCTAAAGGGAGAACACGTGATAGGTTTGACTAACGTGCAATTCGAAAAAGATAGACCTTGTGCAGCTTGTCAAGCAGGTAAACAAGTGGGAGGAGCACATCACAGCAAGAATGTGATGACCACTTCAAGACCCCTGGAGCTGCTGCATATGGACCTCTTCGGACCCGTCGCCTATCTGAGCATAGGAGGGAGTAAGTATGGTCTAGTTATTGTTGATGACTTTTCCCGCTTCACTTGGGTGTTCTTTTTGCAGGATAAGTCTGAAACCCAAGGGACCCTCAAGCGCTTCCTCAGGAGAGCTCAAAATGAGTTTGAACTCAAGGTGAAGAAGATAAGGAGCGACAACGGGTCCGAGTTCAAGAACCTTCAAGTGGAGGAGTTCCTTGAGGAGGAAGGGATCAAACACGAGTTCTCCGCTCCCTATACACCACAGCAAAATGGTGTGGTAGAGAGGAAGAACAGGACACTAATCGACATGGCGAGGACTATGCTTGGAGAGTTCAAGACCCCCGAGCGTTTTTGGTCGGAAGCCGTGAACACGGCTTGCCATGCCATCAACAGGGTCTACCTTCACCGCCTCCTCAAGAAGACGTCGTATGAGCTTCTAACCGGTAACAAACCCAATGTATCTTACTTTCGTGTATTTGGGAGCAAGTGCTACATTCTAGTGAAGAAGGGTAGAAATTCTAAGTTTGCTCCCAAAGCTGTAGAAGGGTTTTTATTAGGTTATGACTCAAATACAAAGGCGTATAGAGTCTTCAACAAATCATCGGGTTTGGTTGAAGTTTCTAGCGACGTTGTATTTGATGAGACTAATGGCTCTCCAAGAGAGCAAGTTATTGATTGTGATGATGTAGATGAAGAAGATGTTCCGACGGCCGCTATACGAACCATGGCGATTGGAGAAGTGCGGCCACAGGAACAAGATGAACGAGATCAACCTTCTTCCTCAACTACGGTGCTACCCCCAACTCAAGACGATGAACAGGTTCATCAACAGGAGGCGGATGATCAAGGGGGAGCACAAGATGATCATGTGATGGAGGAAGATGCGCAACCGGCACCTCCAACCCAAGTTCGAGCGATGATTCAAAGGGATCATCCCGTCGACCAAATTCTGGGTGACATTAGCAAGGGAGTAACTACTCGTTCTCGTTTAGTTAATTTTTGTGAGCATTACTCTTTTGTCTCTTCTACTGAGCCTTTCAGGGTAGAGGAGGCCTTGCTAGATCCGGACTGGGTGCTGGCCATGCAGGAGGAGCTCAACAACTTCAAGAGAAATGAAGTTTGGACGCTGGTGCCTCGTCCGAAGCAAAATGTTGTGGGAACCAAGTGGGTGTTCCGCAACAAACAGGACGAGCACGGGGTGGTGACGATAAACAAGGCTCGACTTGTGGCAAAAGGTTATGCCCAAGTCGCAGGTTTGGATTTCGAGGAGACTTTTGCTCCTGTGGCTAGGCTAGAGTCAATTCGAATCTTGCTAGCATATGCCGCTCACCATTCTTTCAGGTTGTACCAAATGGATGTGAAGAGCGCTTTCCTCAACGGGCCGATCAAGGAGGAGGTGTACGTAGAGCAACCCCCTGGCTTCGAGGATGATCGGTTCCCCGACCATGTGTGTAAGCTCTCTAAGGCGCTCTATGGACTTAAGTAAGCCCCAAGAGCATGGTATGAATGCCTTAGAGATTTCTTAGTTGCTAATGCTTTCAAGGTTGGGAAAGCCGATCCAACTCTTTTTACTAAGACTTGTAATGGTGATTTGTTTGTGTGCCAAATTTATGTCGATGACATAATATTTGGTTCTACTAACCAAAAGTCTTGTGAAGAGTTTAGCAGGGTGATGACGCAGAAATTCGAGATGTCGATGATGGGCGAGTTGAACTACTTCCTTGGGTTCCAAGTGAAGCAACTCAAGGATGGCACCTTCATCTCCCAAACAAAGTACACACAAGATTTGCTAAAGAGGTTTGGGATGAAGGACGCCAAGCCCGCAAAGACTCCGATGGGGACAGACGGACACACCGACCTCAACAAAGGAGGTAAGTCCGTTGATCAAAAAGCATACCGGTCAATGATAGGTTCTTTGCTTTACTTATGTGCTAGTAGACCGGATATTATGCTTAGCGTATGCATGTGTGCTAGATTTCAATCCGATCCTAAGGAGTGTCACTTAGTGGCGGTGAAGCGAATTCTTAGATATTTGGTTGCTACGCCTTGCCTCGGGCTCTGGTATCCAAAGGGGTCTACCTTTGACTTAGTTGGATACTCAGACTCCGACTATGCTGGATGTAAGGTCGATAGGAAGAGTACATCGGGGACGTGCCAATTCTTAGGAAGGTCCCTGGTGTCATGGAACTCTAAGAAACAAACCTTCGTTGCCCTATCCACCGCTGAGGCCGAGTATGTTGCCGCAGGACAGTGTTGCGCGCAACTACTTTGGATGAGGCAAACCCTCAGGGACTTTGGCTACAATCTGAGCAAAGTCCCACTCCTATGTGATAATGAGAGTGCTATCCGCATGGCGGAGAATCCTGTTGAACACAGCCGCACAAAGCACATTGACATCCGGCATCACTTTTTGAGAGACCACCAGCAAAAGGGAGATATCGAAGTGTTTCATGTTAGCACCGAGAACCAGCTAGCCGATATCTTCACTAAGCCTCTAGATGAGAAGACCTTTTGCAGGTTGCGTAGTGAGCTAAATGTCTTAGATTCGCGGAACTTGGATTGACTTATAGCATACATGTGTTTATGCCATTGATCATGATCATTCTGCATTTTGTTGCTTATTGTGGTGCTCAAGTTGTACAAACACTCCCTGGACCTCACAAGTCCGTTGCAAAGTGATGCACATGTTTAGGGGGAGATGTGTTACAACTTGACCCTTTGAGACTAACCATTTGCTTGAGTTTGCTTGATTTAGTCTCGAAAGTGAATTGAAAGGGAAAGGTGAACTTGGACCATGCAAGACTTCCACTGCACTCCGATGAGAGGGTAACTTATTCCAAGTTCATCTCTATGATCTTATTGCCTTTGTACTCTTAATTGAAGATTTTGGTGAGGCAATGGGGTTAAAGGGCCAAGATTGATCCCGTTTTGGTGCTTGATGCCAAAGGGGGAGAAAATAAAGGCCAAAGCGATAAATGGATCAGCTACCACTTGAGAGATTTTGAAAATAGTAGAATAGAGCCTTTTGTTTTGTCAAAACTCTTTTATTGTGTCTCTTGTCAAAAGATGGCTTCTTGTGGGGAGAAGTGTTGATTATGGGAAATAGGGGGAGTTTTTGAAATCTTTGATCAAATCTCTTTTGGAATGACTCTCTTTATGCTTCAACATGTGTGTTTGACTTAGAGATAGAGATTTGAGTTTGATTTGCAAAAATAAACCAAGTGGTGGCAAAGGATGATCCATATATGCCAAAATTGAATCAAAATCAATTTGAGTTTTATTTGAAGTGATTTTGCACTTGTTCTAGTTGCTTTATGTTGTGTTGGCATAAATCACCAAAAAGGGGGAGATTGAAAGGGAAATGTGCCTTTGGGCCATTTCTAAGTATTTTGGTGATTGGATGCCAACACAAGTGTTTAAATGTGAATCTATGCCCATGGGTGATCAAAGTGCAAATCAAGAGCAAAGGTAAGTTTCTAAGCCTTAGTACATTGGTTGTGTGTACTAATATATTTGTCTAAGTGTTAGAAACAGAGAGAAGAAGAAAGGAGAATGTTGGCTGTGTACAGCCAACAGGCTATTTCGGTCTGGGGCACCGGACTGTCCGGTGGTGCACCGGACAGTGTCCGGTGCGCCAGGCTGCCTCGACCTGAAGACGCTGCTCTCGGGAATTTGCCGACGGCGTACGGCTAAAATTCACCGGACTGTCCGGTGTGCACCGGACTGTCCGGTGAGTCAACGGTCGGCCGAGCCAACGGTCGGCCGCAGAATCTGCGCGCGACACGTGGTCTGGCCAACGGTCGGAAGGAGGCACCGGACTGTCCGGTGTGCACCGGACTGTCCGGTGCGCCAGATCTGCAACGGTCGGCAACGGTCGGCTGCGCTGTTTATGGAAATAAATCGGGCACCGGACTGTCCGGTGCGCCCGACGACAGAAGGCAAAGATGGCCTTCCAGATTTGTTCTCAACGGCTCCTAGCTGCCTTGGGGCTATAAAAGGGACCCCTAGGCGCATGGAGGGAGACACCAAGCAACCTTAGAGCATTCTTGATCATCCACACTCAGTCTTTGCGCATTCGTTTGTCATTCTAAGTGATTCGAGCTCCGTTCTAGTGAGAACTTTGAGATAGTCTTTTGAGCTCGATTCTTGGCCGTGTGTGTGCGCATTTTGCTGTGGATTTGTGTGTGTTGCTTCCCTCCCTTACTCCGTATTTCTTTGTGAATCTCAAGTGTAAGGGCGAGAGACTCCAAGTTGTGGAGATTCCTCGCAAACGGGAAATTGAAAGGAAAAGCATAACACTGTGGTATTCAAGTTGATCATTGGATCACTTGAGAGGAGTTGAGTGCAACTCTCGTCCGTTGGGACGCCACAACGTGGAGTAGGCAAGTTTTGTACTTGGCCGAACCACGGGATAAATCACTGTGTCTTCTCTGTGTTGAACTCTTTGTGATTACCATATTGTGCAAGATCTCCTCCTTAGCCACTTGGCAATTATTGTGCTAACCCTTCACAAGTTTGTGGCTATAAGTTGAAGTTTACAGGATCACCTATTCACCCCCCTCTAGGTGCTCTCACCTGCTCGGCTGCTAGGTGAGCCTGCTGCTGAGTGATAGACTGGAGAATCGAAGCAAGAGCAGGGTCCATAGCCGGAGGGGCAGCAGGGGCAGCACTAGAACTCCCAGCCTCATGATCATGTGAGCGTGGAGGCATAGGAGGCGGAGGAGGAACCCCAAAATCATCATCATCATCATCATCAACTATTGTATCCTGAGTGTCGAACTGATGAAGAGCTGCATCCTCGGCCTGAGAGTCAAAGACAGGAGCAGAAGCTGGCACAAGAGCCTCAGGCGCAGGACGGTAGGATCCAAAAACGAGGCGTGAGGCCTCAAGTGTGCCCTGAAACCGAGGAGGCTGAATCAGCTGCGCAAAGATGTGGCATAAGTAGTGAGCATATGGCAACTGTCTACGAGCACGAATCCCATCCAAAACGGTGTCCTCGATCTCACAAATAAGGAAATCCACGACGTCAAACTCAGAGTGGGAGACCAGGGCACCAAGGAGCCAGAGCTGAATATGTGTGGTAGCCTCCCTGTATCCCATCCTCGGCAGAAGAGTCCGTCTGATAAGCTCAAATAAGTACTTGGCTGCTGTAGTAAAGTCTGCCGGTGAACGTCGCGACCCATCTGAAAAGGGCGGGCGAAACAGAGCCGCGACGTGAGCTGTACCCGGAGCCACACCGCCGTGAGGGCGACGAGGAGGGTCAGAAGTGCCGTAGCAGAGGCTGTGAAGACGAGTCGTCGACTCGGGAAATCCAAAGAGCTGGCGGATCTGGCTGGCAGTAATGGTGACATCCTCTCGCTCAAAACGAAACCTCATCCAGTGATGATCCGGGTCTATCCATACAGAGGCGTAGAAGACTCGTACCCACTCCTCAACATACCTGCCGCTGGTAGTCAAAAGGGTCAGAAGGCCAGGCAGATATGTGAGGTGCGCCTCAGAGTCAGCACCGGCTGCAAGCAGAAAGGCTAGAAGATCCAAAAGCCGGTGCACTCGCAGAGCTATATGAGCAGACATCTGAGCTCTAAAAAATGACTCTGAATACGTGTGCTGAATAGGTCAACTGCTGCAGGGTCCCTCTGAGCTGGTAACCAAGACTCCATGGGTACGTATCTGAACTTACGTACCTGTGCCGCTGTAGCACGCTGAAGGTCAAACAGTCTAGGATCTGCAACAAGTGGTTGTACCTCAGTCTCATCGCGCTCCCGGAAACGAGGTGGAGGGACAGGAGGAGCTGAAGCGGGAGCGGGAGGAGGAGCAGTGGAAGCTGGCGTAGTGGAGGTAGCGGGTATGGCTGTGGTGGTGGATGGCACAACAGGGGTGACAGGAGCAGGCATAGTGGGTGGTGGAGTGGAAGCAGTGGTGTGAGTGGAGGAGCGAGGCCGGGAGGCGAGACGACAAACACAGTATGCAATCTGATCTGACGGGGTCTGCGGCTGATCTCCAAGCTCGGCCTGCGCAGCGGCTGCTGCTGCTACTGCTGCTGCACGGGCTGCTCTGTCTGAACGCCGCTTCTTGCGGCCTTCCTGCTGCTCCAAGTAAACTGTCTTGCCCTTGACCTACCTGAAGGGGCGACGAGGGTCCTCATCATCGCCTCCCCTGGCGCCGACACATTTTTCGTGCGCGGCATCCTGAACTGATGTCTGCAAATGAGAGAGAGTGACTAAGCACAGAGCGAAAATGTCCGATAAATTAGCAAAGGATGAGATGACTACCTGGAAAGCTCACACAAGAGGTGACGATCCAGGCAGGACAGGAGACGGCACACGGGCAACCAAGGTCACTGAAATGACAGAAGAGGTGAGCACGTATTAGTCACATAGTCATAAGTATATGAAATGTGAATAAATACATACACAGATAAATATGGCACAGAAAACACGAGACGAGACGATCGATAGGTCAAACGGCGTGAAAACGACGTTTGAACGATAAATAGTGCCATAGGAGGTTTGGAATTTGAATTGAGGCACGAAACGACATGGAATTGAGCCGATACTTCACTAATAGGTTTATATAGGTGAATATGAGTGAAGTGTGTGCTTGGTTTGAATTTAGGCGAAGAAAAAGAGATTTGGGCACTCGGTTCGGAAACGATCGCTCGAAACAGGGAATTTGGTGAAATTTAAGCCTGGAATCTCGGATTGACGTGAAATTTGGCAAGTATGTTACTGGAAGTGTTGTGAAGGTGCCTGAAAAATTTGGGTTCAATTGGAGCATTTTTTGCTGGTTTGGGCATTTCACCGAACACTTGGCGTGCGGTGAATTAGGTTTTGGGAGATTGAGTCAATTTAGGTTGTGAAACCCTCCCGAAGGAGCTAAGAACCTGCAGGAATGCCCAAGGCACATAGAGGAACACATTGCACAACAAAGATTCACAGGAATTCACAGGATTTGGAGATTGGCACAAAAAGGGGTGGCACAACCTCTCACAGCTAGAGGAATAGATTGAAGAGACAGAGGGAGAGGAGAGCTGAGAGCTGCTCACCGAGCGAGGGAGAGGGGACAAGCGCAGGCACAGGGCGCCGGAGGATCGCCGCCGGAGAGGGAGATCGCCGACGAAGGGAGGGAAGTCGCCTGAGACAGAGAGCAGACGCGGGTAGGGGAGAAAACAGAGCGAGGCCTCAGGCTCGGGCAGAGAGGATTTTTTTTAAAAAACGGAGTATGGGCGCACCGGACAGTCTACAGTGCCTATCCGGTGCACACCGGACAGCGCACAGTAGCTGTCCGGTGAACCACCGGACAACGCACAGAAGAAAGGAATTATAGCGTGCGGCTGCCGGAGCACCGGACATTGCACAGTGCAGTGTCCGGTGCACACCGGACTGTCCGGTGAGCCCAGACAGAGGGAAGATTGGAAAATTTTGAATTTTTCTATCTAATTTCCAACCAAACCAAATCCCAACTTATAATCACACAAAATAACACTTGTTGGGACAGGTATTGGCACCCTCATATACTTTTCAAAAATATTTTGCCATAGGCTAGATAATTTTTTTAGAGGAAATAGGCAAATGGTGAAATTTGCATTTTGGCTTGCACTAGGGGTTTTCATGAGTGATTTGAGTGTTGAATACTCCCCCTTAGTGCAGTACCTCATGCATATTTCAAGAACCAACAATTGCATAAAAAGTAAGAATTTAAGTGCTAAAAGCTTAAAACTAAGACTTGTCAAGTTTGACCCGAGTTAAGCTTTTTCACTCGCTTTGTTGGCGGTTATCTCAACTAGGTTAGACAAGCCCTAGATGCAATACAAGTAATTTAAACATGCAATGCAAGCTTGACAACACCATTTGACATTTTACATAAAATTTCTGAGATCAAGAATATTCAGTTCATTCCTCAACATGCAAAAGCGGGTCTTATCAAGTGGCTTAGTGAAAATATCCGCTAATTGATCTTCCGGCCTCACCCCTTCTAGAATTATATCTCCTTTAGCAACATGATCTCTAAGGAAGTGATGACAGATATCAATGTGCTTGGTGCGAGAGTGTTGTACAGGATTATTAGCAATTTTAACAGCACTCTCATTATCACACAACAAAGGTACCTTTTCTAGAACTACGCCATAGTCTAGAAGAGTTTGTTTCATATATAAAATTTGTGTACAACAAGCACCTGCGGCAATGTATTCCGCTTCGGTAGTTGACAAGGCAACACTGTTTTGCTTTTTGGATGTCCATGAAACTAGTGATCTACCAAGCAGATGGCATCCCCCAGAAGTACTTTTCCTATCAATTTTGCAACCGGCATAATCCGAATCGGAATAGCCAATTAAATCAAAAGTAGCTCCTTTGGGATACCACAGACCAACGCTTGTGGTGTGCCTGAGATACCTAAGAATTCTCTTAACAGCGCGAAGATGAGCTTTCTTAGGATTAGATTGAAATCTAGCACACATGCAGACACTAAACATAATATCGGGCCTAGATGCGGTAAGGTACAATAAACTACCAATCATGGAACGGTAGAGAGTTTGATTAACATGGTTACCTCCCTCATCTAAGTCGAGATGTCCATTTGAAGGCATGGGGGTCTTGATTGGTTTGCACTTCTCCATGTTGAACCTTTTCAACAAGTCTTTGGTATACTTCTCTTGTGAGAGAAAGTTACCATCTTTCATTTGCTTGACTTGAAAGCCGAGGAAGTACGTTAGCTCACCAATCATTGACATCTCGAACTCCTTCGACATCAACTCACCAAATTCCTTGCAATGATAGTCATTTGTCGAGCCAAAGATTATATCATCAACATATACTTGACAAATGAAAATATCACCGTTATGTTTCTTTGTGAAGAGAGTTGTGTCGACGGTCCCGATCTTGAAGCCCTTTTCGATGAGGAAGTCGCGAAGGCGCTCATACCAAGCCCTTGGAGCCTGCTTTAGCCCATATAGCGCCTTAGACAACCTGTAAGCATGGTTAGGATATCTAGGGTCTTCAAATCCAGGCGGTTGCTCAACATATACAAGTTCATTTATGAAGCCATTTAAAAATGCACTTTTTACATCCATTTGATAAAGTTTTATATCATAGCATGATGCATATGCAAGTAGGATACGGATGGCTTCCAGTCGAGCAACCGGTGCAAAGGTCTCTCCAAAATCTAAGCCTTCAACTTGAGAGAATCCCTTTGCAACAAGTCTTGCCTTGTTTCTTACAATCACACCTTGATCATCTTGTTTGTTTCTGAACACCCACTTTGTTCCAATGATTCTTGCATCTTGTGGGGGGCTTCTCCAGGGTCCAAACTTCGTTACGGGTGAAGTTGTTAAGTTCTTCATGCATGGCATTCACCCAGTCCGGATCCTGTAGCGCCTCATCTATACAAGTAGGCTCAACACAAGAAACAAAAGAGTGATGTTCAATAAAAGAGGCATGTCTATGTCTATGTGATCGAGTAATAACCCCTTGTGAAGGACTCCCGATGATTTGGTTTTGAGGATGAGCTTGAAGTAGTGATGAGTTTCTCCTGTCAACCACTTGGGAAGAAGATCCTGGAGCATCAACATCTTCGGCTTGTACCCTTGCTTGTTCATGAGAGACAAATGTATCTTCATTTGTATGCCTCTCATCTTTTTCATCATCTTGTGGTACATTTGATGAAGAAGGCCTGTCAATGATTTGCACCTCTTCTTCATCTTCTTTTGGTTTGATAGCTCCAATAGGCATGTTCTTCATTGCTTCCGTAAGTGGCTCATCACCTACATCATCAAGATTTTCAAGTGCTCCTTGGGAGCCATTAGTCTCATCAAATTCCACATCATATGTTTCTTCTACCACGCCAGTGGCATGGTTGAATACTCATATGCTTTGGACTTTAATGAATAACCCAAAAGAAAACCAATATCACAACGTCTTTGAAACTTCCCTAGGTGATGGCGTTTCTTGTAGATGTAGCATTTGCACCCAAACACCCGGAAGAAGGAGACATCTGGCTTTTTCCCATTTAGCAGTTCATAAGGAGTCTTCGCAAGTAGCCGGTGAGGAAATAGCCTGTTTGATGCATAACATGCAGTGTTGACAGCTTCGGCCCAAAACCTCTCCGGTGTGTTATACTCATCAATCATTGTTCTTGCAAGAGTGATCAAGGTCCTATTTTTCCTTTCAACAACTCCATTTTGTTGAGGTGTGTATGTGGCAGATACTTCATGCTTGATCCCAATTTCATCATAGTACTCATGAATGTTGGTGTTGTCAAATTCTTTGCCATTATCACTTCTAATCTTCTTGATCTTGCAATCAAATTCATTTTGTGCTTTCTTGGCAAACTTCTTGAATATAGATGCAACTTCAGATTTGTCATGGAGAAAGAACACCCAAGTGTATCTTGAGAAGTCATCAACAATCACTAGACAGTAGAGGTTGCCACCGGCACTTACATAATTTGTAGGTCCAAATAAATCCATATGAAGTAGTTCCAGTGGCCTTGATGTTGACATGAAAGCTTTAGTAGGATGTGTATTAGCAACTTGCTTTCCAGCTTGACATGCACTGCATGGCTTGTCTTTTTCAAACACCACATCCTTTAATCCTCTAACCATATCTTTCTTTAATACCTTCTTGAGTGTGCTCATCCCAACATGTGCAAGCCTCCTATGCCAAAGCCATCCAAGAGAAGCTTTGGTGAAGAGGCAAGTTCTTAAGTCTGCATCTTCTGAAGTGAAATCCACTAAGTAGAGGTTGTTGTATCTAAATCCCTTGAATACCATTGATTCATCATCCATCTTTGTTACAATAACCTCTGTTGGAGTGAATAAGCATTGAAGTCCAAGATCACAGAGTTGACCCACTGATAATAAATTGAAGCTTAAAGGTGCAACTAAGAGAACATTTGATATTGATAAATCATTTGAGATTGCCACCTTGCCAAGTCCTTGCACTTTTCCTTTTGAATTGTCTCCAAATGTGATTTTATCTTGACCATCAACATTCTCATCCAGTGAGGTGAACATCCGTGAGTTGCCTGTCATATGTTGTGTGCATCCACTGTCAATAACCCAGATTTGTCTAGGTCTGCTCTTGTTTGGTGGACCTAGGAATGTTACTTTGACCTTTCCATTTGCAACCTTTCTTAGAACATAATGAGCATTGAAAGCAAATGGTCTTGAGTGCTTAGGCAAGGGAGTTGGTGGTTTGGCTTTGCAGTTGTGGGCAAAATGACCTTCATTTCCACACTCAAAGCATTTGATAGGCCTGTGAGTCTGCTTTGGCTTGTATTGAGTGGTAGCTTTCTTTTGCACAAAAGCATTGTATCCAATACCACTCTTGTTGTTTTTCATGACAATATTCATAAGCAGCTCATTTTGGAGGTATTGACCTTTGTTGAACTTTTGCACACTTGTTGCAAGATGTTCATTTTCACTTTTTAGTTTCTTGACCTCATTTTTAAGCCTTTGGTTATCCACTGCCAACTCATTGTTGAAATCATTGTTCTCAATAGCAACCTTTCCTCTAGTAGTTGCATCAGTCAAGTAATTCTTCAATTTTTGGTTGTCTAAAGTCAGGACTTCAACTTTTTCAGTCAATTCAGCATGTAGACTAGTTTGCTCTTCTTGACTCAAATCATCACATGAGGTTGCTACATCAATCTTAACAACAGGGTTAATAGCCTCATGTGTTTTGCAAGATAAAAGTTCATTTTCAACAAGAAGATTGTCATGATCAAATTTAATTTGAGTATAGTCTTCCTTGATCTTTACTAGTCTATTTTGCAACTCCCTATTAGCTTCATTTAATTTGTCACATTTTTCCTTAGCATCTTTTAGGGAGTTTGTGAGCTCATTTACAGTTGATGACATAGTTTTATTTTCTTCTTTTATTTCATCACTAGCCTTTATAACTATGTCATATTTGGCATTTAAAGGTTCATTTTCATTTTTCAACCTATCACATTTAGCTTTTGACTCTCTAATGATTTGAGTATATTCTTTAAGCAAGTCAGCTAACTCATCATATGAAGGTGAAGCAAATTCCTCATCACTATCACTATCACTATCATCAGCAATATTAATATCATTTTGTACCTTCCATTCACCCCTAGCCATGAGGCATAGGTGAGAAGTCGATGATGGCGATGGTGGTGGTGAAGAGAAGTCCCCGGCGATGGCGGCAACTTTTTCATCATTCTCTTCTTCACTTGAAGAAGATCCACTTGATGATTCAATGTCGGTGAGCCAGTCACCAACAATATATGCCTTTCCATTCTTCTTCTTGTGGAACCTCTTTTGCTTCCCATCCTTCCTCTTGAAGAATTTCTTTTCCTTCTTTTCATCATCGCTGTCATCTTCTTTCTTGCCCTTGAATTTATTCTTCTTGGGCTTGTTACATTGATGAGCAAGATGACCGAGCTCACCACAGTTGTAGCAGTCCATCTCAGAAATGGGCTTTCTTTTGCTGGAAAAGAATTTCTTCTTTCTTGAATCAAATTTGATGCCTTCTCTATTCAGCTTCTTCAACATCTTGGTGGTCTTCCTTACCATCAAGGCAATGTTTGCATCAAGGTCATCATCACTTGAGGATTCTTCCTCAACTTGTATTTTTGCTTTTCCTTTTCTTTCATGATTTGCTTTGAGAGCCAAATCCTTTCTTTTGGAAGATTATTCTTCTTTGTCGTTGATGTGCATGTACATCTCATGGGCATTGATCTTTCCCAAAATTTGTGTAGGTGTGGTAACTGAAAGATCCATTTGATGTAGCACAGTGACAATGTGTCCATATTTGTCTATTGGGAGGACACTGAGAATCTTCCTCACAACATCCGGTTGTGAGATTTGAGTAAGCCCCAATCCATTAACTTCCTCTACAAGAATATTGAGACGTGAGTACATAGCATTTGCATTTTCATTAGCAAGCATTTCAAAAGAATTTAACTTTCGCATGGCTATGTGATATCTCTCCTCACGCTCACTTCTAGTTCCTTCGTGTAGAGCACAAATGTCCATCCACAAATCATGAGCATTTTTATGATTTCTTACTCTATTGAACACATCTTTGCAAAGGGCTCTAAAAAGGGTGTTTTTGGCCTTAGCATTCCATTTCTCATAATTGAACTCATCACCTACAAGATTTGTGGGATCTCTAGGTTCGGGGAATCCTTGTGTGGCGGCTTTATAGACACCAATGTCTATAGCCTCTAAGTATGCTTCCATACGAATTTTCCAATAAGGAAAATCGTCACCATAAAAAACGGGAGGAGGTCCATCCCCACCGGACATCGTAACTCTAGCGGTTAAGCTAATCTACGAGCAACAAGGCTCTGATACCAATTGAAAGGATCACGATGCCCAAGAGGGGGGTGAATTGGGCTTTTCTAAAAATCAACACTAATTAAAACCTAAGCAAGAGCTAAGCAAAAGCCCAACTTCACCCCAACAACTAGCACTAAGAATATGATACTAGAAATGCAACAATGCTAAGACAATACTTCAAATACTTGCTAAACAAATACACAATGTAAAGTGCTTGAATTAAGTGCGGAATGTAAAGCAAGGTTTAGAAGACTCCTCCAATTTTTCCCGAGGTATCGAAGAGTCGGCACTCTCCACTAGTCCTTGTTGGAGCACCCGCGCAAGGGTATCGCTCCCCCTTGGTCCTCGCAAGAACCAAGTGCTCACTACGAGATGATCCTTTGCCACTCCAGCGCGGTGGATCCCTCGAGACCGCTTACAAACTTGAGTCGGGTCACCAACAAGATCTTCACGGTGATCACCGAGCTCCCAACGCCACCAAGCCATCTAGGTGATGCCGATCACCAAGAGTAACAAGCCGTAGACTTTCGCTTGACCAAGAGAAGCCTAATGCAAGTGGTGTGTGCTCTAGGTGGCTCTCGCTAGCGCTAATGAGGAACAAACGCGGATTAAGATTCTCTAATCTCCTCACTAGGCTTTTGGTGCTTGCAATGTTCTAGCAATGTGCTAGAATAAATGTGGAGTGCAAGACATTGAATATGGTGGGTGGAAGGGGTATAAATAGCCCTCACCCACCAACTAGCTGTTACATGCAACTTTCTGCGCACTGACGCACCGGACAGTCCGGTGCGCCACCGGTGCGCCAACAGTGCGCCACCGGTGCGCCAACGGTCGTTTCCAATGGCTAGTTCTGACAGCTAGCCGTTGGACTCATGGCACACCGGACAGTGAACAGTCACTGTCTGGTGCACACCGGACAGTCCGGTGCGATGTCCGGTGCGTTGTCCGGTGCGCCACTAAAATTCATCTCTGAAACCTGCGCTCTCGGGTTTCTGCGAAGGGGATGCCTCTTCCCTAGTCCAGCCAGGCCCCACCTGGCAGAGGGTGCACCGGACAGTCCGGTGCACACCGGACAGTCCGGTGCCCCAGGGCCAGAAACCCTAACTCTTGTTTTTCAGCTGATTTTCAAATCGGTTTTCGTTCTAACTTGTGAGTGAGTTCTAGAGTGACACCTAGCACTGTATGTGAGTGTGATTGTGCACCAACACTACACTAGAACTCTCTTGGTCAAACTACTCATCGACAACCCCTCTTTATAGTACGGCTGAAAGAGAATAAAAGACCTAACTAAATCGCGAGTGTCCACATCTCCTTGATACTCGGACTCCATAGACCTTTGCCTTTTGTTTCGTCGTTTTAGCCATCGCTTCGAGTTCTTATCTCCGGGATTGTTTTCACCGTTGTAGTACTTCTACCTGTCATGCGACCTAACTTACCATTTGTCTCTACAAAACACACGTTAGTCACATATAATATTACATTGTCATTAATCACTAAAACCAACCAGGGGCCTAGATGCTTTCACTTGCCATGTCAAGTAGAGTTCTATTCTTCCTCTCCACTACACCATTTTGTTGTGGCGTGTAGGGAGAAGAGAACTCATGCTTGATGCCCTCCTCCTCAAGAAAGCCTTCTATTTTAGAGTTCTTGAACTCCGTCCCGTTGTCGCTTCTAATCTTTTTGATCCTTAAGCCGAACTCATTTTGAGCCCGTCTTAAGAATCCCTTTAAGGTCTCTTGGGTTTGAGATTTTTCCTGCAAAAAGAACACCCAAGTGAAGAGAGAATATCATCCACAATAACTAGACAGTACTTACTCCCGCCGATGCTTATGTAAGCTATCGGGCCGAATAGATCCATGTGGAGTAGCTCGAGCGGTCTGTCAGTCGTCATGATGTTCTTGTGTGAATGATGAACACCAACTTGCTTTCCTGCTTGACATGTGCTACAAACCCTGTCTTTCTCAAAATGAACATTGGTTAGTCCCAAAATGTGCTCTCCCTTTAGAAGCTTATGAAGATTCTTCATTCCAACATGGGCTAGTCGGCGGTGCCAGAGCCAACCCATGTTAGTCTTAGCAATTAAGCAAGTGTCGAGTTCAGCTCTATTAAAATCAACTAAGTATAGCTGACCCTCTAACACTCCCTTAAATGCTACTGAATCATCACTTCTTCTAAAGACAGTGACACCTATATCCGTGAAAAGACAGTTGTAGCCCATTTTACATAATTGAGAGACAAAAAGCAAATTGTAATCTAAAGAATCTACAAGAAAAACATTGGAAATAGAATGGTCAGGTGATATAGCAATTTTACCCAATCCTTTGACCAATCCTGGATTTCCATCCCCAAATGTGATGGCTCGTTGGGGATCATGGTTTTTCTCGTAGGAGAACATCTTCTTCTCCCCTGTCATGTGGTTTGTGCACCCGCTATCGATGATCCAACTTGAGCCCCCGGATGCATAAACCTATAAAACAATTTTAGGCCTTGTTCTTAGGTACCCAAATGGTCTTGGGTCCTTTGATATTAGAAACAAGCACCTTGGGTACCCAAACACAAGTCTTTGACCCCTTGTGTTTGCCCTCAACATATTTGGCAACTACTTTGCCTGATTTGTTAGTTAGCACATAAGATGCATCAAAAGTCTTAAATGAAATGTTATGTTCATTTGATGCAATAGGAGTTTTCTTCTTAGGCAATTTAGCATGGGTTGATTGCCTAGAACTAGATGCCTCACTCTTATACAGAAAAGCATGATTAGAGCCAGAGTGAGACTTCCTAGAGTGAATTCTCCTAATTTTGTGCTTGGGATAACCGGCAGGGTACAAAATGTAACCCTCGTTATCCTGAGGCATGGGAGCCTTGCCCTTAACAAAGTTAGATAATCTTTTAGGAGGGGCATTGAGTTTGACATTGCCTCCCTGTTGGAAGCCAATGCCATCCTTAATGCAGGGCGTCTCCCACTATAGAGCATACTACGGGCAAATTTAAATTTTTCATTTTCTAATTCATGCTCGGCAATTTTAGCATCTAATTTTGCTATATGATCATTTTGTTGTTTAATCATAACAATGTGATCATGAATAGCATCAATGTTAACATCTCTACATCTAGTGCAAATAGTGACATGCTCAATGGTAGATGTAGAGGGTTTGCAAGAAGTTAGTTCAACAATCTTAGCATGTAAAATGTCATTCTCATCTCTAAGATTGGAAATAGAAATATTGCAAACATCTAATTCCTTAGCCTTAGCAATTAATTTTTCATTCTCATTTCTAAGGCTAGCAAGAGAGGCATTTAATTTTTCAATCTTAGCAATTGAACTAGCATTATCATTTCTAAGATTGTAAATTGAATCATCACAAACATTTGATTTCTCAACCTTAGCAATTAATTTGGCATTTTCATTTCTAAGGTTGGAAATAACATCATGGCAAGTGCTTAGCTCACTAGATAATTTTTCACATTTTTCTACCTCTAGAGCATAAGCATTTTTAACCTTAACATGCTTTTTGTTTTCTTTAATTAGGAAGTCCTCTTGGTTATCTAAGAGTTCATCCTTCTCATGAATAGCACTAACCAACTCATTTAATTTTTCTTTTTGTTGCATGTTCAAGTTGGCAAAAAGGGTGAGCAAATCATCCTCATCATCACTAGAGCTAGTCTCATCACTAGAAGTTGCATATTTAGTGGAAGCTCTAGATTTTACCTTCTTCCTTTTGCCGTCCTTTGCCATGAGGCACTTGTGGCCGACGTTGGGGAAGAGGAGGCCTTTGGTGACGGCGATGTTGGCGGCGTCCTCGTCGGAGGAGGAATCGGTGGAGCTCTCGTCGGAGTCCCACTCACGGCAAACATGGGCATCGCCGCCCTTCTTCTTGTAGTACCTCTTTTTCTCCTTCCTCTTTCCCTTCTTGTCGTTATCCTTGTCACTATCACTAGATAAAGGACATTTTGCGATAAAATGACCGGGCTTACCACATTTGTAGCAAACCTTCTTGGAGCGGGACTTGTAGTCTTTCCCCCTCCTTTGCTTGAGGATTTGGCGAAAGCTCTTGATGATGAGCGTCATCTCCTCATTGTCGAGCTTGGAGGCGTCGATGGGGACCCTACTAGGTGTAGAGTCTTCTTTCTTCTCCTCCGTTGCCTTGAATGCAACAGGTTGCACATTCGGTGTGGAGGAGGCGCCTTGCTCGATGATTTTCTTGGAGCCTTTCATCATCAACTCAAAGCTCACAAATTTTCCTATTACTTCCTTGGGAGACATTAGTTTATATCTTGGATCACCACGAATTAATTGAATTTGAGTGGGATTAAGAAACACGAGTGATCTAAGAATAACCTTGACCATTTCATGGTCATCCCACTTGGAGCTCCCGAGGTTGCGCACTTGGTTCACCAAGGTTTTTAGCCGGTTGTACATGGCTTGCGGGTCTTCTCCTTGGTTGAGCATAAAGCGACCGAGCTCCCCCTCGATCGTTTCCCGCTTGGTGATCTTGGTCACCTCATCTCCTTCGTGCGCGGTTTTGAGTACATCCCAAATCTCTTTGGAGCTCTTCAACCCTTGCACCTTATTATACTCCTCTCGACTTAGAGAGGTGAGGAGTATAGTAGTTGCTTGAGAGTTGAAGTGCTCGATTTGGGCCACCTTGTCCTCATCATAATCTTCATCCCCTACGGATGGTACCTGTAATCCAAACTCAACAACATCCCATATGCTTTTGTGGAGTGAGTTTAGGTGATATCTCATCATATCACTCCACCTAGAATAATCTTCACCGTCAAATGTCGGTGGTTTGCCTAATGGGACCGAAAGTAATGGAGTATGTTTAGGATTGTGAGGATAGCGTAGAGGGATCTTACTATACTTCTTGCGCTCTTGGCGCTTAGAAGTGATGGACGCGACGTCGGATCCCGATGTAGAGGGTGATGAAGAGTCAGTCTCGTAGTAGACCACTTTCTTCATTTTCTTCTTCTTCTCACCACTCTTGTGCGTCCTAATGCGTGAAGGGGATTCCTTCTTTTTGTTGCTGGATTCCCTTGATGGAGCCTTCCCGTGGCTTGTGGCGGGCTTCTCGCCGGTCACCATCTCCTTCTTGGCGTGATCTCCCGACATCACTTCGAGCGGTTAGGCTCTAATGGAGCACCGGCTCTGATACCAATTGAAAGTCGACTAGAGGGGGTGAATAGGGCGAATCTTAAATTTACAAACTTTAAGCACAACTACAAGCCGGGGTTAGCGTTAGAATTAAATTCGAGTCCGAAAGAGAGGGTGAAAACAAATCACAAGAAAATGAAGAGTGTGACACGGTGATTTGTTTTACCGAGGTTCGGTTCTTGCAAACCTATTCCCCGTTGAGGTGGTCACAAAGACCGGGTCTCTTTCAACCCTTTCCCTCTCTCAAACGGTCACTTAGACCGAGTGAGCTTCTCTTCTCAATCAACCGGGACACTAAGTCCCCACAAGGACCACCACACAATTGGTGTCTCTTGCCTTGGTTACAATTGAGTTGGAATCAAGAAAGAATGAAGAAGAAAAGCAATCCAAGCGCAAGAGCTCAAATGAACACAAATGTCTCTCTCTCTGGTCACTAATTTGGTTGGAGTGATTTCAGACTTGGGAGAGGATTTGATCTCTTTGTTTGTGTCTTGTATTGAATGCTATAGCTCTTGTAAGAGGTGTGAAGGCTGAAAACTTGGATGCAATGAAGTGTGGTGGTGGGGGGTATTTATAGCCCCAACCACCAAAAGAACCGTTGGTGAGGGCTTCTGTCGCATGGCGCACCGGACAGTCCGGTGCGCCAGCCACGTCACCCGGCCGTTGGATTATGACCGTTGAAGCTTCTGACATCTGGGCCACCGGACAGTCCGGTGGTGCACCGGACATGTCCTGTAGAGTGTCCGGTGCGCCTTCTGGCTCTGCTCTGACTTCTGCGCACACTGTAGCGCATTAACTGCTCTCTGCAGATGACCGTTGGCGCGAAGTAGTCGTTGCTCCGCTGGCGCACCGGACAGTCCGGTGCTACACTGGACAGTCCGGTGAATTATAGCGGAGCGGCTCCCAGAATTCCCGAAGGTGGCAAGTTTGGAGTCGGGTTCCCTGGTGCACCGGACACTGTCCGGTGGCACACTGGACAGTCCGGTGCGCCAGACCAGGGCACACTTCGGTTGTCTTTTGCTCTCTTTGTTTGAACCCTTTCTTGGTCTTTTTATTGGTTTGTTGTGAACCTTTGGCACCTGTAAAACTTATAATCTAGAGCAAACTAGTTAGTCCAATTATTTGTGTTGGGCAATTCAACCACCAAAATTCATATAGGAAAAGGTGTAAGCCTATTTCCCTTTCAATATCATATGTAGAGGCTGTGATAAAAATTTGAGAATATTTTGAGAAAATTGTGAGACAATATGTGTAGAAACCTAGAAGTACTACATTGAAACTCTATGATTTCATGTGTAGATCGCTTAGGTTTCTATACATAGTGCGTCACAACTTTATCAAAACAATCTCAAATTTTTATCATAGCCTCTATATATGATATCATGACACATGGACAAGTTTCATGATTTTCTGACTTTATTTGTGTTTTATACAATTTTTAAACAACTTGTTGGCAAGTCCACGACTATGTTTAGTGAGCATGTTGCTCGAAGTTTCTGGTCCGCTCCTGAAATTGGTCGTAACTTGTGCTAAATAGCATGAATATCATTTTTGAATGCACGGTTTTCCAAGTTTCGAGTGACTTGCAGTTTAAATGTGAAATTTTCCAAGAAATTCAAATAAACGAACTAAATCAACTAGATATAGAAAACACTGTTATAATTGTTCCAAAATGATACATGTAGGTCTACATAGTGTAGGAACATACCATAAAAAGTTTGGTTGACAAAATAAAAAAAATAAAAATATGTTTTGCCGAGTGCCCAAAAAAGACACTCGGTAAAGAAGTCTTTGCCGAGTGTCAGCCGCGTGGCACTCGACAAAGAAGCCTCTTTGCCGAGTGCCAACTCTCGGCCCTCGGCAAAAGTTAACGGCCGTCAGCAATAGACGGCTGCTAATGGCCCTTTGCCGAGCGCCGACTTCGCCGAGTGTTTGGCACTCGACAAAGATATATTTGTCGAGTGTCTTTCTGTGCCGAGAGTCTTGCACTCGGCAAACGAGTTCGTTATCGAGAGCAGGACTTTATCGAGTGCGGTAGTTGGTAAAGGCTTCTTTGCCGAGTGCCCGACAAAAAACACTCGGCAAAAGCCACGGATTCTGATAGTGTTAGAGGAAGTTGTCATGGATGCTTTGTTTTTTAATGAAGGCACTTGGTGACTGCAAGTTTAGTTTATCCATGAGTGGTGCTAGTCATAGAGCAAGGGTCTTTGTTATAATCTTAGTAACAGAGTGGATAAGGCTAATTGGGCAGTAGTCCCCGATATATGCATTCCGCTCCTTCCTTTTTTGGGATGAGCATTACATTCGCTTTGTTAGAACGAAGGTTAAGATGCTTGCAGACTTGCAGTGAAGATTTTGAAAGGAGTTAATAGCAGCAAGGAGGTTTTCTTTAATTATTTGCCCGCACTTCTTGTAGAAAATTCCCTTGTAGAAAAGTCCCGTAAACCCGTCTAGGTCCGAGGCCTTCTCTTGGAGTTTTAGGAAAATATGATGGTTTTGTAAAATGTTTTGATTTTAGAATGCCATGAAGCGCTTTACGGTTTTGAATACCACGGTATTGTTAAACTTTATGGTTTAGCTTGTCTCCGCTTACAAACGCGAACTAGCTATCAAGTAAATAGAGAGTGAAAGATGACAAAATATAGAGATTTTTTTGATGGTATCGTAGTTTAGTTTATTTCTGATGGAACTTATGGTGGATGGACAGATCGACAGGATCGAAGAACCTTCTAGCAAGAGGAGAAAAGATATGACAGAACAATTTCATCTCGCCAAATCTGAAGCCGTGGGCCGTGGCTGGGATAACCACCTCCCATGCTTTTCAGTTTGTTTCTGTGTGGTTGGTCTTTGAGAGTCGTTTGGGTAGATGTGGACCGTGTCGTCATTATATATAGCCAATAAGCACGAGGTCCGTGAGTCCGGCACGAAGTTCGCTGTTTAGGCCTGTTCCGAGCCCGGCACGACCCGGTTCTATGCGGGTCCGGGCCGGCCCAGCACGAATAAACGGGCCGAGCTCGGACAGGAAACTAGGCACGGTGGGCTAGCCCGACATGACCCGTTTATCTTTAAGCCCGTTAAACCCGCTTTTTTTACACTAAAACGTGCTTACCGGCCCACATAGCCCGCTTTTCGGCCCGCTTTTTTCGTGCTAAACGGGCCAGCCCGGCCCGTTTTAGGCCTGATTTGGGTCAGGCTCGGACAGGAAATTGAGCCCGCGTGCTTAGTCGACCCGACCCGATTTTGTAACCGTGCCTAGCGGGCCGGGCCCAAAACGGGCCGAACGGCCCGTTTGGCCATCTCTAGTCGTCATATATCTTTGTACTCCCACAGTTTTTATTTATTTATTGTATTTTAGTTTAAAAATAAACTAATGAGCGACAAATTTCTGAAAACGGAGGGAGTAACAACTTTGTATTTTCTCTCCTAATATAATTTGGTATATATCTCTTGCCGACTGTTTGGGAAAAAAATTGATCTTTGTTATTAGTCACTGAATGCTTTAGGTGTGGCGAAAAGGTAGGTAGCAAGGATTGCGATGATACTACCAAGTAAGGAATGGTTGGTTAGTTTCTGATCATCAACAACATCATGTTTGCTATGTGACATAATGAGTTTGGCAGGATTGAAATCGACCTAGCCACTAAGTGCACTTTCAGTTCTATCTCTAACAGTCTAACTTGGGCATCACTGCTTGTGAGTATAAGAGTACAGCATGCATGATGTTGGACCCGTTCAGTCTTGCTTACTCGATGGGTAACACAGCTGTCATCACCTGAGGAACACAGCTGGTGCTTATTGAAAGTAACATATATTCTGACCCATCTGCGAAGTTCTCAGCTATATCTGTTTCTTTGGTAGTAGGTACAGATTTTCAGAGAATGCCTAGAAAACTAGAGCAAATGCTGGGTGTAAGGGTACGTTTGGTTTGCCGTCTAATTTAACATGGTTTGTCTAACTTTTTTCTAGCTAAGACTAGTTCTTTACTTTGCACAACTAACCTAACAAGTTACATTATAGTTAGTTTGAGAATCCAATAGACCCTAAATTTCTTATGAAATTGCTTTGCTAGCTTTGCTTCTTTTTGGAAACGGGCTTTCATGATAAGGTGTCTGTACATCAGTACATGCCAAATGCCACCGTATTATCTAGCCTTCAAGTAACTACGGAATGGCATAGGGTTTGAAGCATATATATATATATATATATATATATATATATATATATATATATATATATATATATATATATATATATATATATATATATATACTGTATTTATATATTACACCTGGGTGCATTCAATATAGAGAATGCACCCAGGCCGAACCTACGCGTCAGGTCCGAGCCAACCGTCCCACTCAGACCGTCTTCGTCCCTCCCGCACGTCTTCGTCGCTCCCGCACGCTCCCGACAGAACCTTTTCACTTTCCCGCTCACGCCCCTCTTTCTCCACGAACGGCTCAACCTCTTCACATAAGTTGCAATCACACCAGACCAGCAGTTGCAATCACACCAGACCAGCAGTTGCAATTACACCAGACCACAGTTGCAATCATTGTTTTGTTTAACAGATTTTTGTACATAATTATATAGAAGTTGCAATCACACCAGACCAGCAGTTGCAATTACACCAGAAAGCAGTTGCAATCACACCAGACATCAGTTGCAATCATTATTTGTTTAACAGTTTTTTGGACATAGTTATATAGAAGTTGCAATCACACCAGACCAGCAATTGCAATTACACCAGACAGCAGTTGCAATCATTGTTTGTTTAACAGATTTTTGGACATAGTTATAAAGAAGTTGCAATCACACCAGACCAGCAGTTGCAATTACACTAGACAGCAGTTGCAATCATTGTTTGTTTAACAAATTTTTGGACATAGTTATATAGAAGTTGCAATCACACCAGACCAGCAGTTGCAATTACACCAGACCAGCAGTTGCAATCATATTTTTTAACAAAATTTCCCAGAGTTATTCAGTACTTGCAATCACATCAGTGCAACTCAGCAGTTGCATCCACACTACACCAGCAGTTGCAATTACAACACACCAGCAGTTGCAATCATTTTGTTTACATTTTTTAACAGATATTTGGGTAGAATTATACAGCAGTTGCAATCACACCTAATGCAGGGGACAGGGAGGCGCGCTGACAGAGAGGCGCGCGGCGGCGCGGGGACAGGGAGGCACACGGCGGCACGGGGACAGGGAGGCGCTCGACGGCGGTGGGGGAGAGGGTGGCGCTCGGCGGCGGTGGGGGAGAGGGTGGCGCGGGGACAGAGAGGCGCGCGGCGGCGGGGGGCAGGGAGGCGCGCGGCGGCGGGAGGCAGGGAGGTGCGCATACAGGAGGGCCGAGGCGTGTTCGGGGATGTTATTGCAGGTGAGTGCATTCAATATAGAGAATGCACCCAGGTGTATTTTAGTGCCGCCGAATATATATATATATATATATATATATATATATATATATATATATATATATATATATATATATATATATATATATATATATATATATATATATATATGGGCCTGTTTGATTGAACCTGACCTGCTTGGACCATGCAACCAATTCAGGTATTATTCTTTTTCTCTTCCAGTTTAGATACTTTCCTTTTAACCATTTTAGCTACTTTTAACTCTTTCGGTTTAGATTTTTAGCTTATATATGATTAAACATTAGTCACTTTTAGCTCTTAGGATCCAAACAAGCCCTAAATATATGAACGTGCGTTGCTGTACGTATTTTATAGAAAAGAGATTGCACATTTGGGGCTAGGTCTGCTGCTTAGCTCATGGTTCCAAGCATACATACCCATATAACGCGCAAAATAGAATTGAGGATAAAACAAACGTGCAAGAGACTTTTTTTACGAGTAAATGTAAAACTCAAGAACTAAACACCTTCTTCGACGGTGTTGCTCAAGAGAGCACTGAGCACCGTGTCGTCTTGCCCATTTAGTGGCTCATGATTGCAACTCAGTTCGTCTCTAATATACTAGGTAGGTGCCCGTGCGTTGCAACGGCATCCAGTCAGGCATATATTAATCTTTCAATTATTCATACTTGCCACAGAAGTTAAAAAATAGTGTAAAACATAGATATGAAATAACAAATATCAATATGATATGTAAAATCTGTGTGACAATATAAATATATAATATTATTATAAATATGTCAACTCAAATAAAATCAACTGATGTCGAACAAACATTACAATATCGTATATATTATTTCTAAAGAATCAACATAGAATTACAGGAACATATAATATCATGGTAATTTATGTATACGTACAATTCCAACTTTCTAAAGCTTATGTGGTGCTTCAAGGTGTCAGTCGAAGGGTGGTCCCTCTTGAGAGTGACATTAAGTTGCTCAAGCAAACCAGTTGTGGTGAGCAATGGTGCCGCTAGGAGAGATTCAACCTACTCGTCATTGATGAGGCATCGTCTTCCCACATTTGCATATGAGATTTCTAAACACCAACCTGCAAGGCGCCAGGGACAAACAATTATAATCAGGTAAACCAGGTCATCAAAAGGGGACAAATGCAATAAGAGGAGAATGTGTCATACTGAAAATAAGCATAAGTGAAACTTATTGTGGCACCATTAAAAATAACATTATTTCAGTCAGAAAGGATGCTAATCGACCAAGGTGAGAAAGGATGCTAATCGACCAAGGTGGGAGGCTGTATTGCTCATTGTTGAACAACCTGATGGAGAATTGTTGTAATTGCTCTTGTAGATGCACTTATAATTCTGATGCTCCAAGTATATCTCCTGAAAGATAATACATTTAGACATGAAAATACAGAAATAAATAAACAATATAGTTTGATCACTTTTTCCAAGTGACTTTCTACAAACCTGTGTAATCACAAAATATAGAGCCGAAAGTATTTGTTTTCATTTTTAAACACATAACTTGATTATACTTTTTTTGCATATAAAACAGACATAAAACAATCACTTGATCAACAACTACAATACACTTTATACATAATAAATCTTTGGGACTAAGAAAATCTAGAAGTTGGCATGTTGTTGTGAGCAAAAAATGGACAGACTTAATTTTTACCTAGATCATGCATCAAATTGGCCTTTATCTGCAATACATTAATGCATAATATATCTTTGAGCCTAAGAACATCTGCAAGTTGGCGCGTTGTTCTGAGCCAAAATGGACAAACTCAATTTTTACCTAGATCATGCAGAAAATTGCTTATACCTACATGAAAAAAAATCATTGCACGTGATGAAACAAGGACCACAAGAACGAAATAGGGATCAGATCGCCTAATCATGATGAGAAGATAACAAGGTTCTCAAGGGAAATCATCAACTGTATAGAATGGAAAACGAACTCACATGGTACAAATCAGTTTTGAGAAAAGGCACAACACTGTAATAAGTACCAACCCCTACAGAGCACCAAAACTCCCTAGTGCAAAAATCAAGCAACCATCACACAATGCAGCATCGTATGAATCAAATACCAGACAAGACTTTTGTCACCACAGAGAGGAAACAAGAGCAAGATGAGAGCTTAGAGCTCACTGATCAGCTGCACAACTAAGTTAGTAATATTATCATTTCAAAACAGTCCTGTACTATATGTGTGTTGTGGGGTCTTCATAGCTTCATATGGACTAACAAGCTAACAGAAACACCAACTACTTGGCTAGACAAGAAAAGAGATACTGACCTTTAATGGCTTCCTTGGGTATCTTGAAACCAAGGCTAATGTTCCTCCAGAATCTATTTCTTCCTTTGCTAGTGTTCACTAATGATTTGCTTGTATCATCTTCTGTAGTACATAAATGCAGCGATTCACTTGGGATAAGCATTGCTCGCACAGGAGCACCGAAAGGGTAAGCAGTAGTTATGCGCCCATCAGAGGATCCAAATCACATCACAAAAATGCACGAAAGGGTAAGCAGCAGGGACACACCATCAGCGGATCCAAATCGAAATGCAGCCAAGGGATGGGGGAAAGACGTACAGTCGAAATTGCAGGTGATCTACTATCGCAGGCTGTGGCTTCAGGATTCGAGAAACCTCCAACTCCGACAGGCTCGGCTAGGTGCCGGGGTTTTCAGTGGCCAGCAAGCATAGTAGTCGAGGTTGATGCTCTTGAGGACCTCCTGGTGGCAATCCATAGAAAACATTTAAACTCATCAGAGCTTGTGCACATAGAAAATGACTCACATTTTATTATTAAAAGACAAACTTCTAAATCCCCCAAATCCCAGGAACAAAACAAGGTTGTACGCTTTTGGGTCACCTTGTCTTCAACATTGATTTTATGTTAATCAATCACGAACCAAGAACCTGGACTACAGCTCCTAGCCCTTGTTTTGGTTTGATTCAGAGAATTAAATGAACTAAATTCAAAAGAGCAAATTAATAGATTGCAGACCACCATTGGGTGTAGTAAATTGCTCCCCTATTTTTCATCAAATCTATGGTTACACTCTATTTTTGCCAGCGGAAGGTGAATATTCAACAATTAAAATGCAGAATAGTGTAGCACCACTCACAAATTTTTATTTTGAGGAAGCGACGAGAGACTGTGCAGCTATGTAGTCACTTGTTTCTATAAATCTAAAACAAAAGAAAAATATTATGTGATTGCTAATAATGACATAAGTGATTCAAAGTGCAGGGGTGATTCATAGATAGAATGAGACATTCATGTTTCATTCTCTACACTCCCTAATCACATCGAAATTGACATTTCATTGCCGTCTCTAGTATAATGACACCGACACATACCTGTGGATCACCTATGTCACCGTCCGGTCGAGGCGCAGATGGCTTTTGAGGAGCAGATGATTTGGTCGAATTTACTGCTCACAACCATAGTATTTCAGCCCACCGTTACCAGGTGGAGGCAGCACCTGCCAATTCGCAATTCCTCTCCGTTTGCTGCCCAAGAAACATGTAAAAACAACGGATATACATTACAATGAGACAACAACCAGACAAATCTGAAAAAAAAAACAAATATTCAGATCCGAAACAAGAGAGTAGAATTACTACATCAACATGGGAAACAACTTAAGTGAAAAAATGAGGTTTCCAATTTTTAGGATTACACTGAATGTACAACAACTCCAACCTCTTTTCTTGTGCCTTAGCAGCTACACGAGCGCAAAGCGTCCAAAAAGGAGCATCACAAAATCTATGATTGCAAAGTAAATATGTCAGTCATTTTCTGAAAATGATACGAACCCAACCAATAAGCATATCACTGACTGAAACATTGAGAAATTCACATGACACGTGCAGTTGGCACACTCCTGATTTTAGTTTCAGCAGTCTTTGAAACGTAGGGATTTCACCAGAATTGTGAATTTCTTTGAAATGCAGGACGTGGATCAGGGAGTATAAAATTTCACAGAAATTTTTTTAAGCGGTAGCTCTACGGAACTATGGCCTATTCGATGATAGTCACCTCCTCTCGGGCCTCCTGGTGCTCTTCGTCCGCCGCGTCACCAAGTTCGGCGACACGGCCCACGCGGACCGACTCATCTTCCCATTCCAGGATCCGGATCCAAAACACGCATACACATTTTAGTTTTCAGAATGGTAACATGAACAATTCTGCCAAAGTACTGGGATTCAGAATGGTAACATGAACAATTCTGCCAAAGTACTGGGAGGGGGGTTGACTACCTCTTACCTTCTTCATAGTAGTAGAGATATCAGAAAAGAGGTTGCATTAAAGCGCTGTGAAATCTATGAGAAGTTTAGTGCCAGCCTACGCAAAGATGGCGAGCAGATGGCATCGAGTATCAACAAAAGTACACTTGTTTTTTATTGGAAAAACAAAAGCACATCTGTTGACAGGGACCAAACTGAATGTGACCATAGCGGAAAAGCGAATGAAAATAGTGACCTGTTGACTGCCCATGACACCCAAAATGTCAGCACACCAAATCAGGACAGGATGAAACAAATAGAGCTAGAAAAAACTGCGAACCAAGCGGGAGAAGGCCAAATTAAGCAAATAGATATGGCTGCACATAAAGCATGTTTTCTTAGCAAGCTGCCAAGATATAGTCAAGTACGTACATACTATTGTAGAGGATCTATTTCACGTCCATGTATTTTAGGAATTTTTTTGGCAATATTATCGAGTATCTTAATCAGATAAAGACTACCATTTACCAGTGGCTCCAATTCTAGATGAATAGCATGGTTCCCAGTTCCCATAATTATGATTTTGTGTACAACCGTAGACAAAGTGAAAAAGCAAAGTTCTATACTCACACTATGTTTGGCATAAATCACTTTCAAACACTTCTTCCCAAAAAAAGATATTTGCACTCTACCTACATTGCACAATGCATTATCACCAAGTTAGATATAATACAATAATGCATTTATCTAATGCTCCTGAAGCGCCATCGGATCCAACATTCAGAATGCCAAATTATGTAAGAGAAACCATCGGTGCACAATACTCTTTGAGTTATGCAAGGAAACTAACCTACCATATTCTTGCTTTCTTTAAGCCGCTCTAGAATCTTCCTCCTCAATGCATAAGCTATTCAGTTCCATATTTTCATATTTTCCTTCATGTTTCTGAGTGTACATGGGTCACAATCAGTAAGAATAACCTACATATTAATGAATATTTGCATGACATATTACGTTCATAAGTAATCTTTTGATTTCTGAAGAAACTTATGAACATAATGGAGCTAAACAATTCATATGCTTTATTGCCACTCTTGAGCGTGGAGGCCTCGCCCCTGTCGGCGATAATGCATTGACCAACAATATTTATTCAATTACTAATTAAGTAAAGTGAAAAGACTACCACGACATCTGTCATCAAAAGTATGGCTTGTATGTCTGTCTATTTGTGCAAGTACAAATATTCATAGAATAGACGAATAGTCAAATGAGTGAAAAAAGTACAACAGTGTTATATATTCTACAAAACAGAGTTTTTTTACAGGGTAGAATGAAATGATATTACTCACCCCATCTCCGATAGTAAATATACATACAGCTCGGGCATTTCTCAACGATCGCTTGACAAGAAGTGCATAAATGTCGACAAAGGCTAGCAAAAGGCTCCACAAGCACTGCAAAATGGCTGCTGCGACAAGGTAGCTGATCAAAAGAAAACCATCAGTTCATTGTGTAGACGAATACATAGAGAAATACATATAAATCACTAATTAACAAAAAAAAAACAGGCATCACCACTCTACTCCTAAGGATCTATTTTGACCCCATACAATGGTATTAGGTCTGAACCAGGACTGATCTGATCCTTAGCGTGTGTTTGGTTCGAAGGACCATGGGGGATGAGATAATCCCCAATTTGTTGGTGTTTGGTTGTGGAACCAACTGAGGACAGGATCACCCTAGGGGAATATTCTGCCAATATTCAGGTCTTCTCTTCCATGACCAGACTTATTCCAAGAGGACAGCCTCATCCTTCATCGACGCCGTCGTCGTCCATCTCCTTTGTCCCGCATAGGCTCAGCTCTTCTCTTCCATGACCAGACTTCCTCTCTTCCTCAGCACTCCTCAGTGGATGCAGAAAAGGAGGGGCAGCTTCCTGGAAACGCAAAGGATGCTGCTGGGAGACAGCCAAGGCGTCCATGGCGATGTTATCCCTGGAGAGGACACCTGAGATGACATCCACCCTGAGGCAGCGCACACGGTCATCGACCACTCTTGTAGCGGATGAGGAACATTGAGAAGTCTTAGCCGACCTCATTGTCCTGATCCATGGCTTGGCAGGTAGTGCTCGGGTAGTCGGGTATAGAGGAAGAGAGGGGAGAGGAAAAAGGAGCAGCACTACGACGCAGGGAAAGAAATAGGCAGCAGTGCTGGATAGCGCTAGCGCAAGCCACACTAAGCAGACGGAGCTGAGGCCGAAATCCATGATCCTGAGCGTGGAGGCCTCGCCCCTGTCGGCGAAGAGGCAGTTCTCGGGCTTGAGGTCCCGGTGCACGACGCCCGCGCCGTGGAGCGCCTGCAGCCCGCGCGCGATCTGGCGGACGACGCCCGCCGCGTCGAACTCCGAGTAGTGGCGCTGCAGCCGCGCCGCCGCCTCCTCGGAGCTGAGCCCGCGGTCCGCCGAGACGCCCAGCTCCGCGAGGCACTCGCTCGGTGTGCGCGCCCACACCGGGAAGACCGGCGCGGCGGGGTCCGGATCGGAGGCGGCGGATCCGGCCGCCGCTTGCCTTCGTCCTGCCCGCCCTTACCCATTGGGTCGCTGACTCTCTAGATTCGATGGAGAGGAGGCGTCCCTACTGTCCCGCGCCACCAAGGCCGCGAGATCGCATGGAGTAGAAACCCTAGAAGGAGGGGAGCAGAGGAGGAGGCGGCGGCGCGGAGACTGGGCAAGGAGGCGATGGCGAGGGATGCGGCCTGCGGGTATGGAGATACTTGGGCCTCCTGGCAGCTACTTGGGCCGCACCAAAGAAAACAGCCCACACGACCTATGTTGTAGTCACGGCTTGCACATTCTTAAAACCATACCGGCTAGCCAACATAATTTCTACCGGCTTATAAGCCTTCCTCCTTCAAAGGAAGCAATCGTGGTCAAATGCTACTGCCAGTGTCAAATTTAGGCGATTTTTTGCGCGAGCCGACGTGGCTGTCACGTGGGCCCAACGTCCGGAGTGTGTCTGCGTCAGTCTCCACAATGGACGGCTGAGATCGTCCGGTGTCTGCGTCAGTCTCCACAATGAACGGCTGAGATCGCAGAATGGCAGAACACAAAAGCGCAGGCTACTATTACTTACTTAATAAGTAGTAGAGATAAGGTCTTTCCCATAAAAGACACTATGAACTAGGAAGTCAGCCGTTCATCCTTTTTACAACTATGATTAAATTAAAGTTCTTAATATTGTAATTTAAACTTTCTATTATAAACTAGTTCTTACATTAGTGCAAAGCAAATGCAGCAGTAACGTAACACCTCATGACGCCACAAAAAAGCACTACAGTAAAACGACAAAGATCCGACGGCGAAATAATGTTTGACGGCTTCCTTGATGGCGTTGGACGTACGATTATGTCCGACGGCTTCCTACAGCCGTCAGACATAAGATACTATGTTCGACGGTTGCTAGACAGGCCGTCGGAACTTACGTTATGTCCGACGGCCTGTCTGGCAGCCGTCGGACATACATAAAGAATATTAACCCACACGCCAGACAACCTTTGTTTCATTTCACCCGTTTCACCCGCCCACACAAGTCGCCGCCGCCACGCTAAGCCCCCGCCGTCGGCGTCCACCCCCGCCACCGCAGTTGCCCGCCCTGCCGCCGCCACACTGGGCCCAAGACGTTGGCGCCCGCCCCCGCGTTCGTCGTCGGCTCCTGCCCCCGCCCTCGCTCAACGCCCCGGCCTCGCCACGCCGGAGCCGCCACCGCCGTCGGTGCTCACCCGATCTCACCATCGGATAAGTGAGCAATTTTATTTTGTAGTATAAATTTGTAGATACATAGATTGTTTGCTAGTAGTCATTATTTAGTATTAAATGATTTGTATGTTAAATATTGTTTAGTTTGTTATGTCTGACACACAAAATTTGATTATGTAATTAAATTAGCCTGTTTTATTTTATTTAGTGGTGCTTACATCTTTGTGAATGTAATTGTATATGAGAATGTGAATATCTGGTTGTATATGAAATCTGTGTTTTTCTATAAATGTCAGAAATTTACAAAAATAGAGGTTTTTTGCCCTTGCTGAATAGCCTTATGTCCGACGGCTTAATAAAGCCGTCGGACATAGAGTCATATTATGTCTAACGGTTTAGCAGTGGGCCGTCGAACATAAGAGCCGTGGGCCCCACAACTACCGTTACAACCGTTATCGAAGTTAAATGCCGATGACCCTTTTTGGTCGTCGGACATAAGCTATTTCCGACCCGTTACGATCGAGGGATCGGTACTGTCGGACATAAACCTTCGGCCGTCGAAAATAAAGCTTATGTTTGACGGCTTTGGCCGTCGAAAATATCCTCTTTTACTGTTGTGAAGGATATCATTTAATGCTCCTTTCCTCACGCTGGAATCCAAAACTCAGTAGCGAAAACGATCAACAAAGAAGTAGAACGTAGAAGAGCGACAAAAATAAAACCATGATTAAGAAATGTTCCATCTCAATTAACATTATTCTCTACTATACTTAAAGCACCAGTTTCAACGGTCATTCTGCGTCATCTTTTTACAAAAAATTATCTAATCAACTCAGCGTAAAATGTTAAAAAGCGGTGCAGGAGGTGGACACCAGCCCCGACATCGACTCATGTAGTGGCTATTGCACGTCCACGAGGACGTTTCACATCATGTGTGCACCATCGTTTTTACCATCGTCGGACGTCCCGTTCATCTTTCCGGCCTTCGCCATGTTCTTCCCACCCAACCTGCTGCCCCCGCCCACGGTCACAGCCGCAAGCTGACCGACGCTCGTCGACGCGGGTACGGCGCGAGTCGGTCATGCTCTTGGCCTTTCTCTGTGCGTGCCGTCGAGGAGGACATAGTGGCGCCTGCCATGCTTAGGTTATCTTGGCGATGTGGAGTCCAGGTCTGAGATATTGGACAACCAAGGCCCGTAGCGTGGCAGCAGTCGGCATATGCTACAGAGTTGGTGGTGGTGTTGTGTCGCTTCGGCGGGTCCAGGGCTGGGAAGACACTCTCATTCTCTCGCCCTTCTTGGATTGACGCCTGGTGCGGGTGCCTCTCGGTTTGGAGCTGCTCCGGCTGGGCTTCTTTCTTCGCTTACGTGCTCTCTCCCTATATATCTAGCGGTATACTACCTATGTCGCCTCTAGATGCCTATGTCTTCGTCGTGTCCTTCTCCGCAATGAACAGGTATGTCTGCCTCTTCGCTTCCCCTCCTGCTCTACGAAACCTTGGAAGTGGGGGAGGCGATGGATGGGGGTCTCTGATTTGATGCCTATGGTACCCGTGCGTTCATAAAAAATATTATGCGAAGAGCGAGCAATCAATAAAAAATCTTGAGATCTTTTTGGTGGATAATTTATGTGGATATTTTTGTGAGACATCACAACGCTAACCGACTAGTAAACCATAAAAGGTCATCGTGACTTGTAAATTAAATCAATCACAACAAACCTAAATAATTATTATATCACTAAAGTGGGAGGAAATAGTGATGAAGTGTAGCTAATTCCATTCCTTCATGCAAAACATCAACTATACGGATTGTGTAATGTAAGACTAAATATCTCAGCAAGAAATTTTGTTTTGGTAGGCTATTTAAGCCATAAGTTAAGTAAAACAACGATTTAACACACAATCACACTTAGAGAATAGACACGATATATGAAAGGAACACAGACACCTAATGGGGAGGGGTGAATTAAAACTTCTAAAAATCTCATTAATTTGGACCACAAATAAATCTCCTAAACAATAGGGGTGAAAACGGGCGGATACGGACGGATATTAGCTCATCCTGTATCCTAGCCTAATGTATTTAAAACGGATTCAGGATCGGATACGGATAGTTAGAAACGGGACGGATACGGATACAGGGACCGGATATTTATCCGGGCGGATAAGTGACGGATACGGATATTATTTGATCGGATATCGGATACTTGTCGGATAATGCATTAATTGGTTATCAAAAAATATTCTTGTTCCCACGTAAAAATGGTAAAGTGAAGTATTGATTATGTTGAAACTTGGATACTTAGAGTGATTTCACGTGTAACTCACGCAATAAATGGAAATAAAATAGAAGAAACGTTGACATCCTGTAGATTTTATGGTCCCATTATTTTTTATGACTATATGTGGCCATATGTTGTACCTTCGTATAATTTCATAGATTTCTGAGGCTATTTATACATTATTAATTTCTTTCTACATAAAATCATCAAAGTATAATTAAAATTCATAAATACACTAGTTTTGATCCAACATTGCAAAAAACTTACCAAAACAAATAAACATTCTATTCAAATAAAACCTCAAGTCGCCACATGAAATGATAAGCGAAATATTAATTATGTTAAAACTTCGATACATAAAATGATTTCACATGTAACTCACGCAATAAGTGGGAGTAGAATGGAAGAAACACCAACATCTTGTGGATTTTATAGTCCAAATGTTTTTGAGAACTATATGTGGATATATGTTGTGTCCCCGTAAAAATTCATGATTTTTTTAGGCTATTTGGTGTATTATTAATTTCTTGTTGTAGAAAATCATCAAAATACAATTAAATTCATAAAAATATAATAGCGTCGACCGAAAATAGCAAATAAGTTACCAATATTAATAAATAGTTTATAAAAAAGATAATCCTAAGTTCCCACATGGATATAATCTTAAGTCCTCACATGAAAATGATAAAGTCTATTATTTTGATATAAATTTAGACATTATTTTAATGATTTTGACCTAAAGATATGTTTAAACAAAAATGTGATGTACTACAAAGTTATAGATCTCTTCAAGCTCTACAATTTTCATATAAACTTTATCTTCATCCGATTTCATATGTAAAAGTTATGATTTTATAACTATATTATTATGCAGAAAAAGAAAAAACGGGTACCCGAATTTCGGGTACCCGTATCCGACCCGAATATCCGGGTATTTACCGGGTAGTACTCGCTCCGTATCCGACCCGAATCCGAAGCTATACTATTCGGGTATTACCCGTATCCGTCCCGGATTAAAAAATATCTGTATCTGTATCCGAAAAATGGTCCCGAATCAGTATCCGTATCCGGTACCCGTTTCGGGTACCCTGCCCGTTTTCACCCCTACTAAACAAAACCTATGCAAATAACTAAGTAACAATGTGCAAACTAGGTTTTGTACAAGTGTTGTTATCTCTACCGCAGAAGAAGTTATGCAACCTAAGTTCCAATCCTAAATACTCTAACTAGGAATAAAGAGATTGCAATTTAAGTACTTATTGTAAATGTGGAAGCTAAAGAGCCAAGATAGAGATTGCAAACTCCCGTGGACACACCGATATTTTTACCGTCGTATCCAGAACCGTGCAATGTTCTGACTAATCCTCATTGGTGCTCCTACGCAAAGGGTAGCCCACGTGGGGCCAAGCACCATGGTCGAGTAAGTCCGTAGAGAGCCGCGGACCTTCTCCACGCGCAAGTGGTGTTCCGCTTCCGGCTCCTCTTAGATGCTCCTTGTCGTCTCCACTATCAAGCTTCCGGTCGAATCATCATGGGCCTCTTTCCCTCCAGTACACGGTGGCAGCTACACCACAAACACGGTTGATGCAGTCTCGCAATACTCCCATCCCACTTTGCACAATATTACAATGGCGCGTGCAAGAGCCGAGGGGGGTTTGAGGATTTTTATAAATTCACTCAACAAACTAGGAACAACCTAGAGCAAGCATAATAGTGGCCTAACTAACCTAAGCACTTCACAAAGCATCTACGCTAATCACCGAGTGATTATATTAAGCACTTGGGTGTTTGAAGCCTTAAAGATGTGTATCATTGTCGTTGTTTGGATCAGTGGACCTAACCAACCAGTGAAATAGTGTCGCGTGCCCTAGACCCAGATGGTGATGTGAGTTGACACAAGTGGTTTATCCTGGTTTGGGCTATGAAAAGCCCTACTTCCAGCAGAGGAGGGATGATGCTTAAATTACTCGCACCAAAGTGCTCGCAATAGGGGTTACAGGCACAGCGGGAGAGGGGAGGATCCCAAGCCCCAGGAGGTGATTGAGGCAAGTGCCAATACCGAGTGGAGGAGGAGACAGATGATCTATTTGTCCCCTTGAGGAGTCGTAGATTGTCCTATTTATAGGCCCATGGCGGCTTCCTGGAGGATGGGAGTTGGCAGCATAGTTGTGAGTGGACGTCTTGCGTACCTTGTAGGTGGTATGATCTTGTACGACGTTGTGGACTTGCGCTTTCTTGTTTGCTGCTGAGAGTCGAGGTTGAAGCCGAGGGTTGGGCCACGTTCTTGAGTACCTCTGGGGAGGGGTTGCCCATACTGTAGTGGTTGACACAATGCAAAGTATGGAAAAAAGTTTCTTAGAGGATGCGTCAGCTCTATTGTATCTGATGATATTGGGGGCGCCCTCCGTCACAGATATCGAGGGTAGAACCATGCTCGGGCGAGGCAGAAGTCCGCCCTAGGTCGCGACCGAGCTTGACCTGAGATTTAGTGACGAGCACCATAGTTCGAAGGAATGGCCTCCTCCGGGATTCGCGGGGGAGCAGGTAGCCGAGACCGGGCTCGAGCGAGGAGGAGTTTGTTCCAAGGACGAGCTCTACGTCGGGTAAGACAGAGTTCACGCCCGAGGGCCGATCCACGCTCCTGTTGTATTACATGTCGCATCAGGGGATGTCAGGCAGCGTGCACACGCGTAATCATAGTGGTGAATCTTTCGACAAGACTGCGGTCCCGTCGTCCCTGTACGCTTGTAGCCCTATGTCGGGTAGGTACGCGCATTGAATGTGGTTGTTCCCCCATGGCCCTCGGGCGAGCCCTGTCACAAGTGCTGCCTTTCTTGCCCAAGACGGGCTCGGGCGAGGCAGACATGACTTCCTAGGGGTGTGGGGGCCTCGGGTAGGACGAAGACACACTCGAGCTCACACTTCGTCCGAGATTGGGCTCGGCCAAGGCGGAGTCCTTGATTGTTGAGGTTGAGGTTCAGGTACGTACCTTGATGGTGTCCTTAGGTGTTTAGCGCTTTTTAGGGCGATAATTGGGGTACCCCTAATTATCGTACCTGATAATCATATATGTTGGTATGTTGCTTGGGCTCCCACATCTTCAAATGCCCAGCTATGAGGTATTTATAGAGCCCCCATCCAATTCTAGCCGTTGGGGACAAAGCAACAACTTTTTATCTACGACGCATCGGACCGGTCTAATGCACATCGAACGGCTGTCTGGATCCCCATGTCAAGTAGTTGTTGGCCTCTGATAGTACTATAGTCGGTCCGGTGCCTCCATGTTAGACGACTGTTGGAGACTAGCCGTTGGACCTCGGGTCCGAAGCACCACCGGACTAGTCTGGTTAGCCAGCTGGCCGAGAGCATGTTTGCAGAGTTCTCTGGGTAACCGGTTCGGTGAACTAGTCGATAGCCTAGTCTTGGATTTCTTAAGTCTTTTTCACTTGGGCTCTTTTGGTCTTGTGTTTTGGACTTCTGTTGAATATTTGAGAGTATTCTATATGTCTTTTAGGTCTTCTTTTGAGGTGTTGCATCCTTAGAGCCTCAGTTGAATCCACTTCACATCCTGTGAACTATAAAACACAAATATCTGGAAAACATTAGTTCACTGGTTATGTTGTTCATCAAACACAAAAATTATTTAGATAAATGGGTCAGGATCCATTTTCCTTACAATATAATATTAACGTAAAATGAGTGAAATCCACTTAAAAATAGTCAGATGATAGAGTTTCATAATAATGACATATAACTTAAATATACTATGTGAATCCGTATGAATGCAATATAAAATGACTCATGTCTGCGCACCTATGGCTGGATATCAAGTCAGCTCGGCTCGTCTGAGTTCGAGATGGCTCGTTAAGCTAACGAGCTGGTTCGGCTCAGCTCGTTAGCTCATGAGCTAGAGCAGATAAAAAATCAATATGTATATAATAATCAATTTCTAATTAATTTCAAACTAATTTAAAAATAAAAAATAGTAATTATACTCATAGTTTCATGGAACACATCAATGTAACACCAAATTGACACAACTCATCAATTCATAATTCACACACATGTTCATCAGTTTAACCCATAGTTATATTCACATAGACCAATTTAACACATAGACACAGTTCATCAATCATTAGTTTAACTCATAGGCCATAGACACCACACATACATATAACATGTCCATCAATTGTTACATAAATGATATGCAGATAGTTTTATTTTGCTGAAATATGATAGCTCGTTTATCTCGTGAGCTGGCTCGCTAACAAACTGAGAGCACCTAGAGGGGGTGAATAGGTGATCCTGTGAAATTAAACACTAAATAGCCACAAAACTTAGTTATAGAGGTGTTAGTGCGACTAAGTAGTTTTGAGGCGAGTTCTTGTGGACAAAACAATCACAAAAAAAGCAATCACAAGAGACACGCGATTTTATCCCGTGGTTTGGCCAAGTAACACTTGCCTACTTCCACGTTGTGGCGTCCCAATGAACGAGGGTTGCACTCAACCCCTTTCAAGTGATCCAATGATCAACTTGAATACCACTTCTTTCTTCCTTATAGTATTTCTCCCGTTTGCGAGGAATCTCCACAAGTTGGAGCCTCTCGCCCTTACAATAAAGATCACAAAGAAGGCACAAGAGTAAGGCTAGGAGAGCAACACACACAACACACAAATCTGCAGCACGCACACGCACACAAGCCAAGACTTGAGCTCAAAACGTAGCACAAAGAGTTCACAACTCGAACGGAGCTCAAATCACTAACACAATCGATCAAATGCGCGGAGGCGGAGTGTGGGAGTCTTAGAATGCTTAGTGAATGCTTGGGTTACTCCTCCATGCGCCTAGGGGTCCCTTTTATAGCCCCAAGGCAGCTAGAAGTCGTTGAAGACAAACTTGGAAGGCAATTCCTGCCTTCTGTCGAGTGGCGCACCGGATAGTCCGGTGCACCACCGGATAGCCACTGTAGCTTGTCCAGTGCGCGATTTCCTTCCAAATCGGGCACAAACGACTGTTGCAGCTCCGGTCTCGTTGGCGAGCCGGAGACTGTCTGGTGCACACCGGACAGTCTGATGCCCCTCGCCGACCGTTGGAGCTACCACGCGTCGCCCGCAGATTTTGTGGCCGACCGTTGGCTCACCGGACAGTCCGGTGCACCACCGGACAGTCCGGTGAATTTTAGCCACGTCGCCTTTCTTCATTCCCGAGAGTAACGAGTTCGCCTTGGATGACCCACCAGACAGTCCGGTGCACCACCGGACAGTCCGGTGAATTATAGCCGTACGCCGCCGTCGAATCCCGAGAGCAGCGAGTTCACCGCGGACCAGCCTGGCGCACCGGACAGTCCGGTGTGTCAGACCGAGCTGAAGTTTGGCTACACAGAGCCAAGTCTTTCCATTTCTCTCTCTCTTCTTCTTTAGTCACCGTTTCAAGCACTTGGATAACCATGTTAGTACATAAAACAATTCACCAAGTCTAGAAACATACCTTTTGCCTTGATTTGCACTTCTCACTTTATTTGGCACATAAGAACTTAATTAAACGTGTTGGGCACTTAATCACCAAAATATTATAGAAATTGCCCAAGGGCACATTTCCCTTTCACAAACTGAGTTGGCTCGTTAACGAACCAAACTAGGATGTCATCTCAGCTCGTGAAATAATTCAAACAGGTTGTCCACAAACCGAGCGAGCCAAGCTGTCCACAAACCAAGCGAGCCAACGAGACACAAGTATTTTATCCAGCCCTATTGAAAGTCGCCTAGAGGGGGGTGAATAGGCGGAATCTGAAATTTACAACTTTAAACACACAATACAAGTCGGGGTTAGCGTTAGTACAAATATCAAGTCTAGGAGAGAGGGTGAAAACAAAATAAATGGAAAGCAAGCGAATGAACATGGTGATTTGTTTTACCGAGGTTCGGTTCTGAAAGTCGCCTAGAGGGGGGTGAATAGGCGAAACCTGAAAATTATAACTCTAAATACAAACTAGATCCCTTGATTAGTGATTGGAACAAGATGCACAATTATCGGAGTGTAAAACTAAGTCCCTTGCTTGTAAAGAGTGTTGCTTTCAAAGAATGCAGAATTAGCAAATTAATACAACTAATAAGTTTATGGAATATAGAGAAAGAGGGCTTAGGTAAAAGGAGGAATAACACAAGTTCTTTCTTGCAAGGCGTTGCTTCTCTAAATGAGAATTTAACTTGAGGCAACACAAAATAATATTAGCAAGGAATAGTGCAAGAGAACTTAGAGAGGAAGAAAACAAACAAATCAAAAGCAATAAGCACAAGAGACATGGGTGATTTGTTTTACCGAGGTTCGGTTCTCGAGAACGTAATCCCCGTTGAGGAGTCCACTAAGGACGGGTCTTTTTCAACCCTTTCCCTCTCTCCACCGATCACCAAGACCAGCGAGCTCTTCTTCTTCTTTGTCAACAAGAGACCGAAGTCTCCGCAAGGCCAACCACAAAGATAAGTGGCTCTTGCTAGCTTTACAATGAATGGGAGTCAAAACTCCACGCTCAAATGATCACAAGATGTAGCACACACTTTCTCTCAATGAATCCTACAAGGCACTAGTGCTAAACTCACATGAGTAGCTCTCTTTTGCTCATCTCTCTTTTGTGGCACTTGTGTTGCTTGTTGTGGCCTAAATATTGTGTATGAGGTAGATCAATGAATGGAAGTGGTTGGGAGGGCTTGGATATGTCAACTATATGACTTGGAATGTTGCTTGGGCTCCCACACTTTGAAGTGGCTGGTTGGGGTGGTATTTATAGCCACCAACCAAATTGTAGCCGTTGGGAAGGCTGCTGGCGATGGGCGCACCAGGCACTGTCTGGTGCGCCAGCCACGTCACCCAACCGTTAGGGTTCAGACGGTTTTGACCGTTGGAGCTCTAACAGCTTGGGCCACCGGACAGTCCGGTGCTGCACCGGACAGTCACTGTTCACTGTCCGGTGCGCCTTCTGGCGCTGCTCTTACTCTACGCGCATTGTCCGCGCACTGTAGCGCTTTTGCAGGTGTCCGTTGGAGTCGACCGTTGCGCTGGAGCCGCTGCTCCACTGGCACACCGGACAGTCCGGTGGCACACCAGACGGTCCGGTGAATTATAGCGGAGCGGCTCCCCAGAAACCCGAAGGTGAAGAGTTTGAGGCGATCGCCCCTGGTGCACCGGACACTGTCCGGTGCACCAGACCAGGGTTCTCTTCAGTTTCTTTTGCTCCTTTCTTTTGAACCCTAACTTAGTTCTTTTTATTGGTTTGTGTTGAACCTTTAGCACCTGTAGAACATATAATCTAGAGGAAACTAGTTAGTCCAATTATTTGTGTTGGGCATTTCAACCACCAAAATCATTTAGGAAAAGATTTGACCCTATTTCCCTTTCAATCTCCCCTCTTTGGTAATTGATGCCAACACAAACCAAAGCAAATATATAAGTGCAGAATTGAACTAGTTTGCATAAGGGAAGTGCAAAGGTTGCTTGGAATTAAACCAATTTACATTTTCATTAGATATGCATGGACTGCTTTCTTTCTTTTTAACATTTTGGACCACTCTTGCACCACTTGTTTTGTTTTTGCAAATTCTTTTGGAAAATCTTTTCAAAGTCCTTTTGCAAATAGTCAAAGGTATATGAATAAGATTGCAAGAAGAATTTTCAAGATTTGAAATTTTCTCTCCCTGTTTCAAATGCTTTTTCCTTTTACTTAAACAAAACTCCCCCTGAATGAAATTCTCCTCTTAGTGCTCAAGAGGGTTTTACCAATTGAAAGAAGATTAACAATTTAATACTAATTTGAAAAATACTAACCAATTGAAAAACTTCTTTTAAAAAACTTTGAATTTTGTGGTGGTGCGGTCCTTTTGCTTTGGGCTTAATATTTCTCCCCCTTTGGCATTAATTGCCAAAAACAGAGTCTTTTGAGAGCCCTATTTATCTTTCCCCCCCAAAAAATATAAGTTAAAGATTATACCAATTGGAGAGATGGCGAAATACCGGCAAAGGGTAAACAATACCGATGGAGTTGAGTGGAAGCTTTTGTCTTTGCTGAATACTCAATTTTCCTTTCAATCTAAGACTAATGCAAGAAATACTCATGGAAGCACATTAGTCTTAGCCTTGACACAAGAGGAATAAGAAATATGTATGTGTACCAACTGAAAGAGATATGATCAAAAGGATATGTCAATTGAGCTCTTTCATAGGTCGATATAATATATATTGCCCCCCTAAATATGTGCCTTGAGAGGAATACATATTTTGGCCTTAAATGCCAAATGCACATAGTGAGGTTAATAAGAACATATCTATATCATAGACAAAGTGAAGCGCATTGTGTCATAATAAAAGTGGAATGCTCACGACAGACTATGCACTTATGAAAGCATGTTATAAACATCTTAAGCATTTACCCTTAAGGATTTCAAAGAGGATTAAGGAACCTCCACCTTTGGAACAAAGGTAGCTTATCCTCGTTACAAGGTTAAGCTTTAAGCTCTTTGACAATAAAATTACTTCACCTAGTTTTAACAAAAATGCATTAATGCAAGAATGAGGTTAAAGTAGGTATGAAGCAGGGATAATGCATAGACATGCTTTCTCTTCCTTTTATACATGATATTCAAAGAATATATAGGAAGATTTAGGTACACGTGTAAATGAGAGGAAGCGGTTTTACCCTTATGTACCTTCACATAGAGATGCTCTTTCATTGTGCTTTGTGCTAAGTCTTGGTTACTTAAGACCTATATTAAAGATAATATATGGAAATATTTTGCACAATAGAGAGTTCTACAACTGGTGATCCTTTTCTAAGTTAGAGTTATCACATATCAAGTAGATCACAAATTGCAGAAATTTACCCTGAATTCTCCTTTTAAACTTAGTGCATTTCAAGAGAGAAATTGATTGATAGTATATGAGGCACTAAGCAATATAAGAGTCAATTCAAGTCATTCAATTTATAACAGTTGCGATCAAAAGAACAACATATGCATTAAATTATCAAATAAGCTTAAAATAGGAGAATCTAGTAAATATACTACTTTAACAGTGAAAGTTACAATCCTTGATAAAGGTGACATTACTTTACCAAGTTGAATTGATTTGAAGTAGCATACTTCATTCTCATATTTGAGACTATATGAGATTACTAAGATAAAGTGTTAGTCTCAATATAATCAAGATATAGAAATAGGCCCCCCTAAAGATATGCATCAAGTATTTGAACGAATTGAATAGATGCACTTATTTTTAGAGACGAATAGGGAGAAGCATTATATAACTTGATCAAGGCTTATAAGATTTGCAATAAACAACTTATGCCTAGTATTCTTACAATGAAAAAGATTTAGAAAACTTACAACCACACCATTGATTGTTTTTAAGATCTTACTGTCCAAGTAGGTGTTGTTGTTCTTGATGTCTTCCTTTTCTTTTGAGTGTCCTCCCTTTGTAGTTGTCTCCTTTTCTTTTCAAACTTAAAAATACTCAAAAAGGATATTAGAAGTACAAGGGAGTATATGATAAATGATGAATTCTTTTAGATAAGAGATATAAACAATTCGTCATCCACAAGTCACACAGACATGAAGTAACATCCTTAATATTAGTGCACATCATTGAAAAGAGGAATATGCACTTTTAAACATTTCTAATCAATCATAGTAAGTTTACTTCTTCATATTGGATTTATTAACATAGCTTATTAGCATATTAATACGAGAACATATATAGCAAAGGTATAAATTAGATTCTAATAGACTGGTGCACATATAAAAGCAAGATTATATGTACTTTTAGCCATCTTAGTTAACTAATGAATCTAATCTTCACACTGGTAGATTAAGATAATTTAGAATAAAAACCAATTGAATGGGAACCATTATTGATTAAGAAGATGAGTTCCCTTACCTTTGCTTCTACCTTTCTTCTTTTAGGTGAAGAGCAACCCTTGAGGCTTGTGTCTTTTAATAAATTGAGTATGCACTTACTCTCTTGTAGATTTTCATAAATATACTCAAGAGATATGTCATTAGTAACACAAGCACTAGTTTCCCTTTTTGTAATCTTTTTGAGAAGGAATGAAAAGTAGATTACTAAAGCATGGAAACTTCATATCATGAACTAGATTATTATGTTATGCTCAGTTTTAACTCATAAAACAAGCATAGCCAATTTCTTAAGATTATGGGAACAAATCTAATTCATAACATGGAGAGCGATGAATGTAGAAGAATCATATCCAATTTAAGCAAGAGGAAATACATCATAAATCATTGGAATGATTTTTCTTTTCATGTTAGATTACGCATTTCCATAGAGAAACTTATTCTCTATATGTGAGACTACTTAGGTCAAATAGACAAAAGCATTAGTCTCACGATCCTAGTCATAAAGAGATATTCCCTTTATAAGTGTCCTAAGGATTTGAATTCCCTATATGACACCTTATTCTTTTAAGAACTTGGAATATGTCTCTATGTCTAGACCATGGCAATAATGGGATGATTAGTGTAAAACATGCCATATAGTACTTACAATAATTTAAAGCATGTAGATTGCCATGATATTGAAATGATGAAAATTCAATCTACCATATGAGAGGAACTTTCTCTAAAGAATGGTGATATAATTTGATAATATTCTTAAGTGCTTCCTTTTTCTATGTGACTACACAAGACACAAGAGAAATGGTAATTGAATATACTTGCACTTAAAGACATAAGTGTTACCATCCTTTGTCTTTCCTCCATGTTGTAGGCTTTAGTTTTTCCACACAGGATAATCCTACAACATCAATATCTTGCTCTAGATGATATGCGTTTTTTTGGATATGTAAACTCAAAATAACCTTGGGTCAAGCTTAGATATATATAACATTGTAAGATTGATAGCTTGAGTTAACAAGAATTGAATTAACCCGCTCAAGCACTTCCAAAGCTTCATATCATCTCCTTTCCCCTGCCAAACTTGTCAAGCATATTTTAGTCCCCATCGCTTGATGGGTCCATCAAGGTTAGTCAACAAAGATCTAGGAACCCAAATGTCCTTTGTGTTAGCACTTGGTAAACTCATTACCTTTCTAGCACAAGTTGCAATTTTGGGTTGCCTAGTTACATGTGAATTAATTGACAAGCTGGAAGCGGGATAGTTACTGTCGGTACCCTGAATCAGGGGTACCCCTTACTACAGTATGAAGACACGGTGCTCGCGCGGCTATCTCTAGTCGCGTGGTGAACAGCACCCGACCCCTCCACGTGGGCGGCTCCGGGGCTGCCACATGGCCAGAAGAGACGATATACTCCAAGGTGGCGACAGTGGGTCCGGACCCCCACGAGAAAATGCCAGACCCCTGGATGCACAATCTGGACCTCTAGGCGAGGTTCAAAACCTCCACAGGTACAAACCAGACCCCGGGACGGGTCCCGGACCCCTCAGGAGGGGTCCGGGCTACTCACAGTAGGGTCCCGGGATTCCAAGGCAAAGAATACCCAGGCCTTAATCAAGGCCAAGCGGGGGTCCGGTGCTGACACGTGTCCGGACCATACCGCGAGCGCTCCCACTCCCCGCTCAGGCGGAGACCCGATGCTGCCACGTGGCCTACTGCCCGTGACATTAGCCAGCGGGCGGAGCCAGACGTAAGGCCTTCGGGCCACGCGGCCTCTGCATTTATTGCGGAGGAGGCGCGTCGCCTGTCAAGCTGGCAGGTGATGTGCCGCCTCAGCATTAAATACGCACTGTCTACTCCACTGACAAGCGATGTGCCGTCTCAGCATTTAATGTGCCCTGTCCACTCTGCTGACGGGCGGTGGCCAGGCCATCCTGCAGGCGGCGTGCCCGTCCGCTCCAGTGGCAGGCAGTACGCCCGTGCTGCAGCATACGTTGTGTTCATCATCACTCGTACGTTGCTAGTGAAGCTTCCGCTGCACGCCGATACTACGCAGGCTGCTGATATCAGGGCGCAAGGAGATTGCACTGGCGACCAACATTATTTGCTCCAAGTATTACATCCGTTATGTCCCTGGGCCCGCATGTCGGGGCTCAGCACCCTTGTACGTACCCCCTTCAGCTATAAAAGGGGAGGCACGCAACGTTACAACTCAAGCTCAAAAAAGCTCACTTAAGGTCACTCAGACACACTTTGACCCAGCTCAGGCTCACAAGTTCATACAAGCTCTCAGGCTCAATACATCACATAGTAGAGTAGGGTATTACGCTTCGGCAGCCCGAACCACTCTAAAACCTTGTGTGTTCTTGTGTTCGTTCATAGCTTAGTAGATAGGCAAAACGCTTAGGCCCCTCCTCATCTTAGGATTTAGGGCGGGTGCGTTCCGCCACCCGACCGGAGAATTTCCTCTCCGACATTTGGCGCACCAGGTAGGGGCTTAGGCTTTGAGTTTTTGCTTGTTCTTCTTCTCGACATCATGGTCCACATCGTCGAGCACCAAGATATCGTGCCCGAGGACTTCATGCTGGAGGAGGAGGCTGCCTCTTCCACACCTCGGGCCACCAACCTCCTAGTGCCTAGTGCGGCGGCTGCTGTGCACCCAGCGCGGCAGCACACTCCCGCACAAACATCCAGGGCGTCTAGGGCAGCACCAGGCACGCTGTCTGCAGCTAGGGAACTACTCCGTCACCCCAAGCTCCACGGCCTCACCAGGGGCCATGAAGCAGTGGCCTGACGATGTCGACCGACTGCTCGGCATGGCGCACTCCGGCTCGACCAGGTCGAGGTCGCAGTCATCCCGGCGCCATCATGAGGCGACGACGTCTGTGCGCTCACCCTCGGTGAGGGGTGCACAGACCGACGACCTCTGGGCAGAGCTCAACCGCAGGCGTCCTGGAGAGGATGCCCGAGTCTCCCTGGAGAGGGTGCGGGAGCGCCGACGAAACATCGAGGGTCACAACCTCGATCAAGATTTTGCTGCGGTAGCACCGCAGACCCCAGCGGGTGCCCGGATCCAGGCGGGTGTCCCATTGGCCGGCGTGGGCTCTGCCGCGCTCGCGGATCGTCTCCGCGCGGCAACCTGGCCCCCCAAGTTCTGGCCGCACCTGCCGGAAAAGTACGACGGTACGTCCAACCCATCAGAATTCTTGCAGGTGTACGTCACCGCCATTACGGCAGCAGGTGGAGACACCGTCGTAATGGCAACCTATTTTCATGTTGCCTTGTCTGGGCCTGCCCGAACTTGGCTCATGAACCTTACCCTAGGATCAATCTACTCCCTGGGAAGAGCTCTGCGCGAGGTTCATAGCGAACTTCGCCAGTGCTTACCAGCGGTATGGCGTGGAGGCTCACCTCCATGCAGTGAGGCAGGAGCCCGGGGAAACTCTCTGGACCTTCATCTCTCGCTTCACCAGGGTACGAGGGACTATACCCCGTATCTCCGACGCTTCCATCATCACCGCCTTCCGCCAGGGGGTGCGTGATGAAAAGATGCTGGAGAAGTTGGCCACACATGACGTGGAAACTGTCACCACGCTCTTCGCTCTGGCTGACAAGTGCGTCAGGGCTGCCGAGGGCCGTGCATGGCACTCGGCACCACAGACTAGGGTTGCCCAGACAGGTGGCTTGGGTGCCATCTCTCATGACGGCAAAAAGAAGAAGAACCGCGGCTCCGAGAGGTCGCCGTCTGCTGCTCCGGTCGTCACAGCTGCGATTGGGGGCCGAAACGAGCGCAACAAGCGCCCACGACCGTAGAGGGGTAACAGCGGCTCATGCCCTGTACACCCCAACAGTCGCCATAGCGCCATGGAGTGTCGCGAGATCATCGACCTCGCGAAGCGCGTCAGCGGGCGGCGCGAGCAGTCTTCCAAGGACGGCTCCCCACCTCGCCGCCGACCTGGCAAGGAAAGGGTCGACGACGGCGAGGTGGCTGCGGCTGAACGGGACCTCAGGTATCAATCACCCGAGGGGGACCTGAAGGATGTTTTCGCCGGAGGCTCCGTCTCCGGTGACGACAGCTAGACAGACTGCAATGGGGACCCCGTACTCCTTGGTCTACGGGGTCGAAGCCTGCCTTCCCTCGAAAACCCTTCTGAACTCCCCACGGGTCCAGTATTTTAACGAGTCTATGCAGGAATAGCCATGTCGTAAGGACGTTGACTTCACCAACAAATGCAGATGGCAGGTGCCGATCCGAAATGCACATTGCGACCAGGCGCTCAGGCATTACCACCAACGGTCCGTGCATAGTAGGGAGCTCCGGGTCGGGACCTAGTCCTACGGCGAGTACAGAACCAAGAAGGGATCCGAAATCTCTCCCCCAGCTGGGAAGGACACTTCAAGGTGACGGAAATATGCCGACCCGGGGGAAAAACACCTTGCTACAACTGGAGTACCTCTACCCATCCCCTGGAGCATGGAGCGTCTCCGTAAGTTCTATCCGTAGGAGCAAGTCTGAGGGGTTGAGTTTTTCTCCCTTTTGTAACTAGGTTGAGCATACGTGCACACTAGCCCGATGAGGTTCGCCCTCATAAGCCCGGTCGGTTGGTCTGCACCCATGCATGTCAAGTTATAAAAAGGAGATTTACCCCCTCAGATGTGCTTTTATGATGACTTTATCCCCCAGCACCATGGTTTTATCCCGCAGTGTCCGGATATTATTTTTATCTAACCCGCGCATACAGTTCCCATCCCTGCCGACATGATGACATCCGGATTGAATGGCCAGGCTTGCAGTTTAGGACCCCTCTGTGAAAGCAGGAGGGTCCAGGAGCCTGGGGGTCGGCTCTGGAGAACATGAGCTCATTCCATGGAGAGGTCCGGAGCTGTGTAGCCGCTTAGCCTGGTTCCATACCCTAGGCCTGCACACTCCACCACTCTGTGATGAGTACCCTAGTATTTGGAGTTATAGTCCTGTGGGTCCGGTAACCTAGGGTCCGGTTCTGGAGAATGGATGCTTGTCTCCTAGGGTGGTCCGGAGCCGTGTAGCCGCTTAGCTTGGTCCCGTACCGTAAGCCTGCACACTCCACTACTCTGTGACGGGTGTCTTAGTATCTAGAACCGTGGTCCAAGGGGTCCGGACACACAACTTGGCTTCCTAGGCTAAATCCTGCAGGTCCCATGCCTGTATCAAAGGATGGCTAGTATCAGGCGATGGGTCCTATGGGTGTGTGCTACTAACGCTCCCTAGCCGAAGCTGTGTTCAAGTCCAGGTCCCAGTCGAGGCTGCCTCCTGGGGGCCGTTCCCAACTCTTTTAGGTATGCTAGTATCCAGTCTTGACACGTCGAGCCTACATCCCAGGGGGCCAGGTACCAGGGAGGAGTCAGCAACGCCACACACAACAGGGACAAATAGGATGCAGTAAGTGCTAATACTGCTCGATAAATAATACTCAAAAGTACCTTACAAAAACAAAGTTATTACTTCCGCCTTTAAGCGGGACCCTAGCCTTATGTTTATAGGTATGACCTACTCGACATCAGTAGGGTCGCGCTGGAAGCGCGCGACCGCCATCTCCACGGCGTACGGCGTCTTGTACGACCTCCTGGGTAGCGTCTTCAGCAGCTAGGCCAGCAGTCACCATTGGAGGCGGCACCGAAGCCATCAAAGCCAAAGAGATGGAGTCGTAGCACGGCTCGCTTCCCACCCCAAAGAGTTGGGGGCACGAGGGATGGAGCCGCAGCTCAGCCCGCTGTCCACCTTCACAAGGCTGGTGAACATCCTTCCCTTCGAATGCTGGAGGAAGAAGCGGGAAGAAGTGTCGCCCCCACGGACACCTTGCAGAGGTAGGCGATGATGGCCGCCTGAAGGATGAAGCAGGGCGTAAAGTGTTGAGGTTGGAGGCCAAGCCCCTCCAGCAGCAGCACGAAGAAAGACAGGATCGACAGCACCAACCCGCTGGGGAGGTTGGAGACGAAGAACACAAACTCTCCGGCGGCGAGATCGCCGTGAGGAGAGGCACCGACACAGATCTTTCTGGCGAACGCCGACACACCCCATCCGAGCAGGTTGAGCACCAAGTTGAGTGCCACCTCGGGCTGGAGGCGCTCGGGAGGGTCTAGCAAGGCCATGGTGGCTACGACGGCAGAAGAGCGCGAAGAACTCGAGGGCGAAAGGGCGCTGCGAGTGATGAGAATGGCTACCACGCTCTGGGGAGTCCCTTTTTAAAGAAAGATTCCCCCACTAACGTCCCAAGACGCCGCAGAAGATCTCGCCCGACGCGCGCCAGGGTGACCCAGCCTCTGACACGGGGGCCCGGGCCCACGAGTCATATTCCTTGGGCGTCGGCCTCCATGAGCGGAGAAGTCGAACCGCCGCGTGAGGAGCATGCCACCGTCCGCGGTAGTGCGCCTCTTCATCTCTGCCGAAAGCAGCGGCCCAGCCTCTGACACTGGGACCCGGGCCCACGAGTCATACTCCTTAGGCGTCGGCCTCCGTGTGCGGAGAAGGCGAACCGCTGCGTGAGGAGCACGCCACCGTCCGCGGTAGTGTGCCTCTTCACCTCCGCTGAAAGCAGCAGACCAGTCTTTGACACGGGGGCCCGGGCCCACGAGTCATACTCTTCGGGCGTTGGCCTCCGTGTGCAGGGAAGGCGAACCGCCGTGTAAGGAGCACGCCACCGTCTGCGGTAGTACGCCTCTTCACCTCCGCCGAAACCAACAGCCCAGTCTCTGGCACGGGGGCCCGGGCCCATGAGTCATCCTCCTTGGACGCTAGTTCCTAGGTGCAGAGAAGTCGAACCGCCGCTCGCGCCAGTACCGTGCCTCCTCGGGGCCACCGCAGAAGACAGGGAAGGTGAATTTTAAAAACCAATGTAGCGGTATCGAGGCACCCCGCGCGTGGCCTAGCAAAGCCATCAAGTGCGGAGACCACGGGTCAGTCAGCCACGGGGATAGGCGTGGCAGTTGGCGTGACCAAAGACGGACTGGCAGTGATTACGTCAGCAAGCGCACGGAAGTAGCGCGCCAATCGATGGTCAAGCTTTGGCCCCACCTGCAGGCTCGTATCCTCTCCTGAGGCGGGCCCGGGGGCCACTGTTAGTACCCTGAATCAGGGGTACCCCTTACTACAGTACGAAGACACGGTGCCCGCATGGGTATCTCTAGTCGCGCGGTGAACAGCACCTGACCCCTTGAAAGTCGCCTAGAGGGGGGGAGTGAATAGGGCGAAACTGAAATTCTCAAATATAATCACAACTACAAGCCGGGTTAGCGTTAGAAATATAATTGAGTCCGCGAGAGAGGGTGCAAAACAAATCGCAAGCGAATAAGAAGTGAAACACGTGGATTTGTTTTACCGAGGTTCGGTTCTCGCAAACCTACTCCCCGTTGAGGTGGTCACAAAGACCGGGTCTCTTTCAACCCTTTCCCTCTCTCAAACGGTCCCTCGGACCGAGTGAGCTTTTCTTCTCAATCACTTGGAACACAAAGTTCCCACAAGGACCACCACAAGATTGGTGTCTCTTGCCACAATTACAAGTGAGTTTGATCGCAATGAAGAATCAAAGAAAGAAGAAAGCAATCCAAACGCAAGAGCTCGAAAGAACACAAGCAAATCTCTCTCACTAATCACTAGGGCGTTGTGTGGAGTTTGGAGAAGATTTGATCACTTGGGTGTGTCTAGAATTGAATGCTAGAGCTCTTGTAAGTAGTTGAAGTGGGAAAACTTGGATGGATTGAATGTGGGGTGGTTGGGGGTATTTATAGCCCCAACCACCAAACTAGCCATTTGGTGGTGGCTGACTGTCGTATGGTGCACCGGACAGTCTGGTGCACACCGGACATGTCCTGTGCGCCAGCCACGTCACCAGGCCGTTGGGATTCGACCGTTGGAGCTTCTGACTTCTGGGCCCGCCTGGTTGTCCGGTGCACACCGAACAAGTACTGTAGATTGTCCGGTGCACCATCCCGCGCGTGCCTAACTTCTGCGCGCTTCTGGCGCGCATTAAATGCGCCTGCAGGTGACCGTTGGCGCGAAGTAGCCGTTGCTCAAATTCTCGAGACTGGCGAGTTCCAGAGCCGCTCTTCCTTGGGGCACCAGACACTGTCCGGTGTACACCAGACAGTCCGGTGAATTATAGCGGAGCGCCTCTGGATTTTCCCGAAGGTGAAGAGTTCAGCATGAAGTCCCCTGGTGCACCGGACACTGTCCGGTGGCACACCGGACAGTCCGGTGCGCCAGACCAGGGCACACTTCGGTTATCCCTTTGCTCCTTTGTTGAACCCAATACTTGGTATTTTTATTGGCTTAGTGTGAACCTTTGGCACCTGTATAACTTATACACTAGAGCAAACTAGTTAGTCCAATTATTTGTGTTGGCCAATTCAACCACCAAAATCATTTAGGAAATAGGTGTAAGCCTAATTCCCTTTCAATCTCCCCCTTTTTGGTGATTGATGCCAACACAAACCAAAGCAAATATAGAAGTACATGATAGAACTAGTTTGCATAATGTAAGTGCAAAGGTTGCTTGGATTTGAGCCAATATAAATACTTATAATATATGCATGGATTGTTTCTTCAATTTTTAACATTTTGGACCACGCTTGCACCACATGTTTTGTTTTTGCAAATTCTTTTGTAAATTCTTTTTCAAAGTCCTTTTGCAAATTGTCAAAGGTAAATGATTAAGATTTTGCGAAGCATTTTCAAGATTTGAAATTTTCTCCCCATGTTTCAAATGCTTTTCCTTTGACTAAACAAAACTCCCCCTAAATGAAATTCTCCTCTTAGTGTTCAAGAGGGTTTTGATATATCAATTTTTGAAATACTACTTTACTCCCCCTTTTGAACACAAAAAGATACTAATTTGAAATTTATCAATTGAGAATACTACCAATTGAAAAACTCTCTTTAAAATTAGGTGGTGGTGCGGTCCTTTTGCTTTGGTCTAATACTTTCTCCCCCTTTGGCATGAATCGCCAAAAACGGAGTCATTAGAGCCCTTTTGAAGTACTTTCTCCCCCTTTGGTCATAAATAAATGAGTGAAGATTATACCAAAGAACGGAGTCCTTATCTCCCCAAAGATGGAGAGTTGCTCGGAGTGATGGCGAAGGATGAGTTACAGAGTGGAAGCCTTTGTCTTCGCCGAAGATTCCAATTCCCTTTCAATACACCTATGACTTGGTTTGAAATAGACTTGAAAACACATTAGTCATAGCATATGAAAGAGACATGATCAAAGGTATATAAATGAGCTATGTGTGCAATTCAACAAAAAAAGTTCCTAGAATCAAGAATATTTAGCTCATGCCTAAGTTTGTTAAAAGTTTGTTCATCAAGAGGCTTGGTAAAGATATCGGCTAATTGTTCTTTAGTATTAATGTATGAAATCTCGATATCTCCCTTTTGTTGGTGATCCCTTAAAAAGTGATACCGAATGGCTATGTGTTTAGTGCGGCTATGCTCAACGTGATTATCCGCCATGCGGATTGCACTCTCATTATCACATAGAAGGGGAACTTTGGTTAATTTGTAACCGTAGTCCCTAAGGGTTTGCCTCATCCAAAGTAGTTGTGCGCAACAATGACCTGCGGCAATGTACTCGGCTTCAGCGGTAGAAAGAGCTACGGAATTTTGCTTCTTTGAAGCCCAAGACACCAAGGATCTTCCCAAGAACCGGCAAGTCCCCGATGTGCTCTTTCTATTGATTTTACACCCCGCCCAATCGGCATCCGAATAACCAATTAAATCAAAAGTGGATCCCCTAGGATACCAAAGCCCAAACTTAGGAGTATAAACTAAATATCTCAAGATTCGTTTTACGGCCGTAAGGTGAGCTTCCTTAGGGTCGGCTTGGAATCTTGCACACATGCATACGGAAAGCATAATGTCCGGTCGAGATGCACAAAGATAGAGTAAAGATCCTATCATCGACCGATATACCTTTTGATCAACGGATTTACCTCCCTCGTCGAGGTCGAGATGCCCATTGGTTCCCATGGGTGTCTTGATGGGTTTGGCATCCTTCATTCCAAACTTGGTTAGAATATCTTGAGTATACTTCGTTTGGCTTAGGAAGGTGCCCTCTTGGAGTTGCTTTACTTGAAATCCTAAGAAATACTTCTACTCCCCCATCATAGACATCTCGAATTTCTGTGTCATGATCCTACTAAACTCTTCACATGTAGATTCGTTAGTAGACCCAAATATAATATCATCAACATAAATTTGGCATACAAACAAATCATTTTCAAGTGTTTTGGTAAAGAGTGTAGGATCGGCTTTTCCGACTTTGAATCCATTAGTGATAAGGAAATCTCTAAGGCATTCATACCATGCTCTTGGGGCTTGCTTGAGCCCATAAAGCGCCTTAGAGAGTTTATACACATGGTTAGGGTACTCACTATCTTCAAAGCCGGGAGGTTGCTCAACATAGACCTCTTTCTTGATTGGTCCATTGAGGAAGGCACTCTTCACGTCCATTTGGTAAAGCTTGAAGCCATGGTAAGTAGCATAGGCCAATAATATACGAATTGACTCAAGCCTAGCTATGGGTGCATAGGTTTCACCGAAATCCAAACCTTCAACTTGGGAGTATCCCTTGGCCACAAGTCGAGCTTTGTTCCTTGTCACCACACCATGCTCATCTTGCTTGTTGCGGAAGACCCATTTGGTTCCTACAACCTTTTGATTAGGACGTGGAACTAAATGCCATACCTCATTCCTAGTGAAGTTGTTGAGCTCCTCTTGCATTGCCACCACCCAATCCGAATCTTGAAGGGCTTCATCTACCCTATGTGGCTCAATAGAGGAAACAAACGAGTAATGTTCACAAAAATGTGCAACACGAGATCTAGTGGTTACCCCCTTATGAATGTCGCCGAGGATGGTGTCGACGGGGTGATCTCGTTGGATTGCTTGGTGGACCCTTGGGTGTGGCGGCCTTTGTTCTTCATCCTCCTTGTCTTGATTATTTGCATCTCCCCCTTGATCATTGCCATCATCTTGAGGTGGCTCATTTGCTTGATCTTCTACTTCATCAACTTGAGCTTCATCCTCATTTTGAGTTGGTGGAGATGCTTTCGTGGAGGAGGATGGTTGATCTTGTGCTTTTGGAGGCTCTTTGGATTCCTTAGGACACACATCCCCAATGGACATGTTCCTTAGCGCGATGCACAGAGCCTCTTCAATACCTATCTCATCAAGATCAACTTGCTCTACTTGAGAGCCATTAGTCTCATCAAACACAACGTCACAAGAAACTTCAACTTGTCCAGAGGACTTGTTAAAGACTCTATATGCCCTTGTGTTTGAATCATATCCTAGTAAAAAGCCTTCTACAGTTTTAGGAGCAAATTTAGATTTTCTTCCTCTTTTAACAAGAATAAAGCATTTGCTACCAAAGAATCTAAAATATGAAATATTGGGCTTTTTACCGGTTAGGAGTTCATATGATGTCTTCTTGAGGATTCGGTGAAGATATAACCGGTTGATGGCGTAGCAAGCGGTGTTGACCGCCTCGGCCCAAAACCGATCCGAAGTCTTGTACTCATCAAGCATGGTTCTTGCCATGTCCAATAGAGTTCTATTCTTCCTCTCCACTACACCATTTTGTTGTGGGGTGTAGGGAGAAGAGAACTCATGCTTGATGCCCTCCTCCTCAAGGAAGCCTTCAATTTGTGAGTTCTTGAACTCCGTCCCGTTGTCGCTTCTAATTTTCTTGATCCTTAAGCCAAACTCATTTTGAGCTCGTCTCAAGAATCCCTTTAATGTTTCTTGGGTATGAGATTTTTCCTGCAAAAAGAACACCCAAGTGAAGCGAGAATAATCATCCACAATAACTAGACAGTACTTACTCCCGTTGATGCTTATGTAAGCAATCGGGCCGAATAGATCCATGTGTAGGAGCTCCAGTGGCCTGTCAGTCGTCATGATGTTTTTGTGTGGATGATGGGCTCCAACTTGCTTTCCTGCTTGGCATGCGCTACAAACCCTGTCTTTCTCAAAATGAACATTGGTTAGTCCTAAAATGTGCTCTCCCTTTAGAAGCTTATGAAGATTCTTCATCCCAACATGTGCTAGTCGGCGATGCCAGAGCCAGCCCATGTTAGTCTTAGCAATTAAGCAAGTGTCGAGTTCAGCTCTATCAAAATTCACTAAGTATAGCTGACCCTCTAACACTCCCTTAAATGCTATTGAATCATCACTTCTTCTAAAGACAGTGACACCTACATCAGTGAATAAACAGTTGTAGCCCATTTTGCATAATTGAGATACAGAAAGCAAATTGTAATCTAATGAATCTACAAGAAAAACATTGGAAATAGAATGGTCAGGAGATATAGCAATTTTACCCAAACCCTTTACCAAACCTTGGTTTCCATCCCCGAATGTGATAGCTCGTTGGGGATCTTGGTTTTTCTCGTAGGAGGAGAACATCTTCTTCTCCCCTGTCATGTGGTTTTTGCACCCGCTGTCGATTACCCAGCTTGAGCCCCCGGATGCATAAACCTACACAACAAGTTTAGTTCTTCACTTTAGGTACCCAAATGGTTTTGGGTCCTTTGGCATTAGATACAAGAACTTTGGGTACCCAAACACAAGTCTTTGACCCCTTGTGCTTGCCCCCAACATATTTGGCAACTACCTTACCGGATTTGTTAGTCAAAACATAAGATGCATCAAAAGTTTTAAATGAGATGTCATGGTCATTTGATGCACTAGGAGTTTTCTTCTTAGGCAACTTAGCACGGGTTGGTTGCTTAGAGCTAGATGTCTCACCCTTATACATGAAAGCATGGTTAGGGCCAGAGTGAGACTTCCTAGAATGAATTCTCCTAATTTTGTCCTCGGGATAACCGGCAGGGTATAAAATGTAACCCTCGTTATCCTGTGGCATGGGAGTCTTGCCCTTAACAAAGTTGGACAATTTCTTAGGAGGGGCACTAAGTTTGACATTGCCTCCCTGTTGAAAGCCAATGCCATCCTTGATGCCAGGGCGTCTCCCATTATAGAGCATACTTCTAGCAAATTTAAATTTTTCGTTTTCTAAGTTATGCTCGGCAATTTTAGCATCTAATTTTGCTATATGATCATTTTGTTGTTTAATTAAAGCCATGTGATCATGTATAGCATCAATGTTAACATCTCTACATCTAGTACAAATGGTAGTATGCTCAATGGTAGATGTAGAGGGTTTGCAAGAATTAAGTTCAACAATCTTAGAATGCAATATATCATTTTTGTCTCTAAGATCGAAAATAGTAGCATTGCAAACATCAAAATCTTTAGCCTTAGCAAGCAATTTTTCATTCTCAATCCTAAGGCTATCAAGAGAAATGTTTAATTCTTCAATCTTAGCAAGCAAATTATCATTATCATTTCTAAGATTGGGAATTGAAACATTACAAGTAATAGAATCAACCTTAGCTAACAAATTAGCATTCTCATTTCTAAGGTTGTGTATAGTTTCATGGCAAGTGCTTAGTTCACTAGATAATTTTTCACATTTTTCAACTTCTAGAGAATAAGCATTTTTGACCTTAACATGCTTCTTATTTTCTTTAATAAGGAAGTCCTCTTGGGTGTCCAAGAGATCATCCTTTTCATGAATGGCACTAATCAATTCATTAAGTTTCTCCTTTTGTTGCATGTTGAGGTTGGCAAAAAGAGTTCGCAAGTTATCTTCCTCATCACTAGCATTTTCATCACTAGAGGATTCATATCTAGTGGAGGATTTAGATTTAACCTTCTTCTTTTTGCCGTCCTTTGCCATGAGGCACTTGTGGCCGACGTTGGGGAAGAGAAGTCCCTTGGTGACGGCGATGTTGGCGGCGTCCTCGTCGTCGGAGGAGTCGCTAGAGCTTTCGTCGGAGTCCCACTCCCGACAAACATGGGCATCGCCGCCCTTTTTCTTGTAGTACCTCTTCTTCTCCTTTCTTCTCCCCTTCTTGTCATCGCCCCTGTCACTATCACTAGAAATAGGACATTTTGCAATAAAGTGACCGGGCTTACCACACTTGTAGCAAACCTTCTTGGAGCGGGGCTTGTAATCTTTCCCCCTCCTTTGCTTGAGGATTTGGCGAAAGCTTTTGATGACAAGCGCCATTTCCTCATTGTCGAGCTTGGAGGCGTCGATTGGTTGTCTACTTGGTGTAGATTCCTCCTTCTTCTCCTCTGTCACCTTGAATGCAACTGGTTGAGCTTCGGACGTGGAGGGACCGTCAAGCTCGTTGATCTTCCGTGAGCCCTTGATCATAAATTCAAAGCTCACAAAATTCCCAATTACTTCCTCGGGAGTCATTAGTGTATATCTTGGATTACCACGAATTAATTGTACTTGAGTAGGGTTAAGGAAAATAAAAGATCTTAGAATAACCTTAACCACCTCGTGGTCATCCCACTTTTTGCTCCCGAGGTTGCGCACTTGATTCACCAAGGTTTTGAGCCGGTTGTACATATCTTGTGGCTCCTCCCCTTGGCGAAGACGGAAGCGACCGAGCTCCCCCTCGATCGTTTCCCGCTTGGTGATCTTGGTGAGTTCATCACCCTCGTGCGCCGTTTTGAGCACGTCCCAAACTTCCTTGGCGCTTTTTAGTCCTTGCACCTTGTTGTACTCCTCCCTACTTAGAGAGGCGAGGAGTATGGTTGTGGCTTGGGAGTTGAAGTGCTCGATTTGGGTCACTTCGTCCTCATCATAATCCTCATCCCCTACGGATGGTACCTGTGCTCCAAAATCAACAACATTCCATATACTTTTGTGGAGTGAGGTTAGATGAAATTTCATTAAATCACTCCACCTAGCATAATCTTCACCGTCAAAGGTTGGCGGTTTGCCTAATGGAACGGAAAGTAATGGAGTATGTCTAGAGGTACGAGGATAATGTAAGGGGATCTTAATAAACTTCTTGCGCTCATGGCGCTTAGAAGTTATGGAGGGCGCGTCGGAGCCGGAGGTAGATGGTGATGAGGTGTCGGTCTCGTAGTAGACCACCTTCCTCATCTTCTTTATTTTGTCGCCACTCTGATGCGACTTGTGAGAAGAAGTCTTCTTCTCCTTCTTCTTCTCCTTGTTGCGGGACTCTTCCGATGAAGCCTTCCCGTGGCTTGTAGCGGGCTTGTCGCTGGTCTCCATCTCCTTCTTGGCGAGTTCTCCCGACATCACTTCGAGCGGTTAGGCTCTAATGAAGCACCGGACTCTGATACCAATTGAAAGTCGCCTAGAGGGGGGTGAATAGGGCGAAACTGAAATTCTCAAATATAATCACAACTACAAGCCGGGTTAGCGTTAGAAATATAATTGAGTCCGCGAGAGAGGGTGCAAAACAAATCACAAGCGAATAAGAAGTGAAACACGTGGATTTGTTTTACCGAGGTTCGGTTCTCGCAAACCTACTCCCGGTTGAGGTGGTCATAAAGACTGGGTCTCTTTCAACCCTTTCCCTCTCTCAAACGGTCCCTCGGACCGAGTGAGCTTTTCTTCTCAATCACTTGGAACACAAAGTTCCCACAAGGACCACCACAAGATTGGTGTCTCTTGCCACAATTACAAGTGAGTTTGATCGCAATGAAGAATCAAAGAAAGAAGAAAGCAATCCAAGCACAAGAGCTCGAAAGAACACAAGCAAATCTCTCTCACTAATCACTAGGGCGTTGTGTGGAGTTTGGAGAAGATTTGATCACTTGGGTGTGTCTAGAATTGAATGCTAGAGCTCTTGTAAGTAGTTGAAGTGGGAAAACTTGGATGGATTGAATGTGGGGTGGTTGGGGGTATTTATAGCCCCAACCACCAAACTAGCCATTTGGTGGTGGCTGACTGTCGTATGGTGCACCGGACAGTCCGGTGCACACCGGACATGTCCGGTGCGCCAGCCACGTCACCAGGCCGTTGGGATTCGACCGTTGGAGCTTATGACTTCTCGGCCCGCCTGGCTGTCCGGTGCACACCGGACAAGTACTGTAGATTGTCCGGTGCACCGTCCCTCGTGTGCCTGACTTCTGCGCGCTGCTTCTGGCGCGCATTAAATGTGCCTGCAGGTGACCATTGGCGCGAAGTAGTCGTTGCTCCGCTGGCTCACCGGACAGTCCGGTGAATTATAGCGGAGCGAATTCCCAAGACTGGCGAGTTCCAGAGCCGCTCTTCCTTGGGGCACCGGACACTGTCCGGTGTACACCGGACAGTCTGGTGAATTATAGCGGAGCGCCTCTGGATTTTCCCGAAAGTGAAGAGTTCAACGTGAAGTCCCCTGGTGCACCGGACACTGTCCGGTGGTACACCAGACACTGTCCGGTGGCACACCGGACAGTCAGGTGCACCAGACCAGGGCACACTTCGGTTATCCCTTTGCTCTTTTGTTGAACCCAATACTTGGTCTTTTATTGGCTAAGTGTGAACCTTTGGCACCTGTATAACTTATACACTAGAGCAAACTAGTTAGTCCAATTATTTGTGTTGGCCAATTCAACCACCAAAATCATTTAGGAAATAGGTGTAAGCCTAATTCCCTTTCACCCCTCCACGTGGGCGGCTCTAGGGCCACACATGGCCAGAAGAGACGATATACTCCAAGGTGGCGACAGTGGGTCCGGACCCCCACGGGAAAATTCCGGACCCCTGGATGCACAGCCTGGACCTCCGGGCAAGGTTCAAAACCTCCACAGGTACAAACCAGACCCCTGGGATGGGTCCCGGACCCCTCAGAAGGGGTCTGGGCTACTCACAGTAGGGTCCCGGGATTCCAAGGCAAAGAATACCCAGACCTTAATCAAGGCCAGGCGGGGGTCCGATGCTGACACGTGTCCGGACCATACCGTGAGCGCTCCCACTCCCCACTCAGGCGAAGACCCGATGCTGCCACGTGGCCTACTGCCCGTGACATAAGCTAGCAGGCGGAGCCAGACGTAAGGTCTACGGGCCGCGTGACCTCTGCATTTATTGTGGAGGAGGCACGCCACCTGTCAAGCTGGCAGGTGATGTGCTGCCTTAGCATTAAATACGCCTTGTCTACTCCACTGACAAGCGATGTGCCGTCTCAGCATTTAATGTGCTCTGTCCACTCTGCTGACGGGCGGTGGCCAGGCCATCCTGCAGGCGGCGTGCCCGTCCGCTCCGGTGGCAGGCAGTACGCCCGTGCTGCGGCATACACTGTGCTCATCATCACTCGTACGTTGCCAGTGAAGCTTCCGCTGCATGCCGATACTACGCAGGCTGCGAATATCAGGGCGCAAGGAGATTGCACTGGCGACCAGCATTAGTTGCTCCAAGTATTGCATCCGTTATGTCCGTGGGCCCGCATGTCAGGGCTCAGCACCCTTGTACGTACCCCCCTTCAGCTATAAAAGGGGAGGCACACAACGTTACAACTCAAGCTCAATACATCACACAGTGGAGTAGGGTATTATGCTCCAGCGGCCCGAACCACTCTAAACCCTTGTGTGTTCTTGTGTTCGTTCATCACTTAGTAGACAGGCAAAACGCTTAGGCCCCTCCTCATCTTAGGATTTAGGGCAGGTGCATTCCGCCACCCGGCCGGAGAATTTCCTCTCCGACAGTTACCAGTGGGACAATCCTTGCATTGATGTCCCTTCTTTCGGCATATGTAGCAAAGGCGATCTTTAAGTCTTGAAGATTTCTTCTTTCCTTGTTCCTTGCTTGCTACATTGTTAGTTACTATTTTCTTTTCTAAAGCTATGCCTTTTTGTTTTACATGGGGACAAGACTTCACTAAGTGTCCCTTCTCAGAGCATTTAAAATAAAGTTTATCATTCTTGTTAATAATCAAGCCATTCTTAATATAGGGACATGACCTAATCAAGTGCCCATTTTCAAAGCATTCACTATACTTCTTACTTTTCTTAGTGTGATGTGTGACTTGATTATTACCTTGGATGTTACCTTCTATGGAGGCATGGTTGAGGCCTTTGGCAGAGGTATTGATTTTCTTCTTTTGTTCCTTCCTCTTGGCAACCCTCAAGTCCTTGACATTTTCTTCAAGGGATTTTGTGCATACCACGGTTGTTCCCGTCTCAGGCTTCTTCACCATGTAATCATAGTTATCTTGAGAAGGTTGAGCAGTGCACTTCCCTTTTAGTTGTGTCAAACTCATTCTTAGCCTCTCATTTTCATCCTCGAGCTTTTGACATGTATCATCTTTTGTTCCTGGAAATTCTAGCTCAAAGGAGGATTTGCTTGTCGACGAACAACAAGCATTAGCACATGGTAGTATAGTTTCAATTTGAATACATGTGCATGAGTGAGGTTGTTGGGATTTTAAGTTTTCTATCACAACCTCATGAGCAATGTTTAACATGATATGATCATCCATAAGATTTTCATGAGAACATTTCTTGAAAAGCTAGATTTTCAACTTTTAGCTTTTCTACTTGGTCCTTAAGCAAGGTGTTGGGGCGAAGGCAAATACGCCACCCTTCGCTCGAGGCCTTCGCTGCAGTCGCCGGTCCCCGGCAGAGACAAAACGGGCAGGGACACCCTTCGCTTGATACGGCATCAGACGAAGGCCTGCGACGAGGTCGTCCCACTGTGCGGCCTCGTCCAGCTCGGAGGCCCACGAGTGCTCTGGCCCATTGTAACAGGCCCTGCGTGGCCGCTGCGCGTTACGGGCCTAATTTGTAAAGGCATTCCTGTAATTACAGTCTGTAACCCTGCTTTATGGGAATATTCTGGGGATAACCTAGGTAGCTGAGGGCACATGCGTCCTTAACACAAGGCGTTGGGCGCTCAGGTACCTATAAATACCCCCGCACAGTGCCCGTGAGAGGCCAGATTAACAGAGCTATTGCCTTCGAGCACGTAACCCTGTTAGCTACACTGTTCATCCTTGTTGGCCCCCTTGCGACAGAGAGCAAGTACCAACACAAGGCATTCTTATTTACTAATTGAGCGACACAATATAAAGAGTTATCTTGCTCATCATGTTCTTTAGTCAATTCTTCAAAGCATTGGCTTTTTATGGCGATAATATCTTCTAGCATTTGAAGAGTTTCGCTTTGCTCTCTTGCTCTTTTTAGAAGTTTGAGCATGACCGCCTTATCTTCTTGGCTTAGATGAGTGTAGAGTCGCATGAAGCTTCTTTCATCCTCCTCATCCTCATTTGTGCTTCCGCTATCATTTTCATTAGCCACACAACATATGTGGGAATCGAAATGGGAAGACAAACCTTTTGGAGAGGTGGATTCATCGTTTGGTCTCCAACGTTCATTTTCTTCTTCCTTCAAAGAGTTAGTTTCACAAGGACTAGAGGAAGTAGAAGCATCATATGAACTAACATGTTTGGACTCATCAAATTTACTTCTAATTCTAGTCCAAATATCATGTGCATCATGAATAAATTCATTATAATTCATTATAAAGGCACGATAATCTTCTTTGCTAAGAGAATTACTTAAGATGTCATAAGCTAGGTAGTTTAAGCGTATACATCTTTGATCTTCCTCAGAAGCATTTTTCCCATTATAACTAGAGGGTATAATACTCTTGTCTAAAATTTGTTCTAATTGTGGATCTGTGGTTCTAAAAGCATTTATCACACTAATAGACCATGAAACATAATTAGAACAATCCGAAAGTAATATCTCAAGAGTTACCTCATTGTTTTCCTTTGGAGGTGTCTTCTTGTTCTTTTGGGATCCTCTACGAGCCATCACTTCGAGTTGTTAAACTCAATGTGAACTGTCTAGCTTTGATCCCAATTGAAAGTCGCCTAGAGAGGGGGGTGAATAGGCGAAACCTGAAAATTATAACTCTAAATACAAACTAGATCCCTTGATTAGTGATTGGAACAAGATGCACAATTATTAGAGTGTAAAACTAAGTCCCTTGCTTGTAAAGAGTGTTGCTTTCAAAGAATGCGGAATTAGAAAATTAATACAACTAATAAGTTTATGGAATATAGAGCAAGAGGGATTAGGTAAAAGGAGGAATAATGCAAGTTCTTTCTTGCAAGGCGTTGCTTCTCTAAATGAGAATTTAACTTGAGGCAACACAAATAATATTAGCAAGGAATAGTGCAAGAGAACTTAGAGAGGAAGAAAACAAACAAATCAAAAGCAATAAGCACAAGAGACACGGGTGATTTGTTTTACCGAGGTTCGGTTCTCGAGAACCTAATCCCCGTTCAGGAGTCCACTAAGGATGGGTCTTTTTCAACCCTTTCCCTCTCTCCACCGATCACCAAGACCGGCGACCTCTTCTTCTTCTTTGTCAACAAGAGACCGAAGTCTCCGCAAGGCCAACCACAAAGATAAGGGGCTCTTGCTAGCTTTACAATGAATGGGAATCAAAACTCCATGCTCAAATGATCACAAGATGTAGCACACACTTTCTCTCAATGAATCTTACAAGCACTAGTGCTAAACTCACAAGAGTAGCTCTCTTTTGCTTGATCTCTCTTTTATGGCACTTGTGTTGCTTGTGGTGGCCTAAATCTTGTGTATGAGGTAGATCAATGAATGGAAGTGGTTGGGAGGGCTTGGATATGTCAACTATATGACCTGGAATGTTGCTTGGGCTCCCACACTTTGAAGTGGCTGGTTGGGGTGGTATTTATAGCCACCAACCAAATTGTAGCCGTTGGGAAGGCTGCTGGCGATGGGCGCACCGGACACTGTCCGGTACGCCAGCCACGTCACCCAACTGTTAGGGTTCTAACAGTTTTCACCGTTGGAGCTCTGACACCTTGGGCCACCGGACAGTCCGGTGCTGCACCGGATAGTCACTATTCACTGTCCGGTGCGCCTTCTGACGTTGCTCTGACTCTGTGCGCACTGTCTGCACACTGTAGCACTTTTGCAGGTGTCCGTTGGAGTCGACCGTTGCTCCGCTGGCACACCGGACGGTTCGGTGAATTATAGCGGAGCGGCTCCCGAGAAATGCGAAGGTGAAGAGTTTGAGGCGATCGCCCCTGGTGCACCGGACACTGTCTGGTGCCACACCGGACAGTCCGGTGCGCCAGACCAGGGTTCTCTTTGGTTTCTTTTGCTCCTTTCTTTTGAACCCTAACTTAGTTCTTTTATTGGTTTGTGTTGAACCTTTAGCACCTGTAGAACATATAATCTAGAGCAAACTAGTTAGTCCAATTATTTTGTGTTGGGCATTTCAACCACCAAAATCATTTAGGAAAAGATTTGACCCTATTTCCCTTTCAGGTTCCAAGGAACCTAGTCCCCATTGAGGTGGTCACAAAGACCGGGTCTCTTTCAACCCTTTCCCTCTCTCAAACGGTCACTTAGACCGAGTGAGCTTTCTCCTTAATCAAACAGGTCACTTAGACCCTGCAAGGACCACCACACACTTGGTGTCTCTTGCTTTGATTACAAGTCTCTTGGGAACAAGAATGAGGAAGGAAGAAAGCGATCCAAGCAACAAGAGCGCAAAGAACACGAACAAACACTCTCTCAAGTGACTAGGTGGTTGGAATGAATTTTGGGACTTGGAGAGGCTTTGATCTTTTGATTTGTGTCCAGGAGTGAATGCACTAGCTCTTGTATTGAATGAGAACGTCAGAAAACCTGGATGCTTGGAGTTGTGGTGGTTGGGGGTATTTATAGCCCTCAACCACCAACAAGCCATTGGGGAAGGCTGCTGTCGATGGGCGCACCGGATAGTCCGGTGCGCCACCGGACAGGCACTGTAGGCTGTCCGGTGTGCCGCCACGTCACCCAATCGTTAGGGTTTGGAGGTCGGTCGACCATTGGAGCTTTGTCTTCTTGTGGCACCGGACAGTCCGGTGCCACACGGACAGATCCTGTTCACTGTCCGGTGCGCCTCTGACTCTGTCGCGCACTGTTGCGCACTGTTCATCTATTCTTCAGCTTTTGCAGTCGACCGTTGCGCCAAGTAGTCGTTGCTCCGCTGGTGCACCGAACTGTCTGGTGGCACACCGGACAGTCCGGTGAATTATAGCGGAGTGCGCCCATTGAAACCCGAGAGTGGCTGGTTCATCTTCCTACGGACATGGTGCATCGGACACTGTCCGGTGGCACACCGAACAGTCCGGTGCGCCTGTCCACAGCACACTCAAGTTTCTTTGCTCCTTTGAATTTTATCCCTAACTTGAATATTTATTGGATTGTGTTGAACCTTTATGCACCTGTAGAACATTCATTCTAGAGCACACTAGTTAGTCCATATATTTGTGTTGGACATTCAACCATCAAAATTAATTGTGGGAAAAGGTTAACCCTATTTCCCTTTCAATCTCCCCCTTTTTGGTGATTGATGCCAACACAAACCAAAGCAAATATATGAAGTGTAGAAATGAACTAATTTGCATAAGGTAAGTGCATAGGTTACTTGGAATTAGACCAATTTGAAAGTCTTATTGCATATGGATAAGAGTGAATGGATTGCTTTCTTCTATTTGATATTTTGGACCACATTTGCACCACTTGTTTTGTTTTTGCAAGTCTTTTGGAAAATCTTTTCAAAGTCTTTTGCAAATAGTCAAAGGTATATGAATAGGATTGCAAGAAACATTTTAAAGATTTGAAATTTCTCCCCCTATTTCAAATGCTTTTCCTTTGACTAAACAAAACGCCCCCCTGAATAAATTCTCCTCTTAGTTTTCAAGAGGGTTTTAATAGATACCAATTTTGAAAATATACCAATTGAAGAAATTGCTATCACAAGACACCAATTGAAAAATATCAATTAAAACTTCATTTGTAATACCAATTGAAAAACAAATATTTGTGAAAACCAAATAAATCTTCATTTTGAATTTTTGAAATTGGTGGTGTGGTCCTTTTGCTTTGGGCTTAATATTTTCTCCCCTTTGGCATTAATCACCAAAAACGGAGACTTAGAGAGCCCTTGTATTTTTCTCCCCCATTGGTACATGTAAATATGAGTGAAAGATTATACCAATTTGGAGTGAGCAGAGTAGCGACGAAGGGTAAATGATACCGTTAGAGTGGAAGCCTTGTCTTCGTCACATACTCCATTTCCCTTTCAATCTACGACTTAGTATAGAAATATACTGGGAAACACATTAGTCGTAGCCTTGGTACATAATAAATATGCATTTGTACGAAAAGAAAGAGATATGATCAAGGGTATATAAATGAACTATGTGTGCAATGTTTCAATCAAAATTCTGAGAATCAAGAATATTTAGCTCATTCCTAAGTTTTCTAAAGGTTTTCTCATCTAAAGGCTTGGTAAAGATATCGGCTAATTGATCTTTGGTGTTAACATAAACTATTTTGATATCCCCCCTTTGTTGGTGATCCCTCAAAAAGTGATACTGAATGTCTATGTGCTTAGTGCGGTTGTGTTCAACGGGATTATCCGCCATGCAGATTGCACTCTCATTATCACATAGGAGAGGGACTTTGCTTAATTTGTAGCCATAGTCCCTAAGGGTTTGCCTCATCCAAAGTAATTGCACGCAACAATGGCCTACAACAATATACTCGGCTTCGGCGGTGGAAAGAACTACTGAGTTTTGTTTCTTTGAAGCCCAAGACATCGGGGATCTCCCCAGAAACTGACAAGTCCCTGATGTGCTCTTCCTATCAATTTTACACCCTGCCCAATCGACATAAGAATATCCTATTAAATCAAAAGTGGATCCCTTGGGGTACCAAAGCCCAAACTTAGGAGTGTAAACTAAATACCTCATGATTCTCTTCACGTACCTAAGGTGAACTTCCTTAGGATCGGCTTGAAACCTTGCACACATGCATACAGAAAGCATAATATCCAGTCGAGATGCACATAAATAGAGTAAAGATCCTATCATCGACCGGTATACCTTTTGATCTATGGATTTACCTCCCGTGTCGAGGTCGAGATGCCCATTGGTTCCCATGGGTGCCTTGATGGGTTTGCCATCCTTCATCCCAAATTTCTTAAGTATGTCTTGAATGTACTTTGTTTGGCTGATAAAGGTGCCTTCTTGGAGTTGCTTGATTTGAAATCCTAGGAAATACTTCAACTCCCCCATCATAGACATCTCGAATTTCTGTATCATGATCCTACTAAACTCTTCACAAGTTCATTTGTTAGTAGACCCAAATATTATATCATCAACATAAATTTGGCATACAAACAAATCTTTTGCAACAGTTTTAGTAAAGAGTGTAGGATCGGCTTTTCCGACTTTGAAGCCATTAGTGATTAGAAAATCTCGCAGGCATTCATACCATGCTCTTGGGGCTTGCTTGAACCCATAAAGCGCATTTGAGATTTTTTAAACATGGTTAGGGTACTCACTATCTTCAAAGTCGGGAGGTTGCTCAACATAGACCTCTTCCTTGATTGGTCCATTGAGGAAGACACTTTTCACATCCATTTGATAAAGCTTAAAGCCATGGTAAGTAGCATAAGAAAGTAATATGCGAATTGACTCAAGCCTAGCTACGGGTGCATAAGTTTCATCAAAGTCCAAACCTTTGACTTGTGAGTAACCCTTGGCCATAAGTCGGGCTTTGTTTCTTGTCACCACACCATGCTTGTCTTGCTTATTGCGGAATACCCATTTGGTACCTACAACATTTTGATTAGGACGTGGAACTAAATGCCATACCTCATTCCTCATGAAGTTGTTGAGTTCCTCTTGAATTGCCAGCACCCAATCCGGATCTCTTAGTGCATCCTCTATCCTGTAAGGCTCAATAGAGGACACAAAAGAGTATTGTTCACATAAATGAGCAACTTGAGATCTAGTGGTTACCCCCTTATGGATGTCACCAAGAATGGAGTTGACGGGGTGATCTCGTTGAATTGCTTGGTGGACTCTTGGGTGTGGCAGTCTTTGACCCTCTATTTCTTAATCATCTTTCTTGTCTTTATTATTATCATCTCCCCCTTGATCATTGTCCTCCTCTTGAGATGGCTCATCTCCTTGATCTTCATTTTCATCATCTTGAGCCTGTTCCTCATCTTGAGTTGGTGGAGATGCTTGCATGGAAGATGACGATTGATCTTGTGCTTGTGTAGGCTCTTCGAATTTCTTAGGACACACATCCCCAATGGACATGTTCATTAGTGCGATGCACGGAGCCTCTTCATCATCTAGTTCATCAAGATCAACTTGCTCCACTTGGGAGCCATTAGTCCCATCAAACACAATGTCACAAGAAACCTCAACCAATCCAATGGATTTGTTGAAGACTTTATATGCTCTTGTGTTTGAGTCATAACCTAGTAAAAATCCTTCTACAGCCTTAGGAGCAAATTTAGATTTTCTACCTCTTTTAATAAGAATAAAACATTTGCTTCCAAAGACTCTAAAATATGAAACATTGGGCTTTTTACCAGTGAGGAGTTCATATGATGTCTTATTGAGGATTTGGTGAAGATATAACCAGTTGATGGAGTAGCAAGCAGTGTTGATTGCTTCCGCCCAAAACTCATCAAGCATGGTCCTTGCCATGTCTAGTAGATTTCTATTCTTACTCTCCACTACACTATTTTGTTGAGGTGTGTAGGGAGAAGAGAACTCATGCTTGATGCCCTCATCCTCAAGAAATCCTTCTATTTGAGAATTCTTGAACTCCGTCCCATTGTCGCTTCTTATCTTTTTGATCCTTAATCCGAACTCATTTTGAGGCCGTCTTAAGAATCCCTTTAAGGTCTCTTAGGTTTGAGATTTTTCCTACAAAAAGAATACCCAAGTGAAGCGAGAATAATCATCCACAATTACTAGACAGTACTTACTCCCGCCGATGCTTATGTAAGCTATCAGGCCGAATAAATCCATGTGGAGTAACTCGAGTGGCCTGTCAGTTGCCATGATGTTCTTGTGTGGATGGTGGGTGCCAACTTGCTTTCCTGCTTGACATGCGCTACAAACCCTGTCTTTCTCGAAATGAACATTTGTTATTCCCAAAATGTGTTCTCCCTTTAGAAGCTTGTGAAGATTCTTCATCCCAACATGGGCTAGTCAGCGATGCCAGAGCCAACCCATATTAGTCTTAGCTATTAAACAAGTGTTGAGTTCAGCTGTGTTCTCATTAAAATCAACTAAATATAGCTGACCCTCTAACACTCCTTTAAATGCTATTGAATCGTCACTTCTTCTAAAGACAGTAACACATATATCTGTAAAAAGACAGTTGTAGCCCATTTTGCATAATTGAGAAACAGAAAGCAAATTGTAATCTAAAGAATCTACAAGAAAAACATTGGAAATGGAATGGTCAGATGATATAGCAATTTTACCAAGTCCTTTGACCAAACCTTGATTTCTATCCCCGAATGTGATAGCTCGTTGGGGATCTTCATTTTTCTCGTAGGAGTACATTCTTTTCTCCCCTGTCATGTGGTTTGTGCATCCGCTATCAATTATCCAACTTGAGCCCCGAGATGCATAAACCTGCAAAACAATTTAGGCCTTGTTCTTAGGTACCCAAACAGTCTTGGGTCCTTTTACGTTAGAATCAAGCACCTTGGGTACCCAAACACAAGTCTTTGAACTCTTGTGTTTGCCCCCAACATATTTGGCAACTACTTTGCCTGATTTGTTAGTGAGCACATAAGAAGCATCAAAAGTTTTGAATGAAATGTTATGATCATTTGATGCAGCAGGAGTTTTCTTTCTAGGAAATTTAATATGAGTGGTGTGCCTAGAGCTAGAAGCCTCATTTTTATGCATAAAAGCATGGTGAGAAATGTTATGAGGTTTCTTAGCATGAATTTTCCTAATTTTGTGCTCAGGATAATTAGCAGGATATAAAATATAGCCCTCATTATCCTGAACCATGGGAGACTTGCCTTTTACAAAATTAGACAATCTTTTAGGGGCATTAAGCTTGTAATTGCTTCTCTGTTGGAAACCAATGTCATCCTTAATGCCAGGGCGTCTCCCATTATAGAGCATGCTTCTAGCAAATTTAAAATTTTCATTTTCAAGTACATGCTCATTGATTTTAGCAGTTAATTTGGCTATATGATCATTTTGTTGTTTAATCATGGCAAGGTGATCATTTATAGCATCAACATTAATATCTCTACATATAGTACAATTAGAAACATGTTCGACAGTAGATGTAGAGGGTTTGCAATCATTTAATTCATCTATCTTAGATTTAAGCATGGCATTTTCATTTCTAAGATAGGAAATGGAATCATTGCAAACATTTAAATCTCTAACCTTAGAAACTAGGCTAGCATTTTAATTTTTAAGGCTAGAAATTGTATTATTCAATTCATAAATCTTAGCATTTAGACTAGCATTATCATTTCTAAGACAAATAATTTCATCATGGCAAATGCTAAGCTCCTTAGTCAAGTTTCCATTTTTCTCTACTTCCTGAGCATAAGCATTTTTTACTTTAACATGCTTTTTGTTTTCTTTAATAAGGAATTCCTCTTGGATATCCAAGAGTTCATCCTTCTCATGAATAGCTCCTATTAGTTCATTTAATTTTTCTTTTTGTTGCATGTTAAGGTTGGCAAAAAGAGTGAGCAAATCATCTTCATCCTCACTAGAACTACCCTCGTCACTAGATGTAGTATACTTGGGGGTGGTTCTAGATTGTACCTTCTTCTTTTTGTCGTCCTTTGCCATGAGGCACTTGTGGCCGATGTTGGGGAAGAGGAGACCCTTGTTGACGGCGATGTTGGCGGCGTTCTCGTCGGAGGAGTCGGTGGAGCTCTCATCGGAGTCTCATTCCCAACACACGTGGGCATCGCTGCCCTTCTTCTTGTAATATCTCTTCTTATCCTTCTTCTTCTTCCCTTTCTTGTCGTCGCCCTGCCACTATCACTTGAAATTGGACATTTAGCAATAAAATGACCGGGCTTACCACACTTGTAGCACACCTTCTTGGAGCGGGGCTTGTAATCCTCCCCCCTCCTTTGCTTGAGGATTTGGTGCAAGTTCTTGATGATGAGCACCATCTCCTCATTGTCGAGCTTGGAGGTGTCAATTGGAAGTCTAGTTGATGTAGACTTCCTTTTCTTCTCTTCCGTCGCTTTGAATGCGACGGGTTGCACCTCGGGTGTGGAGGTGGCGCCTTGCTCCAAGTTGACGATGTGTTTGGAGTCTTTGATCATTAGCTCAAAGCTCACAAATTTACCAATGACTTCCTCAGGAGACATTAGTTTATATCTAGAATCCCCACATATTAATTGAACTTAAGTAGGATTACGAAATACGAGGGATCTAAGAATAACCTTGACCATTTCATGGTCATCCCACTTGGTGCTCCTGAGGTTGCGCACTTGGTTCACCAAGGTCTTGAGCCGGTTGTACATTGCTTGTGTCTCCTCTCCCTTGTTAAGGACGAATTGACCGAGTTCTCCCTCGATCGTTTCGCGCTTGATGATCTTGGTCACCTCGTTCCCTTTGTGCGCCGTCTTGAGAAAGTCCCAAATCTCTTTGGCACTCTTTAACCCTTGCACCTTATTATACTCCTCTCGACACAAGGAGGCGAGGAGTATAGTTGTGGCTTGGGAGTTAAAGTGCCTAATTTGGGCGACTTCATTCGAGTCGTAGCCTTCGTCCCCCACATTAGGTACCTGCGCTCCAAACTCAACAATGTCCCAAATGCTTGCGTGGAGTGAGATTAGGTGATGCCTCATTTTATCACTCCACATACAATAATCCTCACCATCAAAGTATGGTGGTTTGCCTAAGGGAACGGAAAGTAAAGGAGCGTGTTTTGAAATACGGGGATAACGAAGTGGCATCTTACTATACTTCTTGCGCTCATGGCGCTTAGAAGCGATGGACGAGTCGGAGCTTGATGAAGTGGAGGGCAATGAAGAGTCGGTCTCGTAGTAGACCACTTTCTTCATCTTCTTCTTCTTGTCACCCTTCCGATGCGTCTTGTTGGAGGAAGAGGATTCCTCCTTGTGCTTGTGGCCGGACTCCCTTGAGAGGGTTCTCCCCGAGCTTGCGGGCTTGTCGCCGGTCACGATCTCTCTCTTGGCGTGATCTCCCGACATCACTTCGAGTTGTTAGACTCTAATGAAGCACCGGGCTCTGATACCAATTGAAAGTCGCCTAGAGGGGGGTGAATAGGCAGATTCTGAAATTTACAACTTTAAACACACACTACAAGCCGTGATTAGCGTTAGAACAAATATCAAGTCCGGGAGAGAGGGTGAAAACAAATCAAATGGAAAGCAAGCGAATGAACACGGTGATTTATTTTACCGAGGTTCGGTTCCAAGGAACCTAGTCCCCGTTGAGGTGGTCACAAAGACCGGGTCTCTTTCAACCCTTTCCCTCTCTCAAACGGTCACTTAGACCGAGTGAGCTTTCTCCTTAATCAAACGGGTCACTTAGACCCCGCAAGGACCACCACACACTTGGTGTCTCTTGCTTTGATTACAAGTCTCTTGGGAACAAGAATGAGGAAGGAAGGAAGCGATCCAAGCAACAAGAGCGCAAAGAACACGAACAAACACTCTCTCAAGTCACTAGGTGGTTGGAATGAGTTTTGGGACTTGGAGAGGCCTTGATCTTTTGATTTGTGTCTAGGAGTGAATGTACTAGCTCTTGTATTGAATGAGAACTTCAGAAAACATGGATGCTTAGAGTTGTGGTGGTTGGGGGTATTTATAACCCTAAACCACCAACAAGCCGTTGGAGAAGGCTGCCATCGATGGGCGCACCAGACAGTTCGGTGCGCCACCGGACAGGCACTATAGGTTGTCCGGTGCGCCGCCACGTCACCCGTTAGGGTTCAGAGCTCGGTCGACCGTTGGAGCTTTGTCTTCTTGTGGCACCGGACAGTCTGGTGCCACACCGGACAGTCTGGTGCCACACCAGACAGGTCCTGTTCACTGTCCGATGCGCCTCTGACTCTGCGCTCTAACTCTGTCGCGCACTGTTGCACACTGTTCATCTATTCTTCACCTTTTGCAGTCGACCGTTGCGCCAAGTAGTCGTTGCTCCGCTGGTGCACTGGATAGTCCGGTGAATTATAGCGGAGTGCGCCCGTTGAAACCCGAGAGTGGCTGGTTCATCTTCCTACGGACATGGTGCACCGGACACTATCCGATGGCACACCGGACAGTTCGGTGCACCAGTCCACAGCACACTCAAGTTTCTTTGCTCCTTTGAATTTTATCCCTAACTTGAATATTTGTTGGATTGTGTTGAACCTTTATGCACCTGTAGAACATTCATTCTAGAGCAAACTAGTTAGTCCATATATTTATGTTGGACATTCAACCATCAAAATTAATTGTGGGAAAAGGTTAACCCTATTTCCCTTTCACCTATGCGCACCCAACAAGATGTGGAGCTACTTTTCTCATGATGTTCTACTGGTACCCCGTGACCGTACCATACGTTCACAACATAACTGTCAATACAAATATAACATACAATACACAAGACATGCTACAAATAAAAATAACACAAACCACCGATGATACTTACACTTCATCCTCGAGAGTATGGCAAGCTAACCATATATAACAATATGGAATAGTAACATAACCATAAAGTATTTAATTAATTAAGATAACAAGTAAATACGATTGAATAAACAAAGATGACATTTTGATTATTTTTAGCATGACATTATTGTAGACATTACATTGCAAGTGATGAAAATAACAAGTCAAAATGGTAGCAAATTGCTGCTACATTCACTTGCCTTTTTGCCTGACCGAATAGACACGCAATAGCAAATCGCAGCAACACACGCAAGAAAAGCAAAGACAACAGCGCTAGTACAAGATCACACCAGAACAACATAGAGCTGGCGCTCGAGTCTATCTCAAATCACTAGAATGCGAGGTTGCAAAATTTAGGAGTGTTGGTATGCTCTTGAGGTAATTGAGTACCGTTGGGAGGCACCTAGGGGTCCCTTTATAGTCCCAAGAGGCCTAGAAGTTGTTGCAATCTTTATATGGAAGTCCAAAACTGGGATCCTGATTGAGCACTTTCCAAACCGGGGCCGCACCGGACTAGTCCGGTGACATCACATATGCGTTGGTCGCTGGAGAGCCGTTGGAGATAACCGTTGTAGAGGTGGTTCGGTGCACCGGACCGTTGCTGTTCACAGTCTGATGATTTTTAGCGAAAAATAATAACAGTGCATTGTTCATTCGGGTGGCACGGACCCGGCCCTGTGCGCCATCGGACCGGTCCGGTGCCCTCCAAACCAAACCCTCCAACTTCTTTGGCTTTTCTTGAGGGGTTCCTTATGACTTAGACAAATATAGTTAGCTCATAAAACAATTAACTAAGTGTAGGAAACATACCTTTTTCTCATATTTTCTCTAGGATTTGCAATATGCCCAAAACTACGTCCAAAAGTCATTTTTATTGCGCAATAGAGTTAGTACCCAAACCAAGGTGCAAGAAACATAGTATAAGGTGTGTGCAACTTATTCAAATACTTAAACCTTATGTTTTGTAGTTTTACCCAAAGTTGCACTTTATAGCCTTCATTTCCACTCATTTGGACTTGTGTCCTTCAATTTGCTTTTTGCAAGAACATGTGCTCATGCTCATATCAAAGCAGTTAACCCAATATGGTGTGTTGAGCACTTCATCACCAAAACAGAGAGAAATAGCCCTATGCCACATTTTCCTTTCAACTAGGGAATGAAAATTAGGGTTCTCTAAATTAAACACAAATGAGCTAGCCAAAAGAGATAGCTGAAACAATCAACCACCCATCTATATATAGAGGGTTATTACTACTTTCTAAACTACCCCTAAATATATAGAGCCTATCCATTAATTCCACCGGGGCAATTGGACCAACTCCTGGGAGATTGATCTGACGGCCACACGTGCCACACGAAGTTGTTTCGCCTCGATGCACCCTTCACGATGAAGCCACGTGCCGCCTTCGATTCCCGCCGGAACCGGCACCACCGAGTTTTAAGCCCAAACTCAGCAAAAACCAGCAGTTGGTGGTTTTGAGGCTTAACCTCTGAAACCTTCGTGAGTAGCACCACATGTGCGCCCCCTCACATCCTGGACCTCTGTCCCGCCAGTCCTCGACCGCGCCGGCGACACGATCCGCTTTGCCACGTGCTCACGCATGTGCGTGTCCTAGGTGTCAGCCACTGTGGCTAGTCACCCGGCTTCTCCAGTTCCTCAGTCAAGTCCCGGCGCTCGTCCTTCGCCGCTCACTGTCCATCGGCATGAACCCATTTGATCTTCACCTTCACCGTCGACCACTGTACCTGTGCTCCACACCTGCACACCACAAGCCGAGAGACATGGTTGCACAACACAAATACTCACACCTCGGTTAATCCACGACTCAACCCCAGACGCTGACCATTGACAATCACTCACCATTAACCCAAACTATAAGAGATAAATCAACCTTGTGTTCGCAGTATTTCTGTTACTGCTCAGAACAGTTGTAATTTAGTGATATTAAGGAGGGGCTTGCAACATCAAATTTTATTAATACATTAGCTTTTAAAAACTTGTAGCTTTCTGTTATGTTCCATTTGTCTCTGGACGTCAGAATAATGTAAACTCTAGGTGTTCTCCATCAACATAAAAAATAATCAGAAGAGTACAACTCAAATGATAACACATTTATTGTTTCCTTTGCTTGCTTGCTGATGTTTCTCTCGTTCACTATCCGCGTGATTGTTCACTGCCACTGGGATACAGCTGCATCCGTGAAGTTTTAAAGCGCGGTATGTTTGGTAGCCTGACGGGTTGATACAGGCGCTCTCCATGCAAAAAATGCGCCTGAGCCAGGCTCCACGAAGATGGCCAATTGCTGCTTACGCCACCGTGCAACCTGCATGCAGGCCCTGCTTATGTAGGAGCACACATACCTAGAATGTTTTTAGATTGTTTTTCTATTAAATCTTCTAATTAAAATATTTAATCACCGAACAGATTTCATATTTGTGTTTCTAAGACTTTTGTGAACAAAACTAGACCACTAATACTATATTGTATTTAAAAATTTATTTATGCATCATTCTCTAATACATGTTTCAGTGTAAATAACCAAACAAAGTCTACCTTTAGTCTGCACGAGTCTATACAAACAACCAAACAGAATAAACAGAAGCGCTTGCATGAACTCACTCTGATTCTACTAATACTGGCTAGGCTTATGTTGGTCTGGTTCGATTTCTACAACAACCAAACTCATGGTATATATACTCCATATATGCTAGACCATTCTCAAGTCTTTTAGGTAGAAAATTAAAGGAAAAGCAACGACATGGGCGCTAAAGTTCTCGAGGGATATGCAGTAACGAGTTCAGCTAGTAAATTAATAAATTAATCACATTCTCAGGTTAGCTCTCTCCTAGTAATCTAGTATCGTTTTTAAGCATACACATGTATCTGCCTCGACAGCTCGACTTCAATTTGATGAGGAGAGCAAATTACATCTGTGTTTCAGACGCAGTGTTTAAGGCTAAATTAAACACGTCTACGGACAGTGGCGAATCTAACCAAAAATATTGTTGGGTCATCAAGAGCAGTTTTATTATATTATATGAACTTTAATAGTAAAATGTTAAAGGATTTATGAAATTAATCGGGGTCGGCTAACCCCAGTAAACCCTCCTAAATTCGCCTCTGCCTGCGGAATCGTTTGATCTTCTGAAATAGGGCCCTACTAGGCTACTAGCTATACGTACTACTGCCAGTTCTGGTTCTAATTACTTGACAAACTGACTTATCATAATCGTCGAGGATAGGAACACCTCATCTAAGCATGAAAGCTCCATGCCCTCGTCTTCATGGCAGTTCGCCTGCGACCCACCGGCGGCCGTGTCGAGTCAAACACTCGGCATATCACCCAGTTATTGAACTGTGTGCTGTAATTGTCACGCAAGCATTTTGTTACCCTTACATTATCAAGAAAATCATGCATGCCGTATACATGTACAAATACAAACAGTGCCTACACACAATTAGCTAGCTCATTACAAGTTGAAATTATTTTTAACAATGGCACCATAACGGTCTATTTAACAATCCTAAAATATAATACCTGCAAAATACAAGTTGAAATTATTCGTCTTTCATTAAGACACTGTTTCTCCAGTTGCTTGGTTATGCGCTTAGCTGTATCACTGTTAGTAATTGTTATGTCCTTTAATATTTTTTTGTGTGTTTCTGGTCCTGTATCTCTGTTACCTTTCAGACAGTTGTAGTTGAGCGATATTAAGGTGGCTTGCAACACCAAATTTTAGTAATATACAGTAGTTTTTTCAAAACTTGTAGCTTACTTTCTGTTATGTTTCCATTTGTCTCTGGACTCCGTCAGAATAATGTAAACTTTCTGCTTTATCATCTCTAGGCGTTCTCCATCAACATAACAAAAATAATCAGAAGAGTACAACTCAAATGATAACACATTAAAACCACAGGCATGGCATAAATTATCATTTATTGTTTCATTTGCGCGCTCAAGTTCTGGAGGAACGAGTTCTGCTACTACATTGGAGTAATAATCTAATCACATTCGAAGGCTACTAGGTCTCTCCTAGTAATCTAGCATCTCCTTTTTAAACATATATAGTTTTTAACTGGACGCACGACAGCCATATATAAGTGATCTAAAGCCAGTTTACTATATGCACCGCAATCCAACCAACAAAAGATTTATGACTTTTATTTAATGGGTACTTGTGTATCCAGTAAATGTTTAGTTTTGTCAAGTTGATCAGCTCATGGCGGCACCACTTCCATACAGATTCAATAATATAGAGACAATCGTCGGAGACATAGTTAAGGCATGTACAAGCCTGAGACTTTGGATCGGACATCTAAGACTGCATAAATATCTCGGAATCATAAGAGTTTGTCTCTTATGTTTTTTTAATTAACTCTCTAAAGATCTCTAAATCATAAATGCAGTTAATAAATAATATATATGAAAATTCATGTGCATAAGAGTTCGTCGCTTATATGTTTTAATTAACTCTCTAAAGATCGCTCAAGAGATCTTATATTAAATAGAGTTATACATGCCTTGTCTATCCCCTTTTTATGCTCGAACATAGATACCTCGAACCTTGTAGTACAGGAGATTATCCACACACTATGCCCATATTTATATAAAACTAACTCAGCTTGTTACATGCATGTGCCTCGACCGACTCCAATTTGATGAGGAGAGCAATCCACATCTGTGGTTTAATTAGACGCAGTGTTTAAGGCTAAACACACCTATGGAATCATTTGATCTTCTGTAAAATTCGTAGGGAGCGCCTACTAGTACTGCCGGTTCTGGTGATACTAGGCTTCTAATTACTTGACAAGCTGACTTCATCATAGTCGTCGAGGGATAGGAACAACTCATCCAAGCATGAAAGCTCCATGCCCTCGTCGTCATGGCAGTTCGCCTGCGACCCGCCGCCCGTCGAATCAAACACTCGGCATATCACCCAGTTACTGAACTCCTGTAATGGTCATGGAAGCATTTTTTATATTACCCTTGTCAAGATAATCATGCATGCCGTATATATACATGTATAAATACAGTAGTGCCTGTGCCTACACACACGCACAAGTAGCTAGCTCGATCTTACTGTGTTTGGGTGATGCGATTTCTTGCTCGAACTATGGATTGATGAAGCGCTACTGCTGCTGCTGCTACCCCCCGTCCTCCCATCCAGCAAGTGATACTCATGCATGATCCAGTTTGTTTCGGCCCCATCAGAGGGCTCTCCAGTGGAGAAGACGAGCGTCTTCTTCAGGCCGACGACGACGCTGCAGCCGCCGCCGCCGCTCAGCACCGTCTCGTCAGCACAAACAGAGCTCCAGTACCCGTTCGGCGTGGCCCTACTTTGCTTCGCGTGGCTGAAGAAGTACCACTGGCTACCAGCCTCAAGCGCTTTGCCTAGGAAAGGGGAGAAGAGGATTTGTTGATTATTATTGCTAGCAAATCGATCAGGGACGACCCTCACAAAGCCAATAGCTAGCGAATAGCGATGCTGATGACAGCAAGCAGAATGAATAGATAGATCACTAGCTTGGAATCAGTCAGACGATACACAAACACACATAGATATATACGTACCATTCAGTTCCCATGGATCGTGGTGATTCATGCACACCGTGGGCACGATGTCCGGCTGGCATGGGAGGAGCGAGGCTTTGCGGCGGAGGAAGTGGACGACGAGCTCTTCGTCTGACGGGAAGAAGTGGAAGCCAGGGGGAAGAAGGTTAGAATCAGAAGCTCCCCCCATGATCAGCTGAGGCGCCGAGCTGAGGAGGTGAGGAGGTGCAAGATCGATTGGAACGGATCAGCGCAGGTGCAAAGGATATATATGAGCGAGATGAGAGAACAAAAAAAAAAGCAGGCGTGCTTTGCTTAGCAGTAGTGCGATGGCTTTTTGCACTATTTATAGCCGGCGCCGTATGCGTGTATATATGCATCATCTGGGAGATAGGATCGAGGGAGAGAGACGTAGCGTCGGCCAATGGTTTTGAGGCGGCTGCGCGCGGCATGGACGCATGGTGTGATTAATAGCTTTCAGAAGCCTGGCAACTCCAAGTGTTCATCTTTAAAATCATTTCTCGCCCTTTCCATTTTTTTGTTTAATCATGCGCTGCGAAGTCTGCTGGTGTACACAGAGCAGTATATATATATCTTGCTTCGATGCATCATGCATGGTGCGTCATCGATCATGCCCATCTCTGGCCATCTGCATATTCTTTCGATTTATTTAATCTGTAAAAGATCGATCGATGATTAGACGGGCGAGAAACAGTTCTTCTCGCATTGCTTCTGTTCTACTTTAATTGGACGCAGCCCCAAGACATCATGCATCGCTGCCCATGCATATGCATGAAACTGCGGTTGAACGTAAAACCATGCGATCAATTATGTTATTGGTTTCTTCTTAACGCTCGTACGTCCATATCCGAAATCAGGATATGTGTGAACGGAAAGCTAGGGTGGTGAGCTGACAGGTTCAGCGCTTATATATATAATAGGGCAGTGCCGTTGCAACGGTTTTCATATATCTCATGGTAGACCTTTAATAATGATGCATGTTTAAATTTCAAGGACTTGCATTGCTCAAATCTCCCAGGAATTGCACTGAAGCAAAAATACCCTAAACTCTAAACAAAATTGTCCCCCACCAAAAAAGAAAATGTAAACTAAGTGTACAAATTTGTAAGAGTAGCAGATGTCTGTTTATTGAATGTATTAACAATCGAATACGACCGGGCCGCCAGTTGAGCGCCATCAGGTTGATAATCTCCATAATACGATTGTCCTAGGCTCGAAGCAGTTGTATCTGCTGGTGTTGTCAACCTGCAATGACGTGCAATCAACAATAATCAATCAATGTTCATCAGCCTTGATTAATTAAGAAAGAACTCACGAGAGTCATATTATTATTGGGACTAAACATATAGCCATAATGACATGTATGCATGGCAAGTAGTGTTCTAATTGCCTTGCCTGTAGGTCCAGGAGGGAGGTCAGGTCACGAGGGTCTCCTCCATCTTGCCAGCCAGGGAGAGGCAGGTCACGGCCACCAGCTGCAACACCCACCCTTAGCAATCCTCGATGCAGATGTTGCCGTTGGAACCTAAAAATTTTAGACCCTTGCTCAAGCTTTAAGATCGAGAACAAAATATATATGTGCATCTGGATCTTGACCAGGAGGGAATCGATTAAACATATGTACTTGGATCAATTCCATTCGTCTTGGGGGAGTCATGTGGAGATAGATAGTCACATTTAGATAGATAGTCACATTTCTGATCACAACAATGTTGCACACATGAAAGATTATCCGGGCATTTATTTATCTGGGACAACAATAGAAGCAGATTTTGGGCCATACGTGCGCATTTGATACAAAACAGTTGCAAAAGAACAAGTTGAATATACATCATTGTGCTGGCTTTATTGGGTATATTATCCAGCAATTTATGTACTTCAGTTATGGTTCACTTGTTGCTCCTAACAGTTTGTGTAGTTGCACTTTCCCTTTAATTATAGTTATGATTGCACAAATAAAAATAATTGTAAGGATACATCATAGCCAAATAAGCATTATATGTAGAAAGAGAACATACATGAATACAATGATAGGAATTTACCATCAGAATATCCATTTGATTTCACAATTTTCTTTACCATGTCTATCATCTGGGAACATTCGACCTGTAGAAGTAAGAACAAACCATTATATCTTGGCAAAATAAAAGTATTTGAGTTAAAAGCATCGTCATAAGATATCGAGATAATAGAAGAACAATGGCTAGGAACATATCAGAACAAGAGCAAAATAAAAGGATTAAAGTAAAAAAACAGTCACAAGATACCAAGATAATATAACTTAGATCCAATTCTATTCTTATCATTAGTTAAAGTATATGTAAATAGGTTAGGTAACTTCTATTTCATTTCAGATTCAGATCATATATAGTTGTGGTCTGCATGGTAATTAGGACATGAGGCTCAACAAGAATATATGGCGTTGTGGCACACAATAGACAATGCTTGATAATTTACTGTATCAAGATGTATCCACTAAATAACTTATGTATGATCTAAGTCACCATAATAGCAAAATGAAACACATGAATAAAAGTCTGCCAACTAACCGTGTAGACATGTTTAGCTTCTGCTTTTGCACAGAAAAGTGTTTTGGGAGATAACATTTTGATATGTTTTGTCCGAACACCTATGTCCGTTCCTGCAGTCAGTACATGCAAATAATTATCATCTCCACTACATAGACATCCTTATGATAGATATTTCAAATTGATGAGATATCAATTTCATAATCACTTACCTCATGAATACATGCAAAACAAAGGACATGTAAAGTCATAAGAGCTCTATAAACTTTGAAGAATCTACATTACGTCACTAATACTTGTGGTGTACCTCAATACAAAAAGAGGACATCCTTTAGCTTATTTAACCCTTGATCCAAATATAAAACACGACATTAAAGAATATTTAACATTCAACTAAATAATACAAATCCAGTTACTATAACATCAGAACTCCTATTTATTGATAAACAAAAAATGCACTGCAAAATGCATGACAGTGTCAGTCATATTCTCCAATTTCCAAATTGATGAAAAACTGTTCCCAGATGGGGCAAGTTTATAAACAATCAGTTGTTAGATTGAAGTCTATTCTCTTTTATAGGTTGGACCGGCTTTAGAGAAACTATTTGAGGATGGGGTGGTCAAGCGTGAAGATCTGTTTGTCACCTCTAAGCTATGGTAAGGCTTCTCTTCTCAAGCTTATCTGAAGCAATGATGCTGATCATTGGTTTCTGCTCTAAGATTAGAAACTCTGAATTTTTCAGGCCAGGTAACCATGCACCTGAAGATGCGCAGGAGGATCTTTGTTCGGCCCTCGAAGATTTGCGGCTCGACTACGTAGATCTGTACCTTGTAAATTCCTGTTATTGATCTTGGTACCTACCAGATAATAGTCTGCCTACTGTTTACCTGCTAAGATCTATCTGGTAATGACCTTACTTTACAGATTCATGGTCCAATCCGTATCCAGAAAGGAACCATGTTTATCCCAAAAAACCTATAAAATCTTGGCAATGAGTTCATAGGAATCTCATAACTTAACTCGTGTATCTACAAATATAAAACGCTATATGCCTTAAATAAAAATAATAAACATCAGAACTATTTACTCGCATTTGCATCACATTGCATTCGCTTGAATCACTACAGATGGGGCAAAAAAATACAATACCATATACAGGAAACCCAAATATAGCAAACAAGCATTTTTGGATTGGATTGCAAATAAAAGCTCTAATTTTACTCATTTACCTTCAAAATTGGGCGCAACAAGGCAGTTGGTGTGAATTGATAACCCATCAGATGGAAAAAGACCAACAAGCATCTAATGAACGCATGAATGGGAATGGCAATCTACATAATATATTGGGCCCACCTAGGAAAATGAAAAGGAAGGAGGAGCTCACCATGGAAGAGGTACAGACAGATATTGCCACAGTTCTTTTTCTTGGAGATGATCTGCGATAGACAGTGCAAAATCGTGTTGAAATCCACCCTGGAAACGACTCCGGTCATTTTCCAAGAACCCGCCCCATCCTCCTCTACTTCCACACGCCGCAGGTCGTGCCCTCTCTGTCCTCGGCGCTGACGAGCTCGGGGGAGGAGAACGGCGGCAAGACGAAGCCCACTTGAGAGAGTGGACAACAAATCTGGGGAGAAGGCAAGATTGGATCCACACTTGGAGGCCCAGATCTACACAACCACTGACCGGATGTTGGCGCTGCGAAGTGCGACGACGGATGTGTGTGGACGGTTGAACAAATGGGGAAGGAAAAGAGCGAGAGACACAGGGAGGGAGCAGTGGAGACCGGGTCAACGACTGGATGAGAGGGCAGGGAAGTAACCGTCGCTACTGTCGGCCGTGTTGTGCGGCCGGAAGCTATCGTAGGAGGTGTTGCGTGTGGCCTGCGTGGACGAGTCGTCGGTGTCGGCGTCACCGGTGCCGGTCGTGGTCCACTCGATGTCGCTGAGCCGGAATTGCGCTCCCCCTCGAGCGACCACGCGAACGACTCTTGAACGGCGACACCTCGGGCGGCGGCGAGGCCTTGGACAGGACATGCAGTATGGCAGGGCGGTCGCCCGGGTTGACGGAGGTGGGGCAGGACATTTCTGGGGAAAGGGGGCACGAATGACGAGGGCGGGGCGGAGATTCATGGAGGGTTTTGCGGGCTTGAGGATCGTGGTGGTCGGAGGTTTGCGGACGGGCGGGTATCTCAGTGAGGCGGGCAGGCGGGCGGTTTGCGGCTGGGTTTTCGGCGAGGTTTGCGGCGGACATGGCTCTCGCGGTGGTTTGCGGAGGCAGGGTTTCCGGAGGTCGGGCAGGCAGAGGAGGGGGCGGGGGCAGGGCGGTCTATAGTAAGCGCTAATAGTTAGTAGATATATATATATATATATATATATATATATATATATATATATATATAGGGCAGGTATAACGGGAGCCATGGGCTTCCAATAGTTAAAGAAAGCCCAGGCCTATCACCCCTACAAACTAGTTCAACCCAGCGCGCCGACTGAACCAGGCTGTCGGTTGCGCCACCCACCCACGTTTGTGCACGCAAAAAAGGAATGCATGCATGAGTTAAACACGTTCCCTTGCATACGTGTAAATTTAGGAAAGATATGTGTGACGATTTCTATTTTTAAATGCTTTATTTCCTCCATAAATTTAGGATCACTGCAACAACCATGCAGCTAAACTCGTAAGGACCATTTTATGATATATACTGCTACTAAATATGCTACCATGTGTAAATAATTATGTAATTCGGTATACTGCGTAAAAATCTGTTACCAGCTGCATGCACACGAATTTATGATGGAAATAATGTGCAATGAAAGGTAATGCGCATAGAAACAAAAAATTGTATTTATTGTTTTATTTCCTTCATAAATATAGGATCCCTCCAACAGCCATGCAGCTAAACACATTAGATCTAGTTTATGATATATACTGATACAAATTATACTACACGGTGTAGTTATTTATGCAATTCGTTATACTGCGTAAAAATCTGGCATGTTGTTCACTAGTGGACGCATCTCCGGGTTGGAGTGTAATAACCTTAAGTTTTGAGCATAAAATCCCTCAATTATAAGCGTAAATACCGAGCCAATGTGAGAGGTTGATAGCTATAGTAGGTTGTTATTACGATCCTATTTTTATGGCAGATCCGAAAAACATGGCAGCCGCATGCATACGGTTTCTATTTTTATACAGATCCAAAAATTATGGTAAAATGCATGCATTGGTCAAACACGTTCCCTTGCATGCGCGTAAATTTAGGAAAGATATGTGTGGTGGTTTCTATTTTTAAATGCTTTATTTCCTCCATAAATTTAGGATCGCTGCAACAGCCATGCTGTGTAAAAATCTGTTACCGGTTGCATGTGCACGAATTTATGATGGAAAGAATATGCAATGAAAGAAAATGAATTGCATGCATAGAAACAAAAAATTGTATTTAATGTTTTATTTCCTTCATAAATATAGGATCCCTCCAACAGCCATGCAGCTAAACGCATTAGAATTAGTTTATGATATATACTGGTACAAATTATACTACACGTTGTAGGTATTTATGCAATTCGTTACACTGCGTAAAAAATCTGGCATGTTGTTCACTGGTGGACGCATCTCCGGGTGGAGCGTAGAAACCTTAAGTTTTGAGCATAAAATCTCTCAATTATAAGCATAAGTACTGAGCTAATGTAGAGGTTGATAGCTCTAGTAAGTTGTTATTACGATCCTATTTTTATGGCAGATCCGAAAACATGGCAGCCGCATGCATGCGGTTTCTATTTTTATACAGATTCAAAAATTATGGCAAAATCATGAGAGTTTCCATTGCATGCGCGCAAATTACAAACAACATAAATCAAGGAATTGCCTTTCCAATGTGCACGCAAAAAATATACATGCAGTAAACTGATATATGAACTCCGTGTTCAAGCATAAAATGGTACATTTTTAGCGTAAATAATACATGTGGTAGGCATAAAACACAATAATCGAAAAGAGAACACGAATCAAAGGAGGTAGTGGCCAGAGGACGTCGTCGATGACACAAGCACAAATGTAGGTCGTCACTCGGGCCGCCCAAACTGCGCCAGATCGGAGGATGTCACACGCGATCATCGCTGCGTGCATCTCGCGCCTTTCATGACGCCGCTCGCTCGAACCTCGCGCCTCATACGTCGCCATCGCTACTCGCACATCGACGGGCGTCGTTTGCTCGCCGGCCTTGGAAGTGCCGCCTCCTCGGGGCCTCGGGGCCTCGGGGACGCCACCGTTTGCCCGCACAAGGGCCCCGCTGTCGCTCGCCCTCTGGACCGGGGAACCGCCGCCACTGACCTGGGAACCGCCGCCACTACTCCGGATCGATGAACCTCCGCCACCGCGCGTCGAGGTCATGGAGCTACGGCCACCGGCTGGGGGTCCACCGCCGCACACGCTCTGGGGCAACCGTCGTTGCTAATGAATCAGGGTGGAGCGTAAAAAACTGAATCCTAGCACTCCGGGTTCTGTTTTATAGACGTCCGGACCTGGTCCGGCTCGACCGGATTGCACCGTCCGACCTGGGCTTTCTCTAGTTATTGGAAGCAAAGGGCTCTTAATATACAAACTATATATATATATATATAGGGAAGAGGTAATGGAAGCCCTGGGCTTCCGTTAGTGGGCGAAGCCCCAGCCAGGAGGCCGATCGGGTCGCGTTCGGCCCACTGGACGCCAACTGCTTGCGTCAGCCATGCATAGGATAGCCACGTATCCCGGCTGAGACGCGACATGCGATATACGCACGTATAAATATATGTACAAATGTGCATAACTCATGCATAAATAGAATCTTTTATGCCACGAATCACGGGAACGAATATTTGCATGTGCTTGCCGGTTACGACTGCATAACGCTGTGATACATGATAGCGTAAACCATGCAAACATTTAAAATCTCCCACCAGTTTTAAGATAAGGAAAAACGTGTTCTTCGTGCGCGTAAATAAAGGCGCAGTTACAGGAGGAAAAAATACGCACACATAAATCATGCATAGAAGGGATCTTTTGTACCTTGACTCACGGAAACGAATATTACTATGTGCACACCGTTTACGACTGCATAACGATGTGTAACATGATAGCATAAATCATGCATTATATAAATTTTGACCGGTTTGATATAAGGAAAGACGTGCTGCATAATCGCGTAAATAAAGGGATAGTTACGGTTCGAGGAGCATTAGTAGAAGGAAATAAATTTTAATTTACAGCCGCAGTTCGCGGGTTCTGCTCGGGCGGATTCCAGCGTAAAACGTGAGCTAAAACATCGTAAATGAGTATGAAATTTAGCGTAAATCATATATCTGTTTTGTAACAGCAAACGAAGCCCAAAATTACGGCGTAAAAATCGCGTGCACCCAATCGTGCGCGGGTTCTGGCTAGGGCAGATTCCGGCGTAAAACGTGAGCTAAAACATCATAAATGAATACGAAATTTAGCGTAAATCCTATATTAGCTAAAACAGCGTAGACTGATCACGTTCGATCGTGCACGGATTTTGGCTTGGTCAAATTTCAGCATAAAACGTGAACCAAACAGCGTAAATGGATACAAATTTTATCGTACATCATCAATCTATTTCCGAACAATGCTCCTGAACACCACCTCGCTGCCGCTCTCGCACTCGTCGATGCATCGCTCAAGCTCCTCGTGCTTTTCCTGCGCGACATCGGCCGTCGTCGGCGTCTCCGGCTTATTGGCGAAGGCAGCAGCCACGAAGGCCGTCGGGGCCTTCTTGTTCGAGCACGACGACGCGGCGGCAGACACGGACGCGACGGCCGAGAACACGGCGGCGCTGGCGGCCGCGACGTCCATGAGCGCGGCGGCCATCTCGGCCTCCTCGGCGGTTCCGCTCCCGCCGAGCCCAGCCCCAGCAGGCAGGCGCGCGGTGGACCTGGCGGCGAGGCGGGCGAGCTCCCTATGGAGCGCCACCGTCGCTCGTTCCTGGTGGAGCGCCACCGTCGGTCGCCTGCCTCGAGGCGACACCGCTGCTAGCCCCCAGGATCACCGCCGCTCGCACGCCCGAGGGAACCGCCGCCGCTGCTAAAACCTAATCCCTGGCGGCGTGGGGGTGTTTTTATAGTGTCGGCGTGAGACTGAATAATTGTGAAAGCGTGGGCCGGATCGTGGGCCTGATGCACGTAATATGCGCAGACTAAATTTGCATAAACTGATACACACATCAGCATAACTCGTATTATAATTTAGCGTAAGCACAGTTAGGTACAATAGACCAAAAAGGGTCCGGTGCGGTCTGCGCACCTGGTCAGGGCTTCCTGTAGTTAAATAGAGACCAGGGCTCTAAATACTATATATATATATATATATATATATATATATATATATATATATATATATATATATATATATATATATATATATATATATATATATATATATATATATATATATATATATATATATATATATATGTATGTGTGTGTGTGTGTGTGTGTGTGTGTGTGTGTGTGTGTGTGTGTGTGTGTGATGTTGCAGTCGTTAGATTGTTTATGTGGATTAGACACACAAGCTTTGACTAGCTTACAGTTACGTTGACGTGTCATTATGTCGAGCAATTATACATGTCGAGAGCAATTAATATATCATAAGGCGAACAGTAACCTGATGAAGCTTGTTTCCAACGCAGCTACGATCGATCGGTATGCATACGTACCGGCCGTTTTCCTTTAGGTATGCATATAATAACAACAACTAGTCAGTAAGTTTAGCTAGCCAGCCTTTTTTATGTCATCAAGATTAGCACCAATTAATCGGAGATAACTAGTCAGTATAAAAAAACGTCATCATGTGACTCTTAAGCAACCGGCTTGAGGTTGAGGTTTCAGTACCCCCAGGGAGTTGAGTGCTGTACTCCTACTCTTGTATAGTCATTTAAAAGGTAGGTAGGTATCGTATAGTATAGTCTAGGCTAGCTAGCTAGGCGGCTCAACTTCTTGTCACCTCATGTACGAAAGGGAACACATGCATGCATGGCCCAAGGCCTGCACCAGGATTGCAACAGCATCAGCCATCAGCTTCATTTGTTTTCTTCCAGAAGCTCATTAGCAGAGGGCTAGCTATATATACCATGCAATGCATGCATACACAGCACATCTGAAAGTAATATAAGGAAGAGTGCTGTCGTCGACTAATTATATTACCACCTAAAGCTAACTACTACTTGCTAGAATTTCCAGCATGAAATGGACCATGCACGCTGGTGTCCTGCTAATTAATAATACCCCTATACCTGTAGTAGGAGTGGATCTTGCTAATGCTGCGACAGAACTCCTCATGTGTCATGCAGGCGTCACAACGCCAGCAGCATGCCCTCTTGACCATTATATTGCTTTTGCCCTTTGCTAGCTGCTATCACTTGTAGGCTTAGCTTGTGGCACATACTAACATATACACGCCTCCCCCACCAAACTAAAAAGGTATCAGGGAGTTCAGTGGAGCTGTGGGAAAGTACAGATCAGGGAGAGCATCACTTGGGCATGAAGCCACCCAACTTCCATTTCTATAAGCCATTTTCAGTTTTCACCCATCTCTCTCTCTCTGTCTACCTATCTATCTACTTATCTATCTCTATCTCTATCTATCTATCTATCTATCTATCTATCTATCTATCTATCTATCTATCTATCTATCTATCTATCTATCTATCTATCTCTATATGCACACGCACACACATTTTTCAGCGTCAAAAGGAGGCTTATCGATCATCATTTTCAGGTTTACCTTCCATCCCATGCTATCCCATCCCATGCCTCCATGTTCAGTTTGAAAGAGGGAGACCTCAGAAACATGTTCGTACATATGGCAGTAAAACATTTACCACCATACATTATGAGTCGATATCTGTGTGACGGCGATGCCTACACTGCCCTTTTTGCCTTTCCAAATCTTTTGGCAAATACACAACCGCCTTGCTAAGTAAGCGGCAGGCCAATGGCTAAGCGACACACAACGACGTTTGCACGGACAAGGGCATTTACCACTGACAGCGAGGATGTCGTCGTTGGCGCTAAACTATTGGTGCAGGTGCAGCTTAATTAATTAATCGATTGATTGCATGGATAATCGTAATTCTCCTCCTGATCAGCAGCTCCATCTCTAGCTCTGTGTCGTCATAGAGACCACTGAAAAGATGAGGAGCTGAGAAGATCGATGACAGACGATCATTCAGTCGCTTGATTCATGGCGCCCAATTAGCCCATGCACAATGATGATGCCCTGCCCCCCCCCTCTCTCTCTCTGGGATGAATATGCATCCGTGTCGCTTTTCGGCTGGACATGCATGCAGGATTAGGCTATGTAGGTCTACATGCTGTCATGCTGATACTGGCTGGGGCAGCACAGCACTGCTGCTGCCGGTGGCTGCAGAGCTACACGTGTGGCGACCTAACACTTCCAGGGGCCCAGCAGGTGACATATGACATATTGATGACGCAGCTCTTCTTCTGTTTGTGAGACCAGGTGGCTTGAGACTTGTATCCGCATATGTCTCCAACCATATCCTCTATATCCCTTTCTTTACAAACCCCTCTAAAAGATTGCATCATATAGCGTTCACTAGTAGAAAAGAGCTCAAAGCCTGCGGCACCCATAAATTATCACTGGCGGTTTCAGTTACCGCGCGCCAGTAAAAAAACCAGGTGGGTCCGGCTTGGGAACCGCCAGTGGAAACCTATTTCCACTGGCGGTTATCTTAACACAACTGCCAGTGGAAATATAATATTTTCACTGGCGGTTGATGTAACAGAACCGCCAGTGAAAATATAGTTTCCACTGGCGGTTGGTGTAACAGAACCGCCACTGGAAATATCCTATTTCCACTGGCGGTTGTGTTAAGAGAACCACCAGTGGAAATATGTTTCCACTGGCGGTTTTTCAAGCCAACCGCCAGTGAACTATCTGTTATAAATACCACTCTTCCTCCCCCCGCCAGGAGCTGTAGCTCGCAGCCAACTTCCATTGGAGGCGATTTTGGAGGTCCAGATTTCACAAAATACAAGGGGGGAGGTTTTGGTCTTCATTTTTTGGAAGAAGGTGGATAAGAAAGGTTGGTTTATGTTTCTTTGTCAATTTTTGTTCATTCTTGCTCAATTTTAGCCACATTTTGGATCTAGGGTTTTACATGTGAGAGAGAAGAGTATAGCTAGGTTGTTTGCTCTATTTCCTCAAATGAGGTTGCTTAAGATGGTTAGATTTTGTCTATTCCCTCTCCTTTTTCATGTTTAGTTCTCAAATAAGTTTATCCATGACACATATTTAGTTGCTTAATGAATGGTGAATGTGTTGTACGGAAGGTTGGTTTAATTATGTTTCAATTGCCAATTATTGTTCATTTTTGCTCAATTTTAACTACATTTTGAAACTAGGCTTTCACCATGTGTTAGAGATAGGTTTGGGTATTAAGATTTTTTGTTTATTAGTTGCTAGGAAAGTTTGACTTATGTTTCTTTTGTCAAATTTTGTTCATTTTTCCTCCATTTTAGCCACATTTTGGATCTAGGGTTTCACCATGTGTTAGAGATAAAGTAGTTAGGTTGCCTAATCGATCCAACCGCCTATGCTTCATCCTTCCTGACAAAAACTATGTAGCTCGCGCGCAGCCCAACTTTTATTAGAAGGCCAGATTTCACAAAATACAAGGGGAGGTTTTGATCTTTATTTTTTGAAAGAAGGTCGCTAAGAAAGGTTGTTCATGTTTCTTTTGCCAATTTTCTTTATCCATGATATATTTAGTTGTTAGGAAATATTGGTATATGTTTCTCTTGCCAATTTGTGTGTCTTGTGTGTTTTATGTTACTTTTTTACAGGTGATGATGGAGAGGATATCCTGGATGTATAACTTATCAAGGCTAGATCCATCATACATATATGAGGTCCATAAGTTTATTGTTGTCGCTACGAACCATGCTTGGAGAACAAAGACAAAGCACATATATTGTCCATGCATGGACTGCAAAAATGTTGTTGTATTTGATGACACAGAACAAATCATATCTCATCTGGTATGCCGAGGATTTGTGAAGGATTATATAATTTGGACAAAGCATGGAGAGGGTAGCTCTTCGCCTTATACAGCTAGAAACCCTGCGAACATCGACGACAGCTTTCAGTTCGTTCACGAGACACAACAACCTCTTCCACAGAGCGAACATGTAGTGCCAAATGTTACTGATCATGGTTACGCCGGAGGAAATGAACGTGAAAGAACCCATGTTCTGCCAAATGTTATGGACGAGGAAGATGCAGAGTTGTTAGAGGCAATGTTGCGTCGTAATACAGATCCATCGATGTTCTTCATGAAAGGTATGGAGTCCCTGAAGAAGGCAGCAGAAGAGCCTTTGTACGACGAGTCTAAGGGCTGTACCAAAGAGTTCACGACGCTCTGGTCTGTGTTCAAGCTGTTGATGTTAAAAGCTAGATATGGTCTGTCTGATGCTGGCTTCGATGCGTTCTTGAGTATTGTCGCAGACATGCTTCCAAAGGAGAACAAAGTGCCTGCTAACACGTACTATGCAAAGAAACTAATCAGTCCACTAACTATGGGCGTGGAGAAGATCCACGCGTGTAGAAATCACTGTATCCTTTATCGAGGTGATGATTATAAAGACTTGGAGAGCTGCCCAAAGTGTGGTGCAAGTAGGTACAAGACGAATAAAGACTATCGAGAGGAAGAGTGTGTTGCATCTGTGTCTAAAGGAACGAAGCGAAAGAAAGCCAAAAAGAAGACTTCAAAATCCACGAGCAAAGAAAAAGAAGTAGACTATTATGCGCTTAAAAAGATTCCTGCTTTGGTGATGTGGTACCTCCCCGTCGTCGATCGATTGAGGTGTTTGTTCGCTAACCCTTAGGATGCCAAACTTATGAGCTGACATGCTTCTGATGAGCACAAAAACGATGGGAAGCTTCGACATCCAGCCGATGGGAAGCAGTGGCAAGATTTCAATGAGAACCACCGAGACTTTGCCGATGAACCAAGAAATGTTAGGTTCGCACTGAGTACTGATGGAATGAATCCATTTGCTGAAAGGAGCAGCAAGCATAGCACATGGCTAGTGATCCTCACCATATACAACCTTCCTTCATGGTTGATGTAGAAACGGAAGTACATTTTGCTAACCATGCTTATTTCTGGACCTACACAACCTGGAGTTGATATGGATGTATTTTTAGAGCCCTTAATGGAGGATATGAAAATATTGTGGGTAACGGGTGTTCAAATGTTGGATGAGTATCGTAAAGATTCATTCACGTTGAGAGCAATTATTTTTGTTACGATCAAGGATTACCCTGCACTCTTCACATTATCAGGCCAGTTTAAGGGAAAGGTTGGCTGCACAGTATGCATTGATGAAACTGCTTACGTGTCCCTTACTGCATCTAAGAAGATAGTGTACATGAGGCAGAGACGCTTTTTATTGGAAGGACACAGGTACCGCATGCGAAAGATGGATAAGTACTTTGACAATAATGGTGAACTACATTCTACTGCTCCATCGGGTAACAATAAAGGTCATAGAGTTTTTGAAATAGTCAGGAATATCAAGTTTGTTTTCGGGAAGAAGACAAAAGACGGAAAAACAAGGAAGGATGCCAAACCAGCTCCGGGGGCTATATTCAAGAAAAAGTCTATTTTCTTTGAGTACTTGCCTTACTGGAAAGAGTTAGATGTGCGACATGCGATCGATGGTATGCACGTTCAGAAGAACGTGTTTGAAAGCATAATTGGCACCTTGCTAGACATAAAGGGCAAAACAAAAGAAGGGCTCAATTCACGCATGGACTTGGTAAATTTAGGCATAAAAAAGGAACTACATCCTGTTCTTCAAGAAAATGGGAAGTATCATCTCCTAGCAGCAAGCTACAATCTCAATGTAGATGAGAAACATGCGATGTGTGTTTGGCTTAAGAATTTGAAAGTCCCATCCGGATTCTGCTCTAGCATACGAAGTATTGTGTCAATGAAAGACCTGATAGTCACCAACTACAACTCACATGATTGTCATGTCATGCTGACTACATTCCTACCTATTGCCATCAGGGCTATAAATCCTTTGTTTTTAAAGATGGCAATCACACGGTTGTGCTACTTTTTCAACAGAATTTCACAAAAGGTAATTGACCGTGATGAGTTGGCATCTCTTCAGGAATTCGCAGTGGAGACAATATCACAGTTTGAGATGTGTTTCCCTCCATCGTTCTTTGATATTATGGTGCACCTTGTGGTGCACTTGGTGCCACAAATAGAGGCATTGGGTCCTATGTACTTGCATGAAATGTGGACGTACGAGCGTTTCATGTCAATACTGAATGGCTATGTATCAACCCGTGCTCGTCCCGAGGCATCCATGATAGAGGGGTACTGTCCCGAAGAGGCCATTGAGTCCGGAGGTCCATTCTGCAATAGTATCCTAAAAGACCAGGTTGCAATAGGTCTGCCTCCGTCACGACACGAGGGTAGATTATATGGAAGCGGGAGGATGGGACGGAAATCTTTCATCCCACCAGATTACAATACAGTACTGAGGCACATCACAGCATCCTACATCAGCTAGCGATAATAGAGCCATTTATCCAACAACACATCAATGAGCTTCACGAGCAAAATCCTGGGCATACGGCTGATTGGGTAATGAAGCAACATAAGCAGCGGTTCAACACATGGCTAATGGTGAAGGACATTCCACATGGAGAAACAATAGAAGAAAAAACCATCAAGGGGTTGGCATCTGGACCATCACGCCAGGTCACAACATGGCAAACCTATGACATTAGTGGATTCACATTTTGTACCAAGTCCAAGGACAAAAAGAGCATGTCACAAAATAGTGGTGTTCGATGCGAGGCCATAGATGATGAAACTGGTGAGATTATTACATATTTTGGCTTTATTGAGGTCATATGGGAACTAGACTATGGTACATTTCAGATCTCGGTTTTCCGATGTCAATGGGTTGAAGACAAACATGTCACGGTAGACAACTATGGGGTCAGAGTTCTTGATCTAAGTAAGGTAGGTTACAAAGATGACCCATGGATCCTTGCTAATCGTGCTGCACAGGTCTTCTATGCTGAACAGATCATTTCTAACAATGAGAATAAAAGCACCGACAAACCGAAGCATGTAGTTTTTCCTGGAAAACAACAAGCTATAGGAGTTGATGGTGTATCTGATTTAGAGGATTTTAACCAGTTCAACGACATGTCTCTTTTCATAGACCATCCAACCAAGATAAGGAACGTTGAGCGAAGCATCCCACGCAATTCGATGCCCTGGGTACGCCACGATGGACAAGGCAGAACAATAGCTCCCTAGATTATATAGTTGTCATGTAATTGATTATTGTTAGGACATGTCATGTAATTGATTATTGTTAGCGACAAACCGAAGCATGTAATTTTACACGACTTTCTAGTGACTTTCTAGAGAGGAGAAGGAGAGGGAGAGGGAGAGAGAGCTATTGTTACCAATGCGCTTGGAGCAGGTCCAGCACTTACCGTCCGTGCGGATGCAACACTTTGCACATCCAGAATGCCCGTTCTTCAGCGCGTCCTTCTCCACGGATAGTGTCACAGTCGTCCTTCTCCACGAATGCACAGTCTTTTTCCCGGTCATGGTTTATCACCTAGAACGCGAGGTAAAATAAAAGCAGGGAGGACTATTCAACTAATATATATATATATATCAGGCAGTAAGAAACAAGCATCTTCAAAGAACATGCTGTGAAAGAACATAGAAAGATGTTTACCAGATCTGATACTTGTGAAAGAACTTCACACCAATGGTGACGAGAGACGCGAAGCCAGGAGACGACGTAGTATTTAAACACTGCAAGAACAGGCATTCTAGTGACTTTCTAGAGAGGAGAGAGAGGGAGAGAGAGGAGAGAGAGAGTGGAGAAAGAGATAAGAGAGAAAGGAGAGAGAGGAGAGAGAGAGGAGAGAGAGAGAGGATAGAGAGAGAGAGGAGAGAGAGAGAGGAGAGAGAGAGGAGAGAGAGAAGGAGAGATAGAGGAGGGAGAGGGAAGAGAGAGGACGGAGAGAGAGGAGGGAGAGGGGAGAGAGAGGAGCTAGGGAGAGGAGAGAGAGGAGAGAGAGAGAGAGGGGTGAGAGAGGGAAGAGAGAGGAGGGAGAGAGAGGAGGGAGAGGGGAGAGAGAGGAGCTAGGGAGAGAGAGAGAGGAGATAGAGGAGAGAGAGAGGGGAGAGAGAGGAGCTAGGGAGAGGAGAGAGAGGAGAGAGAGAGAGGAGAGAGAGAGAAGTAATATATAAATATATATATTATGTATACTAAATATATATATTTATATATTTAATATGTATAAAAATTTATATACTTAATGTATGAATATACAATAAAAAATAATATACTAAAAATATTACTACTGGCGGTTCACAACGAAAACCGCCAGTATAAATGGCCTCCACAGTCTGTGGAAGGCATTTCTACTGGCGGTTCTCGATGACAACCTGAGAGCACCTAGAGGGGGGGTGAATAGGTGATCCTGTGAAACTTAAACTTATAGCCACAAAAACTTGTTAAGTGTTAGCACAATAATCGCCAAGTGGCTAGAGAGAAGGTCTTGCACAATACGATAATCACAAAGAATTCAACACAGAGAAGACACAGTGATTTATCCCGTGGTTCGGCCAAGTACAAAACTTGCCTACTCCACGTTGTGGCGTCCCAACGGACGAGAGTTGCACTCAACTCCTCTCAAGTGATCCAATGATCAACTTGAATACCACAGTGTTATGCTTTTCTTTTCTTATCCCGTTCGCGAGGAATCTCCACAACTTGGAGCCTCTCGCCCTTACACTTTTGATGTTCACAAAGAATCACGGAGTAAGGAAGGGAAGCAACACACACAAATCCACAGCAAAATGCGCACACACACGGCCAAGAATCGAGCTCAAAAGACTATCTCAAAGTTCTCACTAGAACGGAGCTCGAATCACTGAGAATGACAAACGAATGCGCAGAGACTGAGTGTGGATGATCAAGAATGCTCTAAGGTTGCTTGGTTATCTCCTCCATGCGCCTATGGGTCCCTTTTATAGCCCCAAGGTAGCTAGGAGCCGTTGAGAACAAATCTGGAAGGCCATCCTTGCCTTCTGTCGTCGGGCGCACCGGACAGTCCGGTGCACACCGGACAGTGTCCGGTGCCCGATTTCCTTCCTTAATTGGCGAAGCCGACCGTTGGCAGACTTGGAGCCGTTGGCGCACCGGACATGTCCGGTGCACACCGGACAGTCCGGTGCCCCCTTCTAGCCGTTGGCTCGGCCACGTGTCCCGCGCAGACCGCGCGGCCGACCGTTGGCCCGGCCGACCGTTGGCTCACCGGACAGTCCGGTGCACACCGGACAGTTCGGTGAATTTTAGCCGTACGCCGTCGGCAAATTCCCGAGAGCGGCCACTTCGCCCGAGGCAGCCTGGCGCACCGGACACTGTCCGGTGCACCACCGGACAGTCCGGTGCCCCAGACCGAAACAGCCTCTTGGCTGTATACAGCCAACTCTTCTCTTTTCTTCTTCTTTCTGTTTCTGATACTTAGACAAGTATATTAGTACACAAAACCAATGTACTAAGACTTAGAAACATACCTTTGCTCTTGATTTGCACTTTGTTCATCCATGGGCATAGATTCACATTTAAGCACTTATGTTGGCACTCGATCACCAAAATACTTTAGAAATGGCCCAAGGGCACATTTCCCTTTCAATCTCCCCCTTTTTGGTGATTTATGCCAACACAACATAAAGCAACTAGAACAAGTGCAATATCACTTCAAATACAAACTCAAATTTATTTTGATTCAATTTGGCATATATGGATCATCCTTTGCCACCACTTGGTTTGTTTTTGCAAATCAAACTCAATTCTCTATCTCTAAGTCAAACACTCATGTTGAAGCATAAAGAGAGTCATTCCAAAAGAGATTGATCAAAGATTTTCAAAAACTCCCCCTATTTCCCATAATCAACACTTCTCCCCACAAGAAGCCAACTTTTGACAAAAGAGACATAATCAACACTTCTCCCCACAAGAAGCCAACTTTTGACAAAAGAGACAATGCAAGAGTTTTGACAAACCAAGAGCTCTATTCTAAGAGCTCTATTCTGCTTTCAAAGTTTCTCAAGTGGTAGCTGATCCATCTATTGCTTTGGCCTTTATTTTCTCCCCCTTTGGCATCAAGCACCAAAACGGGATCAATCTTGGCCCTTTAACCCCATTGCCTCACCAAAATCGTCAATAAGAATACAAAGGCAATAAGAGTACATGAGATGAACTTGGAATAAGTTACCCTCTCATCGGAGTGCAGTTGAAGTCTTTCATGGTCCAAGTCCACCTTTTCCTTTCAATCCTCCTTTGAGGCTAAAACAACCAAACTCAAGCATATGGTTAGTCTCAAAGGGTCAAGTTGTAACATATCTCCCCCTAAACATGTGCATCACTTTGCAACGGACTTGTGAGGTCCAGGGAGTGTTTGTACAACTTGAGCACCATAATAAGCAACAAAATGCAGAATAAACATGATCAAAGGCATAAACACATGTATGCTTACAATTCAATCCAAGTTCCGCGAATCTAAGACATTTAGCTCACTACGCAACCTGCAAAAGGTCTTCTCATCTAGAGGCTTGGTAAAGATATCGGCTAGCTGGTTCTCGGTGCTAACATGAAACACTTCGATATCTCCCTTTTGCTGGTGGTCTCTCAAAAAGTGATGCCGGATGTCAATGTGCATTGTGCGGCTGTGTTCAACAGGATTCTCCGCGATGCGGATAGCACTCTCATTATCACATAGGAGTGGGACTTCGCTCAGATTGTAGCCAAAGTCCCGGAGGGTTTGCCTCATCCAAAGTAGTTGCGCGCAACACTGTCCTGCAGCAACGTACTCGGCCTCAGCGGTGGATAGGGCAACAGAGGTTTGTTTCTTAGAGTTCCATGACACCAGGGACCTTCCTAAGAATTGGCACGTCCCCGATGTACTCTTCCTATCGACCTTACATCCAGCATAGTCGGAGTCTGAGTATCCAACTAAGTCAAAGGTAGACCCCTTTGGATACCAGAGCCCGAAGCAAGGCGTAGCAACCAAATATCTAAGAATTCGCTTCACCGCCACTAAGTGACACTCCTTAGGATCGGATTGAAATCTAGCACACATGCATACGCTAAGCATAATATCCGGTCTACTAGCACATAAGTAAAGCAAAGAACCTATCATTGACCGGTATGCTTTTTGATCAACGGACTTACCTCCTTTGTTGAGGTCGGTGTGTCCGTCGGTCCCCATCGGAGTCTTTGCGGGCTTGGCATCCTTCATCCCAAACCGCTTCAGCAAGTCTTGCGTGTACTTTGTTTGGTAGATGAAGGTGACGTCCTTGAGTTGCTTCACTTGAAACCCAAGGAAGTAGTTCAACTCGCCCATCATCGACATCTCGAATTTCTGTGTCATCACCCTGCTAAACTCTTCACAAGACTTTTGGTTAGTAGAACCAAATATTATGTCATCGACATAAATTTGGCACACAAACAAATCACCATCACATGTCTTAGTAAAAAGAGTCGGATCGGCTTTCCCAACCTTGAAAGCATTAACAATTAGAAAGTCTCTAAGGCATTCATACCATGCTCTTGGGGCTTGCTTAAGTCCATAGAGCGCCTTAGAGAGCTTACACACGTGGTCGGGGTACCGTTCATCCTCGAAGCCAGGGGGTTGCTCCACGTACACCTCCTCCTTGATTGGCCCGTTGAGGAAAGCGCTCTTCACATCCATTTGGTACAACCTAAAAGAATGGTGAGCGGCATATGCTAGCAAGATACGAATTGACTCTAGCCTAGCCACAGGAGCAAAAGTCTCCTCAAAGTCCAAACCTGCGACTTGGGCATAACCCTTTGCCACAAGTCGAGCTTTGTTCCTTGTCACCACTCCGTGCTCGTCTTGTTTGTTGCGAAACACCCACTTGGTTCCCACAACATTTTGCTTGGGACGAGGCACCAGTGTCCAAACTTCATTGCACTTGAAGTTGTTGAGTTCCTCCTGCATGGCCAATACCCAATCCGGATCTAGCAAGGCCTCCTCTACCCTGAAAGGCTCAATAGAAGAGACAAAGGAGTAATGCTCACAAAAATTAACTAATCGAGATCGAGTAGTTACTCCCTTGCTAATGTCACCCAGAATTTGGTCGACGGGATGATCCCTTTGAATCATCGCTCGAACTTGGGTTGGAGGTGCCGGTTGCGCTTCTTCCTCCATCACATGATCATCTTGTGCTCCCCCTTGATCACACGCCTCCTGTTGATGAACCTGTTCATCGTCTTGAGTTGGGGGATGCACCATAGTTGAGGAAGAGGGTTGATCTCGTTCATCTTGTTCCTGTGGCCGAACTTCTCCAATCGCCATGGTTCGAATAGCGGCCGTCGGAACATCTTCTTCATCTACATCATCACAATCAACAACTTGCTCTCTTGGAGAGCCATTAGTTTCATCAAATACAACGTCGCTAGAGACTTCAACCAAACCCGATGATTTGTTGAAGACTCTATACGCCTTTGTATTTGAGTCATAACCTAATAAAAACCCTTCTACTGCTTTGGGAGCAAACTTAGAATTTCTACCCTTCTTCACTAGAATGTAGCACTTGCTCCCAAATACACGAAAGTAAGATACATTGGGTTTGTTACCGGTTAGTAGCTCATATGAAGTCTTCCTGAGGAGGCGATGAAGGTAGACCCTGTTGATGGCGTGGCAAGCCGTGTTCACGGCTTCCGACCAAAAGCACTCGGGGGTCTTGAATTCTCCTAGCATCGTCCTTGCCATATCAATGAGCGTCCTGTTCTTCCTCTCTACCACACCATTTTGTTGTGGTGTGTAGGGAGCGGAGAACTCGTGCTTGATCCCTTCCTCCTCAAGGAATTCTTCCACTTGAAGGTTCTTGAACTTGGACCCGTTGTCGCTTCTTATCTTCTTCACTTTGAGCTCAAACTCATTTTGTGCTCTCCTTAGGAAGCGCTTGAGGGTCCCTTGGGTTTCAGACTTATCCTGCAAAAAGAACACCCAAGTAAAGCGGGAAAAGTCATCAACAATAACTAGACCATACTTACTTCCTCCTATGCTTAGATAGGCGACGGGTCCGAAGAGATCCATATGTAGCAGCTCCAGGGGCCTTGATGTGGTCATCACATTCTTGCTGTGATGTGCTCCTCCCACCTGTTTACCTGCTTGACATGCTGCACAAGGTCTATCTTTTTCGAATTGCACGTTAGTTAAACCTATCACGTGTTCTCCCTTTAGAAGCTTGTGAAGGTTCTTCATTCCCACATGTGCTAAGCGGCGATGCCACAGCCAGCCCATGCTAGTCTTAGCAATTAAGCATGCATCTAGACCGACCTCTTCTTTTGCAAAATCAACTAAATAAAATTTGCCGTCTAATACACCCTTAAAAGCTAGTGAACCGTCACTTCTTCTAAAGACAGACACATCTACATTTGTAAATAGACAGTTATATCCCATATTGCATAATTGACTAACCGATAGTAAATTATATCCAAGAGACTCTACTAAAAATACATTAGAGATAGAGTGCTCATTAGAAATTGCAATTTTTCCTAACCCTTTTACCTTGCCTTGATTCCCATCACCGAATATAATTGAATCTTGGGAATCCTTATTCTTGACGTAGGAGGTGAACATCTTCTTCTCCCCCGTCATATGGTTTGTGCATCCGCTGTCAATAATCCAGCTTGAACCCCCGGATGCATAAACCTGCAAGGCAAATTTAGGCTTGGGTCTTAGGTACCCAACTCATGTTGGGTCCTACAAGGTTAGTGCAAATATCCTTAGGGACCCAAATGCAAGTTTTGTCTCCCTTGCATTTTGCCCCTAACTTCCTAGCAACTATTTTCCTATCCTTTCTACAAATAGCAAAGGAAGCATTTAAAGCACAATAAATTGTAGAAGGTTCATTCACTACTTTCCTAGGAGCATGAATAATATTCTTTCTAGGCACATGATGAGTAGCATTTCTCCTAGACATATTTCTACCATGCATATAGGAAGAACTAGACGCAAACATGGCATGAGAGTCAAAATCATCATAAGCATTATAATTCCTATAAGCATTTCTAGTTTGTCTCCTATCATGATACATAAAAGCATGGTTCTTTTGCACACTACTAGCCATAGGGGCCTTCCCTTTCTCCTTGGCGGGAATGGGAGCCTTATGGCTTGTTAAGTTCTTGGCTTCTCTCTTGAAGCCAAGTCCATCCTTAATTGAGGGGTGTCTACCAACCGTGTAGGCATCCCTAGCAAATTTTAGTTTTTCAAAATCACTTTTGATAGTTTTAAGTTGGGCATTAAGACTAGCTACCTCTTCATTTAATTTAGAAATGCAAGCTAGGTGTTCACTATAAGCATCAAGGTTAATATCTTTACACCTAGTGCACGTTATAGCATTTTCTACACAAGGGGTAGATTTACTAGCAATCTCTAACTTAGCATTCATATCATCATTAATGCTCCTTAATTTAGAAATTGTCTCATGGCAAGAAGATAATTCACAAGAAAGCATTTCATTTCTTTTGACTTCTAGAGCATGAGATCTTTGAGCTTCTACAAATTTATCATGCTCTTCATACAATAAATCCTCTTGTTTCTCTAAGAGTTTATCCTTCTCATTCAATGCATCAATCAATTCATTGATTTTATCAATTTTATTTCTATCCAATCCCTTGAACAAGCTAGAGTAGTCTATTTCCTCATCGCTAGATTCATCATTACTAGAGGAATCATAAGTAGTACCGTCTCGAGTACATACCTTCTTCTCCTTTGCCATGAGGCATGTGTGACGCTCGTTTGGGAAGAGGGATGACTTGTTGAAGGAGGTGGCGGCGAGTCCTTCATTGTCAGAGTCGGAGGAGGAACAATCCGAGTCCCACTCCTTTCCTAGATGTGCCTCGCCCTTGGCCTTCTTGTAATTTTTCTTCTTTTCCCTCTTGCTCCCGTGTTCCTGGTCACTTTCATTTTCGGGACAGTTAGCAATAAAATGACCAATCTTACCGCATTTGAAGCATGAGCGCTTCCCTTTTGTCTTGGTCTTGCTTGGCTGCCCCTTGTGACCCTTAAGCACCGACTTGAAGCGTTTGATGATGAGAGCCATCTCTTCATCATTAAGTCCGGCCGCCTCAATTTGTGCCACCTTGCTAGGTAGCGCCTCCTTGCTTCTTGTTGCTTTGAGAGCAAGAGGTTGCGGCTCGTTGATCGGTCCATTCAAGGCGTCGTCCACGTACCTTGCTTCCTTAATCATCATTCGCCCGCTGACGAATTTTCCTAGGACTTCTTCGGGCGACATTTTGGTGTACCTGGGATTCTCACGAATATTATTCACCAAATGAGGATCAAGAATGGTAAAGGACCTTAGTAATAGTCGGACGACGTCATGGTCCGTCCATCGCGTGCTTCCATAGCTCCTTATTTTGTTGATAAGGGTCTTGAGCCGGTTGTATGTTTGGGTTGGCTCCTCGCCCCTTATCATCGCAAACCTTCCAAGTTCGCCCTCCACCAACTCCATTTTAGTGAGCATGGTGATGTCGTTCCCCTCGTGAGAAATCTTGAGGGTGTCCCATATCTGCTTGGCATTGTCCAAGCCGCTCACTTTATTGTACTCTTCCCTGCACAAAGATGCTAATAGAACAGTAGTAGCTTGTGCATTTCTATGGATTTGTTCATTTATAAGCATAGGGCTATCCGAGCTATCAAATTTCATTCCATTCTCTACAATCTCCCATATGCTCGGATGGAGAGAGAATAAGTGACTACGCATTTTGTGACTCCAAAATCCGTAGTCCTCCCCATCGAAGTGTGGAGGTTTGCCAAGAGGAATGGAAAGCAAATGCGAATTCGAACTATGTGGAATACGAGAATAATCAAATGAAAAGTTTGAATTGACCGTCTTCCTGTAGTCGTTGTCGTCGTCCTTTTGGGAGGAGGAAGATTCGTCGCTGTTGTAGTAGACAATTTCCTTGATGCGCCTTGTCTTCTTCTTCCTCCCGTCTTTTCTTTTGTGACCCGAGCCTGAGTCGGTGGGCTTGTCATTATTGAGCTCGTTGACAAAGGTCTCCTTCTCCTTGTCGTTGATCACCATCCCCTTGCCCTTAGGATCCATCTCTTCGGGCGGTTAGTCCCTTTCTTTGAAGAGAACGGCTCTGATACCAATTGAGAGCACCTAGAGGGGGGGTGAATAGGTGATCCTGTGAAACTTAAACTTATAGCCACAAAAACTTGTTAAGTGTTAGCACAATAATCGCCAAGTGGCTAGAGAGAAGGTCTTGCACAATACGATAATCACAAAGAATTCAACACAGAGAAGACACAGTGATTTATCCCGTGGTTCGGCCAAGTACAAAACTTGCCTACTCCACGTTGTGGCGTCCCAACGGACGAGAGTTGCACTCAACTCCTCTCAAGTGATCCAATGATCAACTTGAATACCACAGTGTTATGCTTTTCTTTTCTTATCCCGTTCGCGAGGAATCTCCACAACTTGGAGCCTCTCGCCCTTACACTTTTGATGTTCACAAAGAATCACGGAGTAAGGAAGGGAAGCAACACACACAAATCCACAGCAAAATGCGCACACACACGGCCAAGAATCGAGCTCAAAAGACTATCTCAAAGTTCTCACTAGAACGGAGCTCGAATCACTGAGAATGACAAACGAATGCGCAGAGACTGAGTGTGGATGATCAAGAATGCTCTAAGGTTGCTTGGTTATCTCCTCCATGCGCCTATGGGTCCCTTTTATAGCCCCAAGGTAGCTAGGAGCCGTTGAGAACAAATCTGGAAGGCCATCCTTGCCTTCTGTCGTCGGGCGCACCGGACAGTCCGGTGCACACCGGACAGTGTCCGGTGCCCGATTTCCTTCCTTAATTGGCGAAGCCGACCGTTGGCAGACTTGGAGCCGTTGGCGCACCGGACATGTCCGGTGCACACCGGACAGTCCGGTGCCCCCTTCTAGCCGTTGGCTCGGCCACGTGTCCCGCGCAGATCGCGCGGCCGACCGTTGGCCCGGCCGACCGTTGGCTCACCGGACAGTCCGGTGCACACCGGACAGTCCGGTGCACACCGGACAGTCCGGTGCACACCGGACAGTCCGGTGCACACCGGACAGTCCGGTGAATTTTAGTCGTACGCCGTCGGCAAATTCCCGAGAGCGGCCACTTCGCCCGAGGCAGCCTGGCGCACCGGACACTGTCCGGTGCACCACCGGACAGTCCGGTGCCCCAGATCGAAACAGCCTCTTGGCTGTATACAGCCAACTCTTCTCTTTTCTTCTTCTTTCTGTTTCTGATACTTAGACAAGTATATTAGTACACAAAACCAATGTACTAAGACTTAGAAACATACCTTTGCTCTTGATTTGCACTTTGTTCATCCATGGGCATAGATTCACATTTAAGCACTTATGTTGGCACTCAATCACCAAAATACTTTAGAAATGGCCCAAGGGCACATTTCCCTTTCACAACCGCCAGTAGAAATGGCCTCCACAGTCTGTGGAAGGCATTTCTACTGGCGGTTCTCGATGACAACTGCCAGTAGAAATGATTTCTACTGGCGGTTGTCATTGCCAACTGCCAGTAGAAATATCTCCTATATAAAGGAGCGCGCGCGGGGCCAAAAATTTCGCTAAGTCTTTGGCGCCCTGTCTTTTACACTTCCCGCTGTCAGGCTGCCGAAATTTCGCCCCGGCGATCTTCTCCGCCGTGCGCCGCCGTCGTCCACGCCCTCGTCCCCGTGCCGTAGGTAAGTGAAAGGGAAATGTGCCCTTGGGCCATTTCTAAGTATTTTGGTGATTGAGTGCCAACACAAGTGCTTAAATGTGAATCTATACCCATGGATGGACAAAGTGAAAATCAAGAGTAAAGGTATGTTTCTAAGCCTTAGTACATTGTTTTGAGGACTAATGTATTGTGTCTAAGTGCTTGAAACAGGAGAAATCGAGTCAGAGAAAAGTTGGCTGTGTACAGCCAAAAGGCTGTTCGGTCTGGAGCACCGGACTGTCCGGTGGTGCACCGGACAGTGTCCGGTGCGCCAGGCTGACTCGGCGTGAAGTGGCCGCTCTTGAGAATTCGCCGACAGCGTACGGCTAAAATTCACCGGACTGTCCGGTGTGCACCGGACTGTCCGGTGAGCCAACGGTCAGCCGGGCCAACGGTCGGCCGCGCGATCTGCGCGGGACACGTGGCCGAGCCAACGGCTAGAATGGGGCACCGGACTGTCCGGTGTGCACCGGACATGTCCGGTGCGCCAACGGCTCCAAGTCTGCCAACGGTCGGCTTCGCCAATTAAGGAAGGAAATCGGGCACCGGACACTGTCCGGTGTGCACCGGACTGTCCGGTGCGCCCGACGACAGAAGGCAAGGATGGCCTTCCAGATTTGTTCTCAACGGCTCCTAGCTGCCTTGGGGCTATAAAAGGGACCCCTAGGCGCATGGAGGAGTACAACAAGCAACCTTAGAGCATTCTTGATCATCCACACTCAGTCTTTGCGCATTCGTTTGTCATTCTCAGTGATTCGAGCTCCGTTCTAGTGAGAACTTTGAGATAGTCTTTTGAGCTCGATTCTTGGCCGTGTGTGTGCGCATTTTGCTGTGGATTTGTGTGTGTTGCTTATCTCCCTTACTCCGTGCTTCTTTGTGAACTTCAAGTGTAAGGGCGAGAGACTCCAAGTTGTGGAGATTCCTCGCGAACGCGATAAGAAAAGAAAAGCATAACACTGTGGTATTCAAGTTGATCATTGGATCACTTGAGAGGAGATGAGTGCAACTCTCGTCCGTTGGGACGCCACAACGTGGAGTAGGCAAGTGTTGTACTTGGCCGAACCACGGGATAAACCACTGTGTCTTCTCTGTGTTGAACTCTTTGTGGTTATCGTATTGTGCAAGATCTTCTCTCTAGCCACTTGGCATTAACTGTGCTAACGCTTAATCAAAGTTCTGTGGCTTAAGATTTTGAAGTGTTACAGGATCACCTATTCACCCCCCCCCCTCTAGGTGCTCTCAATTGGTATCGGAGCCGTTCTCTTCAAGAAAGGGACTATCCGCCCAAAGAGATGGATCCTAAGGGCAAGGGGATGGTGATCAACGACAAGGAGAAGGAGACCTTCGTCAACGAGTTCAATGATGACAAGCCCACCGACTCAGGCTCGGGCCACAAAAGAAAAGACGGGAGGAAGAAGAAGACAAGGCGCATCAAGGAAATTGTCTACTACGACAGCGACGAATCTTCCTCCTCCCAAAAGGACGACGACGACCACGATAGACGGAAGACGGTTAACTCAAACTTTTCTTTCGATTATTCACGCATCCCGCATAGTTCAAATACTCAATTGCTCCCCATTCCACTTGGCAAGCCCCCTCACTTTGATGGAGAGGACTACGGATTTTGGAGCCACAAAATGCGTACTCACCTGTTTTCTCTCCATCCAAGCATTTGGGAGATTGTGGAAAGTGGAATGAAATTTGATAGCTCGGATAGTCCTGTGTTTATTAATGAACAGATTCATAAAAATGCACAAGCTACTACTGTGTTGCTAGCCTCTTTGTGCAGGGACGAGTATCACAAGGTGAGCGGCTTGGACAATGCCAAGCAGATCTGGGACACCCTCAAGATCTCTCATGAGGGAAACGACGTCACCTTGCTCACCAAAATGGAGTTGGTGGAAGGCGAGCTTGGACGGTTCGCAATGATAAGGGGCGAGGAGCCAACACAAACATACAACCGGCTCAAGACCCTTATCAACAAAATAAGGAGCTACGGGAGCACGCGATGGACGGACCACGACGTCGTCCGCCTAATGCTAAGGTCATTTACCGTTCTTGATCCTCATTTAGTGAACAATATTCGTGAAAATCCCAGGTACACCAAGATGTCGCCCGAAGAAGTTCTTGGGAAATTCGTTAGCGGGCGAATGATGATCAAGGAGGCGAGATACGTGGACGACGCCTTGAATGGTCCGATCAACGAGCCGCAACCTCTTGCTCTCAAGGCAACACGAAGCAAGGAGGCGCTACCTAGCAAGGTGGCACAGATTGAGGCGACCGGACTTAATGATGAAGAGATGGCTCTCATCATCAAAAGATTCAAGACGGTGCTTAAAGGTCGCAAGGGACAGCCAAGCAAGACCAAAGCCAAGGGGAAGCGCTCATGCTTCAAATGCGGTAAGCTTGGTCATTTTATTGCTAACTGTCCCGACAATGATAGTGACCAGGATCAAGGGAATAAGAGGGAGAAAAAGAAGAACTATAAGAAGGCAAAGGGCGAGGCTCACCTTGGCAAGGAGTGGGATTCGGACTGCTCCTCGTCCGACTCCGACAATGAGGGACTCGCCGCCACTGCCTTCAACAAGTCATCCCTCTTCCCAAACGAGCATCACACTTGCCTCATGGCAAGGGAGAAGAAAGTAAGCACTCCTAATACTAGTACTTATGCTTCTTCAAGTGAGGATGAGTCTAGTGATGATGATGAGATAGATTACTCATGCTTATTCAAGGGATTAGATAGAACTAAGGTAGACAAAATTAATGAATTGATTGATGCCTTGAATGATAGGAATATACTGTTAGAAAAGCAAGAGGATTTGTTGTATGAAGAACATGATAAGTTTGTAGAAGCTCAGAAATCTCTTGCTCTAGAAATTAAGAGGAATGAAATGCTCTCTAGTGAATTATCTTCTTGTCATGAAACTATTGCTAAGTTAAAAAGTTTTAATGATGATTTAAATGCTAAACTAAAAGTAGCTAGTAAATCTAATTCTTGTGTAGAAATTGTTGAAACTTGTAATAGGTGTAAAGATTTTGACATTGATGCTTGTAGTGATCATTTAGTTTCAATCTCTAAATTAAATGAGGAATTAGCTAGTCTTAATGCCCAACTTAAGACTAACAAGAATGAATTTGACAAGCTAAAATTTGCAAGGGATGCCTACACGATTGGTAGACACCCCTCAATTAAGGATGGACTTGGCTACAAGAGGGAAGCCAAGAACTTGACAGGCCATAAGGCCCCCATCTCCGCCAAGGAGAAAGGAAAGGCCCCTATGGCTAGTAGTGTGCAAAAGAACCATGCTTTTATGTACCATGATAGGAGACAATCTAGAAATGCTTATAGGAGTTGTAATGCATATAATGTCTTTGATTCTCATGCCATGTTTGCTTCTAGTTCTTCTTATGTGCATGATAGAAATGTTGGTAGGAGAAATGCTGTTCATAATTTGCCTAGGAGAAATGTTGTTAATGTTCCTAGGAAAGTAAATGAACCTTCTACAATATATCATGCTTTAAATGCTTCTTTTGCTATTTGTAGAAAGAATAGGAAGATAGTTGCTAGAAAATTAGGGGCAAGATGCAAGGGAGACAAAACTTGCATTTGGGTCCCTAAGGATATTTGTGCTAACCTTGCAGGACCCAACATGAGTTGGGTACCTAAGACCCAAGCCTAAATTTGCCTTGCAGGTTTATGCATCCGGGGGTTCAAGCTGGATTATCGACAGCGGATGCACAAACCATATGACGGGGGAGAAGAAGATGTTCACCTCCTACGTCAAAAACAAAGATTCCCAAGATTCAATAATATTCGGTGATGGGAATCAAGGCAAGGTAAAAGGGTTAGGTAAAATTGCAATCTCAAATGAGCACTCTATCTCTAACGTGTTTTTAGTAGAGTCTCTTGGATATAATTTACTATCTGTTAGTCAATTATGCAATATGGGATATAACTGTTTGTTTACAAATGTAGATGTGTCTGTCTTTAGAAGATGTGATGGTTCACTAGCCTTTAAGGGTGTATTAGACGGCAAGCTTTACTTAGTTGATTTTGCAAAAGAAGAGGCCAGTCTAGATGCATGCTTAATTGCTAAGACTAGCATGTGCTGGTTGTGGCATCGCCGCTTAGCACATGTGGGGATGAAGAACCTTCACAAGCTTCTAAAGGGAGAACACGTGATAGGTTTGACTAACGTACAATTCAAAAAAGATAGACCTTGTGCAGCTTGTCAGGCAGGTAAACAGGTGGGAGGAGCGCATCACAGCAAGAATGTGATGACCACATCAAGACCACTCGAGCTGCTACATATGGACCTCTTCGGACCCGTTGCCTATCTAAGCATAGGAGGAAGTAAGTATGGTTTAGTTATTGTTGATGACTTTTCCCGCTTCACCTGGGTGTTCTTTTTGCAGGATAAGTCTGAAACCCAAGGGACCCTCAAGCGCTTCCTCAGGAGAGCTCAAAATGAGTTTGAGCTCAAGGTGAAGAAGATAAGGAGCGATAACGGGTCCGAGTTCAAGAACTTTCAAGTGGAAGAGTTCCTTGAGGAGGAAGGGATCAAGCATGAGTTCTCCGCTCCCTACACACCACAGCAAAATGGTGTGGTAGAGAGGAAGAACAGGACGCTAATCGACATGGCGAGGACGATGCTTGGAGAATTCAAGACCCCCGAGCGTTTTTGGTCGGAAGCCGTGAACACGGCTTGCCACGCCATCAACAGGGTCTACCTTCATCACCTCCTCAGGAAGACTTCGTATGAGCTACTAATCGGTAACAAACCCAATGTATCTTACTTTCGTGTATTTGGGAGCAAGTGCTACATTCTAGTGAAGAAGGGTAGAAATTCTAAATTTGCTCCCAAAGCTGTAGAAGGGTTTTTGTTAGGTTATGACTCAAATACAAAGGCGTATAGAGTCTTCAACAAATCATCGGGTTTGGTTGAAGTCTCTAGCGACGTTGTATTTGATGAGACTAATGGCTCTCCAAGAGAGCAAGTTGTTGATTGTGATGATGTAGATGAAGAAGATGTTCCGACAGGCGCTATACGAACCATGGCGATTGGAGAAGTGCGGCCACAGGAACAAGATGAACGAGATCAACCTTCTTCCTCAACTATGGTGCATCCCCCAACCGAAGATGACGAACAGGTACCTCAAGTGGAGGCGCTTGATCAAGGGGAAGCACAAGATGATCAAGTGATGGAGGAAGAAGCGCAACTGGCACCTCCGACCCAAGTTCGAGCGATGATTCAAAGGGATCATCCCGTCGACCAAATTCTGGGTGATATTACCAAGGGAGTAACTACTCGATCTCGATTAGTTAATTTTTGTGAGCATTACTCCTTTGTCTCTTCTATTGAGCCTTTCAGGGTAGAAGAAGCCTTGCTAGATCCGGACTGGGTGTTGGCCATGCAGGAGGAACTCAACAACTTCAAGCGCAATGAAGTTTGGACACTGGTGCCTCGTCCTAAGCAAAATGTTGTGGGAACCAAGTGGGTGTTTCGCAACAAACAAGACGAGCACGGAGTGGTGACAAGGAACAAGGCTCGACTTGTGGCAAAAGGTTATGCCCAAGTCGCAGGTTTGGACTTTGAGGAGACTTTTGCTCCTGTGGCTAGGCTAGAGTCCATTCGTATCTTGCTAGCATATGCCGCTCACCATTCTTTCAGGTTGTACCAAATGGATGTGAAGAGCGCTTTCCTCAATGGGCCGATCAAGGAGGAGGTGTACGTGGAGCAACCCCCTGGCTTCGAGGATGAACGGTACCCCGACCACGTGTGTAAGCTCTCTAAGGCGCTCTATGGACTTAAGCAAGCCCCAAGAGCATGGTATGAATGCCTTAGAGACTTTTTAATTGCTAATGCTTTCAAGGTTGGGAAAGCCGATCCAACTCTTTTCACTAAGACTTGCGATGGTGATCTCTTTGTGTGCCAAATTTATGTCGATGACATAATATTTGGTTCTACTAACCAAAAGTCTTGTGAAGAGTTTAGCAGGGTGATGACGCAAAAATTCGAGATGTCGATGATGGGCGAGTTGAACTACTTCCTTGGGTTCCAAGTGAAGCAACTCAAGGACGGCACCTTCATCTCCCAAACGAAGTACACGCAAGACTTGCTGAAGCGGTTTGGGATGAAGGACGCCAAGCCCGCAAAGACTCCGATGGGGACCGACGGACACACCGACCTCAACAAAGGAGGTAAGTCCGTTGATCAAAAAGCATACCGGTCAATGATAGGGTCTTTACTTTATTTATGTGCTAGTAGACCGGATATTATGCTTAGCGTATGCATGTGTGCTAGATTTCAATCCGATCCTAAGGAGTGTCACTTAGTGGCGGTGAAGCGAATTCTTAGATATTTGGTTGCTACGCCTTGCTTCGGGCTCTGGTATCCAAAGGGGTCTACCTTTGACTTGGTTGGATACTCAGATTCCGACTATGCTGGATGTAAGGTCGATAGGAAGAGTACATCGGGGACGTGCCAATTCTTAGGAAGGTCCCTGGTGTCGTGGAACTCTAAGAAACAAACTTCCGTTGCCCTATCCACCGCTGAGGCCGAGTATGTTGCCGCAGGACAGTGTTGCGCGCAACTACTTTGGATGAGGCAAACCCTCCGGGACTTTGGCTACAATCTGAGCAAAGTCCCACTCCTATGTGACAATGAGAGTGCTATCCGCATGGCGGAAAATCCTGTTGAACACAGCCGCACAAAGCACATTGACATCCGGCATCACCTTTTAAGAGACCACCAGCAGAAGGGAGATATCGAAGTGTTTCATGTTAGCACCGAGAACCAGCTAGCCGATATCTTTACCAAGCCTCTAGATGAGAAGACCTTTTGCAGATTGCGTAGTGAGCTAAATGTCTTAGATTCGCGGAACTTGGATTAAATTGTAGCATACATGTGTTTATGCCTTTGATCATGTTCATTCTGCATTTTGTTGCTTATTGTGGTGCTCAAGTTGTACAAACATTCCCCGGACCTCACAAGTCCTTGTGTAAGTGATGCACATATTTAGGGGGAGTTCTGCTACAACTTGACCCTTTGAGACTAACCATATGCTTGAGTTTGGTTGTTTTAGCCTCAAAGGAGGATTGAAAGGAAAAGGTGGACTTGGACCATACAAGACTTCCACTGCACTCCGATGAAAAGAGTAACTATTCCAAGTTCATCTTTAAACTCTTATTGCCTATTTGCTCTTAATTGAAGAATTTGGTGAGGCAATGGGGTTAAAGGGCCAAGATTAATCCCGTTTTGGTGCTTGATGCCAAAGGGGGAGAAAATAAAGGCCAAAGCAATAGATGGATCAGCTACCACTTGAGAAACTTTGAAAATAGTAGAATAGAGCTTTTGGTTTGGCAAAACTCTTGCATTGTCTCTTATGTCAAAAGTTGGCTTCTTGTGGGGAGAAGTGTTGATTATGGGAAATAGGGGGAGTTTTTAAAATCTTTGATCAATCTCTTTTGGAATGACTCTCTTTATGCTTCAACATGTGTGTTTGACTTAGAGATAGAGATTTGAGTTTGATTTGCAAAAACAAACCAAGTGGTGGCAAAGGATGATCCATATATGCCAAAATTAAATCAAAATAAATTTGAGTTTTATTTGAAGTGATATTGCACTTGTTCTAGTTGCTTTATGTTGTGTTGGCATAAATCACCAAAAAGGGGGAGATTGAAAGGGAAATGTGCCCTTGGGCCATTTCTAAGTATTTTGGTGATTGAGTGCCAACACAAGTGCTTAAATGTGAATCTATACCCATGGATGGACAAAGTGAAAATCAAGAGTAAAGGTATGTTTCTAAGCCTTAGTACATTGTTTTGAGGACTAATGTATTGTGTCTAAGTGCTTGAAACAGGAGAAATCGAGTCAGAGAAAAGTTGGCTGTGTACAGCCAAAAGGCTGTTCGGTCTGGAGCACCGGACTGTCCGGTGGTGCACCGGACAGTGTCCGGTGCGCCAGGCTGACTCGGCGTGAAGTGGCCGCTCTCGGGAATTCGCCGACAGCGTACGGCTAAAATTCACAACGGTCGGCTTCGCCAATTAAGGAAGGAAATCGGGCACCGAACACTGTCCGGTGTGCACCGGACTGTCCGGTGCGCCCGACGATAGAAGGCAAGGATGGCCTTCCAGATTTGTTCTCAACGGCTCCTAGCTGCCTTGGGGCTATAAAAGGGACCCCTAGGTGCATGGAGGAGTACAACAAGCAACCTTAGAGCATTCTTGATCATCCACACTCAGTCTTTGCGCATTCGTTTGTCATTCTCAGTGATTCGAGCTCCGTTCTAGTGAGAACTTTGAGATAGTCTTTTGAGCTCGATTCTTGGCCGTGTGTGTGCGCATTTTGCTGTGGATTTGTGTGTGGGGGATAGATATCCCCTGGGTCCACTAAAGAAGTAAAAGGCCTCACGAACGGCCCAAGGGCCCAATAATTCGTAAGGTCATTCTTTCGTGGGCCTAGGGAAAGACAACCAACAAAGGAGACGTGAGACTGGTTAGTGCAAACACAGGCGGCCCACAACGTCGAACGAATGGATCATAACAGAGACCCGACTTTCCCGCGCTGAAGCCCTCATGCAACAGAGCCATGCGAGGATAAGTCGGCGAAGATTACGTAGGGATAAACTCAAGAGGTTCACTATCTTTTAGCTACTTGTTGTTATCGTATCACATGTACTGCTCCACGGCCGAGTATATAAGGCCTAGGGGGCACCCCTTCAGATGGATCGACCCTGTTCTACTTAGCCACCCACAAAAAACTCTCTACGCCCTCTATCCAGAGAATTCTCTTGTAACCACGCTCGTAAACTCACCAGGACGTAGGGTGTTACGCACTACTAAGCGGCCCGAACCTGTAAATCTTGTCCATTGTCCCTCGTGCGATCGGCACGAACCATTTTGCTACAGTCGTCGACACCGTCCTACTCCTAAAAACACCTTGAGGGGCAACCCCGGGTGTGCGGTCGGACCCAAAACACCGACAGCTGGCGCGCCAGGTAGGGGGTGTGTCGACGATCCAAGCTAGCTCAATGGCCGTCACCTTCCACAGCAAGATCACCATGCGTCCCGGACCCATATTCTGCTTCGGGACAATCTCATCCGTGGCGGACGAAGAAGGAATCCAACACCGCCTCGCGGATCTGCCGGAACAGAAGTCTCCTCCAACAAACTCCGAAAATGCTGGAAAGACGCTACCTCCGGCTCTTTGGAACAAGATCGTCTCCGGTGAGGCTGGAGCTAGAAGCTCGCTGACCCGGAAGACTCCGCTGTCTACTTCCCCGACGAAAGAATGGACACAGATCATGAGAAGGAAGGAGATCAGGGAGAGGCCGGTCGTTCTTCCCGTTCCCCCGACCTCAAAGGAGAACGGAAAGAAAGTCGCCGCGGCAGCAATACCGTTCTACCCCGACGTCCTCTTCATCGGGAGGGCAGAGTCGCCCGCCGTCTCCGACGATGAACCGACCGCGCCCGGAGAAGAACCGCCTCAGCGAGAATCCCGCCGACGAAGGAACCGACGCAGAAACGTTCGACGACATCACGCAGCTGGAGAACGGGATCCGGAGCAGCCTGTCTCGCGAGACGAGGTCTCAGAGATAGGAGAAACTTCGGAAGAACGCGTCTTCAGGGAACGAAGGAGCTCCCGACGACGTGATCGCCGTCGGACTCAGGAGCAAGCCGAGCAAGATGCAAGGCAACGACGCGAGAATCCGCTCTTCGGGCGCAACTTGAACCCTGACTTCGCCCGAGCTATGAACACGCCGAGCGAGGTCGGAGGCGTTCTAGCCCGGATAGCTGACAGACTTCCTCGGACCCTCGACGCCGAGGGATACCGGCGCCTGTTCACTCAGGCAGCCAACCATCTTCTACCGCTCGCTCACCCGCCGAACGATCTGCGACACGCCATCAACAGTCGCCGAGACGCGCGGAGCTCTATCAATGCTTCGCGCGAACGGCGGCACGAGAACGAAATTCGCCGTCGGGAGGAGTATGACCGAGATCATGGCTTCCCGACTCAAAGCCAGGCCACCCGAACTGAGTCGGCAACAGCTTCAACTGGTGGAACCACCCGGGGACGGTCGAGGAACCACCACCGCCACTCCCCTCCCCGGGACAGACGACATCCTCGACGACAGGAGGACACGTGCGGAGTATCTGCCCTTACTCCGCGCCTTAGGGCCATCCAATGGCCTCCCAACTTCAAGGTATCCAATGTCGACAAATATGAACCTAAGCAGGATCCAGGGGGCTGGTTGGCCGTCTACACCACCGCTGCTCGGGCTGCCGGGGCATCCGAGGACGTCATGACTGCGTATCTGCCCATCGTCCTCGGGCAAGACGCGCTGCAGTGGCTACGACATCTACCCCGGCACTGCATCGACGACTGGGGAGACTTCAGTCGACGTTTCACCGCCAACTTCCAGTCTCTCTCCGACAAGCCAGCGCAACCATGGGACCTCAAATCCATCAAGCGCCGGGGGGATGAGACTCTCCGGTCATACCTTAAAAGGTTCCAGACCATGAGAAACCGCATCCCCGAGGTCACGGAGGCGGCCGTGATCGAGGACTTCTACAGAGGATCTAACGACTCGGCTTTCGTCCGAGCCATACTGCAAAAGGCGCCGACTACCTCCGAGGAGCTGTTCCGGGAAGCCGACCTCTACATCACCGCTGACGAGCGGGCCCAGGACCTCATCGGAGGAGCAAAGCCCGCGCCGGCGGCACCACGACGCGACGCGAACCAGCCGCCCGACAAGCGCTGGGAGAAGAGGCCTCGCGAAGAGGTACACGCCGCCGGACCACCCGCCTCTCGTGCCCGAGGAGGACCTCGTGGAGGCGAACGCACGCTGGACGACATCCTCGACGCCCAGTGCCCATACCACAAGGACATGCGACACACTCTCCGCAACTGCCGGGATTTCAAGCACTCCGTCGGGCATGGCCGACCCTTTCAACCTCTACCACCTCCTCCGCCGAGGGGAGGACCAGATGAACCACGACAGCCCCATCAGCCGGAGGAGGGGGGAGGAGGAGCTTTCCCGCGCGTTGACAGGGAGGTCAACGTCATCTTCGGCGGACATGGGTCGCAGGAGAACAAGAGACAACAAAAGCTCAACGACCGCCAGATACTGGTGGCGACCACCGGCCCTCCCGCCCCGTACCGGTGGTCGGAGCACCCAATCACGTTCACTCGGGAGGATCAATGGCTCAACTTCGATCACCCAGGCAAATACCCGCTCCTCGTCGATCCGGTGATCCGAGAGAGCCGGGTGAAGAAGGTGCTAGTGGACGGGGGGAGCAGCATCAATGTCACCTTCCCCCGTACGCTCCAAGGCTTGGGAGTTCACCTCAAAGAGCTCCACGAGTCGGACACTCCTTTCTTCGGCATCGTGCCGACGGAAGGGGAATACCCGCTGGGCCACATCTACATGCCGGTCACCTTCGGGACTCCGGATAACTACAGAACCGAGTTCCTGAGGTTCGAGGTGGCGAACTTCGACTGCGGGTACAACGCCATCATCGGGAGGCCGGGGCTAGCCAAATTCATGGCCATCCCACACTATACGTACATGATACTAAAGATGCCAGGGCCGCAAGGAATCATAACTGTACGCGCCGACTTCCAAGGCGCCGCAGAATGCTTCCGAGTGGCCATCCAAGCAGCCCTCACCACCAAGCCATCAGCGGTTCCTTCTACACCGGCGAACTCTAAGCCTGAAGAAGACCTCGCCGTGCCGGCAAACGAAGCTCAGGCCGCGACCTCTATGCGGCCGACTGAGGACACCAAGCGGATCAACCTGGGGTTCGCTGATGAGCGCAAGACGGCCATCATCAGCTCCAGTCTGAGTGACAAATAGGAAAGCGCGCTCGTCCAGTTCCTGCAAGATAACCGAGACGTATTCGCATGGCAACCTGCGGATATGCCGGGAGTCCCAAGAGAACTGGCCGAGCACAAATTGAAGGTCTATCCCCAGGCGAGGCCGATCCGGCAAAAGCTGCGTCGTTTCACGCCCGACAAGAGAGAAGCCATTCGTGCCGAGTTAGCCCGCTTGGTCGCGGCCGGATTTATTAGAGAAGTATTACACCCCGAGTGGTTAGCCAACCCTGTTCTTGTACTCAAAAAGAATAAAGTGGATTGGCGCATGTGCGTCGACTATACTGATCTCAACAAACACTGTCCGAAGGATCCCTTCGGGCTCCCGAGGATAGATCAGGTGGTGGATTCCACCGCTGGATGTTCGATGCTGTCTTTCTTAGATTGCTATTCCGGGTATCATCAGATTAGTTTGGCAAAAGAAGACGAGGAAAAAACGGCGTTTATCACCCCGTTTGGTGCTTTCTGTTATACCTCCATGCCGTTCGGCCTCAAAAACGCTGGAGCGACTTATCAGAGAGCTATCCAAACATGCTTAGCCGATCACTGGGGCAAGCGTGTGGAGGCTTACGTAGACGACGTGGTGATCAAGATGGAGAATCCGGAAAACTTCATCAAAGACTTACAGCTGGTTTTCAACAGCCTGAGAAGATATAGATGGAAACTTAATCCTGAAAAGTGCGTTTTCGGGGTACCAGCAGGAAAGTTACTCGGATTTATTGTCAGCCACCGGGGAATTGAAGCTAATCCAGATAAGATTGAAGCTATCATGAAGATGGAAGCTCCTCGATCGCAAAAGAAAGTTCAGCGACTCACTGGATGTATGGCAGCCCTGAGCAGATTCATATCCAGGCTGGGAGAAAAAGGTTTGCCATTTTATAAATTGCTGAAGAAGGTGGATAAGTTTCAATGGACTTCAGAGGCACAGGAAGCTCTAGACGCACTGAAGAAATTCCTGACAACACCGCCAGTATTGAAACCGCCCCGGCGAGCTACGCTGACTCAGCCAGCTGAAGATTTGCTGCTATATATCTCTTGCACGACTCACGTGGTAAGCACTGCGTTGGTAGTCGAGCGAGTGGAAGAAGGGCATGCCTACCCGGTACAACATCCCGTCTACTTCATCAGTGAGGTTCTAGGCCCATCGAAGAAAAAGTATCCTCAAGTTCAGAAGCTATTATATGCAGTACTTCTAACTGCCCGCAAGCTGCGCCACTACTTTGACGACCACAAAGTCATAGTAGTTACTGGCTTTCCAATAGGGGACATTCTTCACAACAAGGAAGCCATTGGCCGAATAGCCAAGTGGGCTTGCGAGTTGGGGTCCCATGATATCGAGTTCCGACCTCGCACTGCCATCAAAACTCAAGCACTGGTCGACTTCGTATCAGAGTGGACAGAACAGCAAGTGCCGGATAATCCAGAAACCGCAGAAGTATGGCGAATGTATTTTGATGGCTCGCTGAAGCTGCAGGGAGCAGGAGCAGGAATTCTCTTCACTGCACCTGGAGGCGAACACCTCAAGTACACTCTCCAATTGCTATTCCCGGCCTCTAACAACGCAGCCGAGTATGAAACTTTGATACATGGACTAAACATCGCCATATCGCTGGGTGTCAAGAGACTGATGGTGTACGGAGATTCTCTGGTAGTCATCAGTCAGATAAACAAGGAATGGGATTGTTCAAGTGATTCAATGGGAAGATACTGCGCCGCCGTCCGAAAGCTAGAAGATAAATTCGAAGGTCTGGAGTTCCATCATATAGAAAGAGATCGGAACACGGCGGCTGATGTACTGTCCAAGCTCGGATCCGGTCGGACTCAAGTCCCGCCCGGGGTCTTCGTGCAAGAAATCCTTCAGCCGAGCATCTCGACGGATCAAATAGAAGAGTGCAACATCATAGACCAACCCGAGTCAGACTCTGATGACTGGAGGCAACCGATTATTAAATATATAAAGAATGAAGAAGAACCAGATGACAAGAACTCGGCAGAGCGCATTGCCAGACAATCAGCTCACTATACACTCATTGGGGAGATATTATACAGGAGGGGCGCGTCAGGCGTCCTCATGAAGTGCGTTCTCCCGTCCACCGGGAAGCAACTTCTGGAGGAAGTCCATGTCGGGCAGTGCGGAGTACATGCAGCATCCAGAACATTAGTCGGGAAGGTTTTCAGGTCAGGATTCTATTGGCCGACGGCGAAGAATGATGCAGCCGAGCTAGTTCAGAGATGCGAAGCTTGCCAATACCTGTCAAAACAACAGCACATGCCAGCACAGCAGCTACAAACCATACCAGTAACTTGGCCTTTCGCATGCTGGGGATTGGATATGATTGGACCTTTCAAGAAAGCTCAAGGAGGATACACCCATGTATTGGTGGCAATTGACAAGTTCACTAAATGGATAGAGTTTCAGCCCATTGCCTCCTTAACCTCTGCTAAAGCCGTGGAATTCATACAAAGCATAATATTCAGATTTGGGATACCAAACAGTATCATCACCGACTTGGGATCCAACTTCACCAGTTCAGAATTCTTTGACTTCTGCGAGCAAAAAAGCATTCAGATCAAGTATGCATCTGTAGCCCATCCAAGAGCCAACGGGCAGGTTGAGCGAGCCAACGGAATGATATTGGAGGCACTTAGAAAAAGGGTCTTTGATAAAAATGAAAAATTCGCAGGAAAATGGATAAAAGAATTGCCTTATGTTGTTTGGAGCTTGAGAACCCAACCTAGCCGAGCCCTGCATGGAAACACTCCTTTCTTCATGGTCTATGGGTCGGAAGCAGTGCTACCTGCTGATCTCAAGTTTGGGGCGCCAAGATTGATCTTCGAAAGCATAGCAGAAGCCGAAGCCACTAGGCTGGAGGATATTGACGTACTTGAGGAAGAACGACTGAACGCAGTGATTCAATCAGCACGATACCAGCAGACTCTAAGGCGCTACCACGACAAAACTGTGCGGCAACGTTTCTTTTCGATGGGAGACCTCGTCCTCCGCCGAATTCTAACGGGGGAGGGACGGCACAAGTTATCACCCTTATGGGAAGGACCTTTCATAGTAGCAAAAGTCACTCGTCCCGGATCATATCGCCTCACCCAAATGGATGGCACGGAAGTTGGGAACTCCTGGAACATAGAGCACCTCCGAAAGTTCTACCCCTAGCTGTATTTCAAAACAGCCAAAGCGACCATGTATTCTGTATAATGGAAATACGTCATCAATAAAGAGAGATTTCAAAGATACTTGGCTCATTTATGATTGACTTGCATTCTTACTTAACTCGGGGTGACCACTATGCCCTACAAACGGAGCAATCGGCTTAAGTCGGCAACGACTTAAGGCGGTGCAACATGCTCACGCTTACTTAACTCGGGGTGACCACTATGCCCTACAAACGGAGCAATCGGCTTAAGTCGGCTACGACTTAAGGCGGTGCAACATGCTCACGCTTACTTAACTCGGGGTGACCACTATGCCCTACAAACGGAGCAATCGACTTAAGTCGGCAACGACTTAAGGCGGTGCAACATGCTCACGCTTACTCTACCGGGGGTGACCACTATGCCCTACTAACGGAAGTTACCGGCTAAAAGTAATTGACGGCTTAAACCAGTATAGCATACTCGCGCTTATGCAGTTCAAGGGATGACCTCCATATCCCACAAACAAACTTCATGAATCATCGTGCAGCGTAACCACAAACTTGCGAACTAATAAATTCTGATACAATAAGGGAGTAATCGCGTCATTCGAATGACAAGCCGATAACCTCTAGCGAGTACTTGATCATGCTAACTGCGCGCCCAGAGCACGCAAACTGTTTCTTTATTTTTCAATGTCTTTCTCAGGAACGACTGACGAAGAAGGGCGATTCGAGGAATCAGGGGCAGCATTCACGTCGGCTCTTATATCTTCAGGGACAACCACGCCGGGTCTTCTCATCAAGATCCGTCCCGCCCGAATGGCCTTGTCCAGGGCCTTATCGCGCTGAGCTTTGAAAGTGACAGCAGCTTCTTCAGCAACTTTAACAGCCTGCTGAGCAGTTTCTAATTCCTGAGCAATGGATTTCTTGGAAACTCGGAGTCCCTTGATGGTGGCGTCCTTTGCCGATAGCAACTGTGTAAGGCGGGCCACTTCGTCCGAGGATTCTTGCAGTTGACGGCGCTGATTGTCAAGCTCCTCCATCGTAAAACGGTGGCTCCTCTCCAAGATGGTCAGCGAGTTGCTGGAATCTCGGTACAATCTGTCCAAGTTGTCGCGAGAAGCAGCAAGGATGCGTTTTTCTTCCTACAAGCAGAAGTCAACTCATTCAGAATCCAAGAGCACGATAAGGCGAAGCACAGGTTCGTAAGCTACCTTCTCAGAGTCAAGCTGAGCATGAAGAGAAGAACTCAGAGCGTTGGCATCATCCAAAGCCGCAGAGACCTGACTCAACTCGATCTGACTTTGAGAATACTTCTCCTCGAAGTCAGCGCATCGTCGAGCCATTTCAGCTTGATCTTGAGAGTGTTTTTCTTCAAGAACTGTGATCTGCCGAGTCATCCCTATCAAGAGGTATTCCAACAAAATGAGGTCAGAAAATAAAACAACCCACGAGCAAGAACAAAGAAGAAGAAGAAAGGACACTAACCAGCATTGGCGGCCTCCAACTCAGATACACGACCCCGAAGCAACACCGGATTCCAATGCTCAAGAGATGAAGCCACCTCCGGGATGGAAGCGCCCTGCGACTTCAGCTGGCCGACCATTCCATCCACCAAAGCCTGATAAGAAGAGCGGATGAGCATAATGGCAACAATTCATGCAACATAAAGATCAAACTAAAGCACAGCACAACACCTGGAGGTTGGAGAAAAACGAAGGGATCCCCAAGTCAGGAGAAATCAGCTGATGACCAGGTGCCAGACCACCACTCGAAGCAGCTTGCAGCAGACCGGCAGGAACGAGCTCAGTACATTCAGCAGAGCTTAACGCCAGACCAGTGGGGATGCTGCCCTCCAAAGCGACCCCCTGATCTGGAGTTTGAGCCACCATCATGCCGCCAGAGTGTGAAGGTGAACCCACATGAACATCCATGGAAGTGCAGGAGGGAGACCCCGCTCGGACACCCTCGGGGGCTGGGTCAGGGTTGGCACTGCCCACTTGAGCCGGGTCACCCCCGGCAACACCCTCGGGGGCTGGGTAGTGGCCTACACCCCTCACCTGAGTTGAGTCCTCCCCGGCGACACCCTCGGGGGCTGGGCACATGTCAGCGCTATTCAAGGGATCCAAGCTCTCTGCCGTGACCACCTCTAAGGTCGACGGGCCTTCAGCTACTTCCATAGGATCAGGACGATCCAAGTCATCATCCCGGCCCTCGAGATCGTGCTCTAAGGTCGACGAGGCACGGGACGACCTCAACCCAGCATCTGGCACGGCCGCACAAGTTTCTGTTACATCAGCGTCTGCAGGTTCTAACAGCAAGTTCTCAGGGACCATATCCTCTAGAGCTTGATCAAAATTGGCCATGGACAGTTCTTGCAGACCAATAAGAGCAGACAAGGCAGGAGAAGGAACCCCACTACTACCACCGCTAGCGACGAACTGCCGACTGTTTTTCCGAGTTAATGGAGTTTCATTCTCTTCCTCCTCATCTTCCACAGCAACAGCACAAACAGCATCCTCATTGGGGTCAGCAGCAGGCGGAGCACACCCATTGGGATCAATGTCAGCAAGGCCAGTTGCAGTCATTTTTTCGGCAGCAGGAGCTAAGGTGCTGGCATCCTCGTCAAAGCTGGACACTCGCCGGAGGCATCTTCTTTTCTTCTTCTGCTCATCAGCAGAAGGCTCGGGCTGACTGGTTCGGCTAGGACGCCTCGGGCGAGTGTTGACAGGTTTCGAGACATCCAAGGTCGCATCAACCTCTGGAAGAGGCACCACTGCCAATGTACCATCAGGAGCAGTATCAGATGAATCCTCAGCTAGCAGATCGAGCATGTCATTTATGTCTGCGTCACTAGGGTTCAGGGGCACTTCAAAATAAATCTGCCGTTCATCATCAGGCATCTCCCCGAGCGAAGCCACTAAGGAACGGACCTCTTCAGCAGAAGGTCGAACTCTAAGACCCAGATTGCTATCTGTCACGGGCGGGTTGGACACGAAAAGAGTGAATGCTTGGGAAGAAGGTAGGTTCCAAGCCGAGTATGCCACTGGAGCTCCAACGTTTGAAACTTTACCCCTGAGGATCATTTCGAGTCGGCTCACCAAATCCACAGAAGGAATTCTCCTATTAGTAACTCGGGTTGAGTCGGCCAGCCCTCGGTAAAGATATGCCGGATAAGCTCTGTCTTTCAGCGGCTGAATGTTTTTGAAAACAAAATCTGTGACCACGGCCTCGGCAGTCAGACCTCTCTCTTTCAGTAATCCAACCTCAGTAAGCAACACGCCCGCCTCGGCTACTTCTTGGTTCGTGGGAGACTCAGTCCAACTCGGATTACAAACGTCTGCCTGTCTCCCTGAGCGGGAAGGGAGAGAATTTCCATAATTATCCATTATAAACCACTCCAGACGCCAACCTTTAATGCTGTCTTTGAGGGGTATCTCGAGATACTCGGTCTTCCGCCCCCGGCGCATCTCTAAACTAGCACCTCCGACCAATTGATGTTGCCCCCCGGCCATCCCAGGACGGCAGTGATACAGATACTTCCACAAGCCAAAATGCGGCAGCACGCCAAGATAAGCTTCGCAAAGGTGAACGAAAATAGAGATTTGGAGAATGGAGTTAGGGTTCAAGTGAGTCAGGTTGATGTGATAAAAATCAAGGATACCACGGAAAAAAGGAGATATGGGAAGGCCGAGGCCGCGAAGAAGGAAAGGAGTGTAAACCACTGACTCGTGGGTATCTTCGGTTGGGACAGTGGTCCCGTGGCAAGAACGCCAAGAACAGAGTTCCCATGGAGGGAGAACCCCGATGGAAACAAGGCGGAGAAGCTCAACTTCAGAAATCACAGACATATGGTTACCTGCGAAGGGTAACTGACTGTTGGGGTCGATGGCGGGGATCACTGTAGCAGACGAGTTCGCGGTTTTCCTCTTGGGCGCCATCTTGCTTCTCGCTGGCGAAACAGAGCAGGAGGCAAGTGGCAGAGAAGACTCAGATGTGGAAATGCAAGAACTAGGGCACAGAAAGCAAAGGCGGCTAAAAGCGCGACTCTTAAGGGATATTCTTGAGCCAGACACCTTTTCAAAAGTGCCCAGTCATCACCCGGCGGTCATCTCCGAAATCCCAGCATGCCACGTGGATATCCAACAGTTATTTCCAAGAAAGCCAATGTGCCACCTCATCACTCGGTCATTTTCCTCAAAGTAACTTGAGAAGCTGGCTATCACTCGGCGCTGCCTCTAAAACGCCGACCACGTGCTCAATCGCTCGGCATTACTTCTAAAATGCCGACGCCGACCTTCAATCACTCGGCGCTGCCTCTAAAACGCCGACCACGTGCTCAATCGCTCGGCATTACTTCTAAAACGCCGACGCCGACCTTCAATCACTCGGCGCTGCCTCTAAAACGCCGACCACGAGCTCAATCGCTCGGCATTACTTCTAAAATGCCGACGCCGACCTTCAATCACTCGGTGTTGCCCCTAAAACGCCGACCACGTGTTCAATCGCTCGGCATTACTTCTAAAATGCCGACGCCGACCTTCAATCACTCGGTGTTGCCTCTAAAACGCCGACCACGTGTTCAATCGCTCGGCATTACTTCTAAAATGCCGACGCCGACCTTCAATCACTCGGTGTTGCCTCTAAAACGCCGACCACGTGTTCAAACGCTCAGCATTACTTCTAAAATGCTGATGCCGACATTTAATCACTCGGCGTTGTTTCTAAAATGCCAGCCCCGTATTTTGTCGCTTGGCATTACTTCTAAAATGCCGATGCCGACCTTCTATCATTCGGCATCGCCCCTAAAACGCTGGTCTTGTGTTCGATTGCTCAGGGTTACCTCTAAAACGCTGATGTCAATCTTCACATCGCTCGGCGTTGTTTCTACCAAATCAAAAGAATCAGTTCAACATTCAGCGAAAGCAATGGCAAGTCATCAAAAAGAGGGGATAAACGACAGACTTCATTAAAGGGAAGTTAACGAGTTTACAAACCAACTCTTTACGAGTTGGTACTTCCCTAATTCTACTCTACATTACTACTACTACTAAATTACACTAATTACTACTACATTATTCTAGCTATACTAAACTATACTAATATCTAAGAAGACCAGTGGCGTCTAACCACTGGCCCTGCCCCTGCCGCCGCCGCCACCCTTGGTGCTGCCCCTGCTGCTACCCTTGGTGCTGTCCCTGCTGCCGCCGCCCTTGGTGCTGTCCCTGCTGTCGTCGCCGCCGCCTCTACCACTGCCGTCGTCGTCGTCGTCGTCGTCATCGTCGTCGTCGTCGTCGTCTTCACCCTCGTCGCCGCCGTCCGAGTCCTCCTCATCCGAGGAGTACTCCGACTCATCCGAGCCTTCGAGCCCGGCGCGCTCGACGGCGCGGATATATGTCCAGACCTCCGCGGCTATCCCCTGGGAGTCGTCCGAGTCATCGGACGACGCCGGGGGAGAGATGGGAGCCGGAGACCCCTCGGGCTCGGAGGAGAACTCCTCCTCCGAGTATTCTGAGTCACCAAACTCCTCCGATGGAGGAGTCGGCTCACGCTTGCGCTTGTTGTTCTTGCCCATGGTTAAAGCTTCGGGAGAGAAGAAAGGGAAGAGGCAGTAAGGAGCAGCGAAGAGATGTGAAGAAACCAGAGAAGCAAAGGGGTTATTTATAGAAGGGAAAGGCAACCGCTCACTTCTAACCGCGGTCACTGAACAGTCGCAAGGCATTCAATAAGCACTTCCACCCACCCGAAGACACGTCAGACGGCGGACGCCGTTTCATGCAACACTACACCCATTGGGACTCCAGTCAACAGCGCAAAGGGGCATGCAGTGAATACCTCAAGACAAAAATGAGATATCAGTAAGGATCAGAGGAAAGCCAAATATAACCAGCAAAGTACAAGATATGGCCGACAGAAGCAACGTGAGGACTAGACAGAGAACGTCCGTCAAACGTCCAATCAATCGCAGAAGCAAATAAATTGCACTACCTAGCAAGATATGGATGGATTGCAAACTCGGCTGCTAAAGACAAAATATACGCTGACCTGGGCAGCAAAATATTGATGACATACTGCTGACCTCCAAAGCATAATGCAAAATAGCCTCATGCCAGTTTCCGCAAGTGAAAGGAGAACCTTCGAATGGATTATCCTTAAAAAATCCATTTGAAGGTCGGGGGCTACACCCATTGGGTGCACCTCCGGTGCACCCCATGGAATATTATTCTAAACCGGTATAGCGCCGACTTCTAAGGCGTAGAGCAAGATTGAAAAGACTAATTCTCAACCGAGATGCAGGAGTGCAAATGGAGATAACCTTTGGAAGAAGACCTTCGAGTAAATTATCTTCTAAAATCTACTCAAAGGTCGGGGGCTACACCCATTGGGTGCACCTCCGGTGCACCCAATGAATTCCGGAGTCTTACAATCCAAAATGCCGACCTCTAAGGCACAAGCATAAAGCCAAACTTTGGTCGGACGAGTGATCAAAACCAGAGAAGACAGCAGGGAATCATTTTTTGGACCTTGGATCTTTGAGTTGATTACCTCTAAATCAACCCAAAGATCGGGGGCTTGTGGGGGATAGATATCCCCTGGGTCCACTAAAGAAGTAAAAGGCCTCATGAACGGCCCAAGGGCCCAATAATTCGTAAGGTCATTCTTTCGTGGGCCTAGGGAAAGACAACCAACAAAGGAGACGTGAGACTGGTTAGTGCAAACACAGGCGGCCCACAACGTCGAACGAATGGATCATAACAGAGACCCGACTTTCCCGCGCTGAAGCCCTCATGCAACAGAGCCATGCGAGGATAAGTCGGCGAAGATTACGTAGGGATAAACTCAAGAGGTTCACTATCTTTTAGCTACTTGTTGTTATCGTATCACATGTACTGCTCCACGGCCGATTATATAAGGCCTAGGGGGCACCCCTTCAGATGGATCGACCCTGTTCTACTTAGCCACCCACAAAAAACTCTCTGCGCCCTCTATCCAGAGAATTCTCTTGTAACCACGCTCATAAACTCACCAGGACGTAGGGTGTTACGCACTACTAAGCGGCCCGAACCTGTAAATCTTGTCCATTGTCCCTCGTGCGATCGGCACGAACCATTTTGCTACAGTCGTCGACACCGTCCTACTCCTAAAAACACCTTGAGGGGCAACCCCGGGTGTGCGGTCGGACCCAAAACACCGACATTGTGTGTGTTGCTTATCTCCCTTACTCCGTGCTTCTTTGTGAACTTCAAGTGTAAGGGCGAGAGACTCCAAGTTGTGGAGATTCCTCGCGAACGCGATAAGAAAAGAAAAGCATAACACTGTGGTATTCAAGTTGATCATTGGATCACTTGAGAGGAGTTGAGTGCAACTCTCGTCCGTTGGGACACCACAACGTGGAGTAGGCAAGTGTTGTACTTGGCCGAACCACGGGATAAACCACTGTGTCTTCTCTGTGTTGAACTCTTTGTGGTTATCGTATTGTGCAAGATCTTCTCTCTAGCCACTTGGCATTAACTGTGCTAACGCTTAATCAAAGTTCTGTGGCTTAAGATTTTGAAGTGTTACAGGATCACCTATTCACCCCCCCTCTAGGTGCTCTCAGTAAGTTCTCTCTCTCTCCCTTCTTCGACTATGATCGCTCGGGCACGCGCCGCCGCCGTCGTGCACGTGCCGCCGCCACGCGTGTAAACCCTAGGCTAGGAAGAGTGAGAGAGTGAGAGGGAAGAGAGAGGAGGGAGAGGGAAGAGAGGGAGAGGTTTTAGGGTTTAGGGTGTAAACCCTACGCGCGTCTCTGTAGAGAGTGAGAGAGAGGGAGAGGAGAGGAGAGAGGGAGAGGGAGAGGGAAGAGAGAGGAGGGAGAGGGAAGAGAGAGGAGAGGAGAGAGGGAAAGGGAAGAGAGAGGAAAGAGAGTGGAGGGAGGGAGAGAGAGAGAAGAGAGAGGAGGGAGAGGGAGTGTATATATAGGAAAGAGAGTGGAGGGAGAGAGAGAGGAGAGAGAGGGAAAGGGAAGAGAGAGGAAAGAGAGGGAGAGGGAGGGAGGGAAGAGAGATGAAAGAGAGGGAGAGGGAGAGAGAGAGAGAGGAGAGAGCAGCGGAAAGCATGTTTTTTTGGCTTCCACTCTCTAGTATAAATTGTAGACTAGATTCACTTCACTTCTGCCACGGAGCAATTCAGTTTTTATCCGTTTAGCTTTATAGAGTTATGTGAGCTCTACCAGATGTCCCTGGCAAATAGTTGTCTGATTGTCTCAAACAACGTATTCCATTGTAGTACTATTAGCTAGTGAAATTAGAAAACGACGTACGACACACTTGCGTTGCTTCGATTAAGAGCAACTCATCAGAACCCCACTTGACCAGAGCGTGTTCTCATCACCTGTCCTTGGTCTCTCTCACACAAAGAGTATGCATCAAGCTTCATTAGCAAAGCAAAAAAAAAATCAAAGCTTCATTAACAACGCCATTTCCTACGACTCTCCATCTCTCTCTCTACGTCCTATACGAATCCTCCTATACGTTCTATACGACTCTCCATTTCTCTCTCTCTACGTCCTATACGACTCCTCCTCTCTCCCTCTCTATACGTTCTATACGACTCTCCATCTCTCTCTCTACGTCCTATACGACTCCTACTCTCTCCCTCTCTCCCTCTCTATACGTTCTATACGACTCTCCATCTCTCTCTCTCTCTACATCCTATATGACTCCTCCTCTCTCCCTCTCTCCCTCTCTATACGTTCTATACGACTCTCCATCTCTCTCTCTATGTCCTATACGACTCCTCCTCTCTCCCTCTCTCCCTCTCTATACGTTCTATACGACTCTCCATCTCTTTCTCTCTACATCCTATACGACTCCTCCTCTCTCCCTCTCTATACGTTCTATACGACTCTCCATCTCTCTCTACGTTCTATACGACTCTCCCTCTCTATACGTTCTATACGACTCTCCATCTCTCTCTCTCTACGTCCTATACGACTCTCCCTCTCTATACGTAACTCGATAATATCCGTATCACAATATTAGGGGTTAGGGTTAGGGCTTAGGGTTAGTGTTAGTGGTTAAGGGTTAGGGTATTTGTTAATATGAATTTAATTATTGCTTATGTTAATATGTGTTAATATGTATTTTTATATATATAGCTCAATGAGTTCTCCAACCAAGGACCAAGGATTAGGGCCCGACCACATGGACAAGAGTGTTGCTCAAGAAGAATCCAGCAGTGAAGGATATGAAACGCCTAGCGACCCTTTTCCTACCACTAGGATACATAGGGCCGCTGCGCGTGAGTTGCAACGTGACCCTACTTATGATCCACAAGACCATGAGGTAAATTACACATCCTAAATTTCGTGTGTGTACCTAATTAATTAGCTGATTTCACAATGTCTATTACACATGCATGATTTCTTGTGCATTTTATTACATGAATAGGAGGTCTTGTCTCAATTTCGTGCGATGCTCGAAAAAGCTGCGGCACGATACCAAGACGCACCGGAACCGACCCAAGACACACCGGAACCGACCCAAGGCGCACCGGAACCGACCCAAGGCGCACCGGAATCGACCGAGACAACCACCGAGAGGTCAAGGAAAAGGATGCAGAGCGATCGAAACAGAGGTGACATGGGGCTAAACAAGTTTCCTGACAAGACATATAAAATCACAGACGTGAGCCCGAATGGTCAGCCCCTAGCTCCAGAAGAGGCACTACCTAAGTTCCGGAATGCACTTGGGTTCTTAGTTAGAGATAATCTTGACATCACAATCCGACAGTGGAGAGATGTATCAGATGATGTCAAGAATCAAATGTGGAATAAGCTAATAACGAGGTTCGTTTTGCCTGGGGGTTCAGAAGAACTCGTGAAAAAATACATGATGAAGCAGTTTGCAATCAATTTCCGAAACTGGAGGTCTGAGATGAATACAAAGTTTGCAAAGAAAGGCCTAGACCCGACGAAAAATATAAAATCTCAGCAGGTCAGTGGGCAGTATTTCTAAAGCAGAGGAGCAGCCCTGATTTCATATCGCTAAGTGAGGCAAATTCGGAACTATCTAAGAAGAACAAATACCACCACCACCTTGGCACAGGTGGTTACAAGCGTCAGGTTCCTAAATGGAGACAAGAAGACGCTGAGAAGAAGGCTGCAGGGTTGCCGACGCTGTCCGAGCAACTTGGTGAAAGGACAGCTAATTGGATCCGTGCTAGAAAACCAAGGGAAACTGAGTCTGGTGTTTCTTTTGATGATCCCACTGTTGAAGAAGCGGCAAAAAACATATATGCAATTGCAGCTAAGCAGAGCCAAGGAACATTTAAGCCGCAAAGGGAGAGAGACATTCTAACGGCTGGTCTCGATAACCCTGAGCATCCTGGTCGTGTACGAGGAATCTCATCTAAGGAAGGATGGAAGGAAGGATTCAGACCACAATGGGAAGGTCTGTACAAGAAACGTGATCGATACAAGGAAGAGATGGCAAATTATTTTAAGGAGGAGGCCAAGAAAGAGTTCAAAGGCCTGATGTCTGAAATGCTATCGAATCCTCCTCCAGAATTGATGCAGCAATTGGCGATGGCGAGTGCGATGTCTGTTCAACAGATGACCACTCCACAGATGCAAATAATTCCAGCAGCTCAAACGCCGGCATCCACCGAGGGTACGACCATCCCAAGCTCTGTCGCGTCAACGGGAAATAAGGTCCGCTATCCAGTTGATGACATCACAAGGCCTGTGGCATGCACACTAGTTATAAGATATGGTATTAACAATCAGCGTACAAAGAAAGTAGCCACAGGCCTTGCGATCCCAGGACGCATGTTCCATGGAAACGACATTCCAGAAGAATATTGCAGGGTAGAAGTGACGACAGTCGTCCAAGGATACGAGGACGACATGCTAGACATCCCTGGGCCCGAAGGTATCGAGACACTTGGACAAGCTATCAAGAATTTTTTTCCTTTGGCCTCAAAGGGATGTCAAATTGGTTGATTGGTCGAATTCATCACAGGCCCAACCGTCTCCGCCTTCTCAAATTGTTGTTCTTATTGTACATCCATCATCACCTCCTCAAACTTCACATGTTGCTCCTCATCCTCTTTCTAACCCTCTTTCTCCTCATCCTCATGGTGGCCCACCGTCTCCGCCACATACATCGCCCTTCAGGGATCCACCTTCTCCACAGCCATCTCCATGACCATCAAAGAAATCTAAAGTTTCTATACCAAAATTAGTGACCCCGTTCGAGAAGAAAAAGAAGAGTAAATCCACTGCTGGCACAGCTCGTTTTTTGAAAGGGATTGGACGGAGCCTCACGTCAGACACTGTTGATTTGGCCGATCTCGAGGAGTCCGCAAAAAAGGCTGAGGCAATGGCCGCAAAGATAAAGAAGCCAACTAAGGCAGATTATAAAAACGTGCCTAAAAAATATGTGCCGGGCAGACCACTACTCACTTTTGAGAAACTAAGGAAGGTCCCGGCTAATATTAAAAGGTTGCATGATTGGTACATGCAGGCATCTTCAGTTGGCATCGACACCATCAGTGTTAATATACCAGCCCATGCTTTTATTGGTTCAAATAAAAAAGTCGTTGTTGCATTCGAGGACATGTGGTTAATGATGAACCTTCAGAGACTCGACGTGCAACTTGTAACCATATTAGTATTGTAAGTGTCACTCATACTCCACATATATGTGTTATTATTAGTGAGTTGTATAATTTTTCAATATCTGACATGCACGTGTGTGTTGCAGAATGCAACATGATCAGCAGGAGATCCTTTATGGTACCAATCCCAATGCTAGTGCCAGTAAAAGGGTTGGGTATCTCAACCCAATAAAGATATGCGAGGATAACCACACTTTTAGAATCGGAAAATGCAACGAAGCATTACAGGGGCTAACAGACGAAGAAATTGAGGTGCGTATCCAGGATCTGAAGAAGGATTTTGAAGCAAGATACGCCACCTACATAGGACACACAATGCTTCAATTTCAAGACAGGGAATCCATAGTGGCCTCGTACAACTTTAAGTAAGTGTGATTTTGCATAAATAAAATTAATAATTTCAATACACATGTATCACAAGTTTGATTCGTACAGGGACCACTGGATATGCTTCTTCATTTATCCTAAGGTTGGAAAGGTGCTGGTGCTCGACTCCTTGCACACCGAGCCTTCGGCCTATTCAAAATTCCTCAGCATCTTAGAGCTGTAAGCCTTTTCTATGAATGCATACTTATATCGATGAGAATTGTAGAATAACATGGTGATTCTATTTGAGATCACAGGGCATTTAGGTTTTATAAGCTACAAGGTGGAAAGTACGACACGTCCAAAAAAGGCGTGCCACTAGACATCCATTATAACTGGCCGGTAAGTATGTGAATTTATGAATACATATCATACATGTACGTACATAGGACAATGTTGCAACTAAATAACCAATCTCCCGTTATGTAGTGCCACAAGCAACCACCCGGATCGGTCCTATGTGGGTTCTACGTGTGCGAGTTCATGAGAATGAACGGACGATACATCACGAACCCTGGCAAGGTATTATTAGTAATAGTCACGTATGTATTTATGTCATTAAAGATGCAAATGTGTTATTATTGAGTATAAATAGATGATGTTTATAAACTTCCTTTACAACAATTTCAACAAGGAAGCCCAGAGAACTTGACTGAAGGTGCATTGTATGGCATAGTTGAGGACCTGTGCACATTCATATTGAAAGAGGTCATTCCCGCAGAAGGGAAATATCACGATGCTTCCGGAACATTAGCTTTGCCAGAGTTTAGAATACTAACAGAAATTAGTAGACTATCTCTTAGCCGAGATAGTTATTAGAGCTTAAGTGAAAACTTTGATGTATATAATGTGTGATGCATACATGGTTGTAAACAAGACTTTGATGTATATAAATGTATGATAGAATTTAATTCCATGTTGCTTTTAATATCAATACTACATGTTTATCAATATCAATATATATATATATATATGTTTGTGTGTGTAAATATATAAATTTCAGTACGAAAATTTAAAAAAGGCGGGAAACCTTTCCACTGGCGGCTAAATAAAACAAACCGCCAGTGGAAATAGCATTTTCACTAGCGGTTTCTTAAGAAAACCGCCAGTGGAAATGCTATTTCCACTGGCGGTTCTAGAATACCCGCCAGTAGAAATGGCGATTTCCACTGGCCCCTGGCACTGGCGGCACTGAAAAACGCCAGTGAAAATAGTTTTAGGACCGTCACTATAGTTCTTCTGTGTACTAGTGGTTTTGCCCTATATAGTGCTTTGCCCTAGTAAAAGAAAATATCATTGAATCTTTATGGCCAAGATTGGAGGGCTTTCAAGAACCGGTATAGGGGCTTGGAGCTCAGTTAAAAAAGAGAGTTGCTCTATTATAACCCTAGATTTGAAGCTCAAGGCGGTAGCTAAAGGTCTTTAGGGGTGGAGTGATAATAAAGTTGGTCACATGGCCTCTCAGCTTACCTTAGCCAGGGAGATCCTTCACCAGATGGAAATTTCCCAAGGCATGAGGGTCTTGTCACCTTTTGAGGAGTGGCTTAAATGTAGGCTCAAAACATGCTCTTGACCTTGCCTCCCTTGAGTGTACCATTGCGAGATTAAGGTCTAGAGTTGATTGGCTTAAGGAAGGAAACACGAACATGAAGTTGTTTCATCAGCATGCTAGATAAAGGAAGAGGAAAAATTTTGACGTTTCTAAAAGTAACATCTTCATGGAGCATGATACCAAGGCAAAACAAAAGGATGGGTACTACTCTAGATTGTTGAACATCTATTTGGACAAATCTACCTCTACAATATTGTTGTTTCAGGGATTCATGCCATGATCTAGCTACTTTGGACTCTCCTTTTACACAACATGAGGATTGGGAGGTCATTAAGTGGCTATCATTCAACAAGGCTTCAAGACCAAATGTTTTCACATGTCGTTTTATAAGGTGTGCTGGCCTATTATCAATGTGCGAACACAAGGTTGATTTGTGACTTGTGGTTCGGGTTGATGATAAGTGATTGTTAATGGGTAGTGCTTGGGTGTGAGTCTTGGACTAACCAGAGTACAAGAGATTGTGTTGTGCAACCATGTCTTTCGGACTCCTCGAGGAAGAGATTTTCATGTCAAGTCAGATCAGCGGCATCCACAACAGGGTAGGGATGTCCGCAAGCATACTAATCATGACTATGATGCCTACAATGTGGAAAGGAACGACTCCTGCTATGAGGTTCTCGCCTAGGCTTAACAGGTTCAAGCTTCAAGCAACCTCTCGGCTTCCATCATCAAGTCGTTCATGGGTTAGTTGTGTCAAGTCAGTTGGCCCAAGAATTTCAAGCCTCCTCTGATCAAGCCATATAATGGTCTTTTTAATCCATCAGACTACTTACAGTCTTTCAGCTCTCCATCATGGTGGTAGGATACACCTCAGTCATGGTGAATTATTTGCTAATATGTCTAGGGTCCAACATTAGAAAGTGGTTGTTTGCCCTCCTAACCAATTCTATTGATTGGTGGGAGGAGTTAAAGCCCCTATATGTTAACAACTTTGGTATGACCTCCAAACAGAAGAAGACCCAATACAACCTCGAGCAAGTCATGCATAAGGAGGATGTGGCTATACACAGCTACATCAAGCATTGGCGCAACATGAAGGTTGACATCTCGAGCATGTTTGAGGATATGACCGTCGACGTCTTCTACGAAGACCTCAAGGACCGGGATCTCTCCTAGAAGCTAGTTCGAAAGGCATCGATGACTCTATCTTTTTTTTGATAATGGAAACATGAGTTCCGACTTTAGCATGATAATGTGTATAGCCAATACAAGTCGATTATTACAATCGTGAACAATTGCATGAATAGTGAAACTAAATCAAAGGAACAAAATAACAAGACTATGGATAACACTAGCCATACTCAATTCTTGCATTTGAGCGCCATCCATGATTTGCGAAGACTTTCATCGCCACCACTTCCAAAGCTTGACAAACATCGAGGATTTGTTGTTGTGATTCCTCCTTTTGTAGAAGTCTCCAGAATCTGAACCAGTGAGTACATCTGAAAATAACCTGCACAATTGATGGAATTGGTTTATGATTAAAAGCCAACTCATTTTGACTGAGCCAAATAGCCCAAAATAAAGATGCTAATCCAGACAGTAAATTTTTTTTGTAACCCGAACCCCTATTGGTTCCCTAAGACCCGATAATATGATTAATGCTAACGGTCATTTCTATTTTTAAAGCAAAGTAAATTATTCTCCATATGCTTTTGGCCATATAACAGTCAAAAAAGAGATGGTGAATACTTTCATTTCGATTGCAAAAGCTACATGCCAAGCTACCTTTCCGTCGTCTTTTGGCTAAATTATCTTTAGTGAGGATCGCTCCCCGACATAAATTCCACAAAAAAATTTTATTTTCAAGGGGAGCTTAAGTTTCCAGATCTTCTTGTTCCGTTCGTTATTGGGAATATTCATCAAAAAATAGTACATAGATTGGACAGAGAAGATTCCATTCTTATGACTGTCCCAAACAAATTTGTCTCTAGATAGAGATAGAGTAACAACAGTTAGCAAGTTTAGCATGTTGTGCCATTCCACTAATTTAATCCCCATGATTGTACGGTGAAAAGATAAATTAAGATTCATATCTAAAAAATGTCTGCAACCAAGGCTGATTTGTTCCGCACTATATTAAAGAGATTCATAAATTGCTCACTAAGAGGTCGACTGGTTACCCATTTGTCCTTCCATAATCTGGTAGCTTGACCATCCCTCACTTCAAAGTGACCCCATCTAAGGAATTGATCCTTAATATTCATTAGACCCGACCAGAATTGAGAATCCCCCTGTCTTCTAGATATTTGAGAAAGAAATTTCTCTCCTAGATATTTATTTTTAAGTAATGGTTGCCACATTGCCTCCTCATTGAGTAATTTGAAGTGCCATTTGCTGAGTAAGCTTATGTTTTTTACAGCTAGATTAGAGACACCTAAACCCCCTAACACCTAGGGTTGACAAACAATATTCCATCTGGCCAACCTATACTTCCTTTTACTGCCTCCTCCCTGCCAAAAGAATCTAGACCAAATAGCATCCAATTTCTTCAAGCCGCCTGCCAGAATCTCGAAGAATGACATCATAAAGATAGGCAGACTACTTAACACAGAATTAAGTAAGACCAGCCGTCCACCTGAAGATAGAAATTTGGCCTTCCAAGTACTAAGCCTCTTTTCAAACCAGTCTATAACCACTTGTCAGTCGCTATTTCTCAATCTTCGATGAGACATAGGAATTCCGAGATATTTGAAAGGCGTTGTCCCAATTCCACAACCAAATAAGTGTGAGTATTGCAATTCCTATTCCTTAGCCAACCCATAGCAAATAACTCACTTTTATGGAAATTAATTTTTAGTCCAGACATTTGCTCAAAAAGTGTCAAAAGAAGTTTGATGTTCCGAGCATGCTCTAGGTTATGGTCTAAGAACACCACCGTATAGCATACTGAAGGATAGACAAACCCTCAGGAATCAAATGCGAAACAATTCCTTTGAACTGATTTTTCTCTTTCGCTCTTACGAATAGAATTGCTAACATATCAGCAACAATATTGAATAGTATTGGCGACAAAGGGTCCCCTTGATGAAGGCCCTTGAAAGTACTAAAAAATGGGCCTACGCCATCATTCACTTTAACTCTAACATGGCCTCCAGAGACTATTGTATGGATCCAAGCACACTAGGAGGGAGAGAAACCCTTCATACGCATCGCTTGCTAGAGAAACTTCTAGTTGACTTTATCATAGGCCTTCTCGAAGTCTAAATGAAGAATAACTCTATCTAATTTTTTCCTCTGTAATTTGTGTATGGATTCGTGAAGAATAATAACCCCTTCAAGAATATTTTGACCGCGCATAAAAGCTGTCTGAGAGGGGCGAACAATTATATCAGCCATAAGACCTATTCTATTTGAGAGAACTTTAGTTATGATTTTGAACGAGACATTAAGTAAGCAAATAGGTCTATATTCCTGGATTTTAATTGTGTTGTCCTTCTTTGGAATTAGAGTAATTACTCCAAAATTTAAGCTATGAACCGAAAGGAATTTTTGATGAAAGTCCACAAACAACGCAAACAGATCATCCTTAATCACTTCCCAAAAAACTTGATAAAACTCTACTGGAAAGCCATCCGGTCCAGGAGCTTTGTTATGCTCCATAGAAAATACCACCTTTTTAACTTTATCTATAGTAAAATTAGCAGTTAAAATTTCATTCTCAGTATCCGAGACTTGAAAAATGTCTTGGATAATAGATTCATCAAGTTCAATCGATGTTATGTCTGGCTTCCCAAAGAGATTCTTGTAATAACTCGTTATGTGTGTTTTAAGTTCTTCCTCATCAGATATGCAGCGCCATCCTCATCCTCCAATGAATAAATCTGCTGCCTCCGGTGTAACACCCCGTCCAATCCCTGGACCGGCGGTACTTACTCTTGGCAGCTCTCTAGGATCATATATTGTCCCCACATACCAACATGAGTCTTTTGTGCACACTTTGTCCTCACTCATGCGCACCTGAGAAAAACTTCCCGGTCGGTCACCCATCCTAAATTGCTCCAAGCCAAGCACGCTTAACTTGGAGGTTCTTTGAGATAGGCTTCCGAAAAAGATATGCACCTTATTGGTATGGATACTCTATTAATTATATTAAGCTTTGGACCAGGATATCACCATCCAAGCGGCCAGGATATCACAATCCACCCCCCTTAGAAGACTAACGTCCTCACCGGTTGTTGGGGCGAAGGCAGAGACGCCACCCTTCGCTCGACGCCTTTCGCTGCAGTCGCTGGTTTGACGAAGACAAAACGGGCAGGGACACCCTTCGCTTCATTCAGCACCAGACGAAGGCCTGCGGTGACGTCTCCCCGCGGCACGGCCTCGTCCTGCTCTGAGGCCCACGTGTGATCTGGCCCATTGTAACGGGCCCCGCGTGACCGCCGTTGTGTTACGGGCCTAGTTTGTAAAGGCATTCTTGTAAGTACAGCTTGTAACCCTGCTTTATGGGAATATTCTGGGGATAAACTAGGTGTCCGAGGGCACATGCGTCCTTAACACGAGGCGCTGGGCACTCAGATACCTATAAATACCCCCACACAGTGCCCGTGAGAGGCTAGACATTAAGAGAGCTATTTGCCCCCGAGCACGTATCCCTGTTGTCACCACTGTTCATCCTTGTTGGCCTCCTTGCTGCTGAGAGCAAGTTCCAACATTTGGCGCCCACCGTTCGTGCTACGACAAGACCACCCGCGATGGCACCCAAGAGAGCTAACTCGAAGGCTAACGAGGCTGCGAAGGCAGCACTGCTGGCCGCGAGAAAGGGCAAGGCCCTCGTCCTCACCCAATCCACCCACCAAGAGCCCACCGAAGACAACATTCCCCGCACCTGCGAAGACGACACCTTCCGCACCTGTGGGCCCGAAGGACAATCGCAGCCGCCCCCAGGCTTCGCCCCAGTGGAGGGCGCGGATCTCACCGAGGACGGCGAGGTCCTCGGCGTCTCAACAGAAGAACAGTTACAGCTGCGCGCCCTGCGCCTCAAGAACCGCAATCTCCAGAGGCAGAAAGAGATACTGGAAGCCAAGCGCCAACGTGTGTCCGCACTAGCCAAGGTGCGGCAGATGATACGCGACGAGGAGCAGAAGGCCCAAGACCTCGAGCGCGAGATCGCGCTGATGCAGCGCGAAGGCCACTTCGGTCTACAGCAAGAGCCACCCCTCCAGCAGCGCGCGCAACCGGAGGACACGCGCGAAGGCCACCTCGGCCTGCAGCATGGCCCACCCCTGCAACACCGGGCGCAGCCGGAGAACCCGCGTTTCCCCCTGCATGACCACGCCTTCCAGCACGGCGCGCCATTCCAAGGGGTCAACTACCTCGACGAGCGAAGTCCCCTGGCGCCACACCTCCAAGTGACGCCTTGGCCAGCTAACTTCCGAGCAGGGGCATATCCCAAGTACAACGGCAGCACCGATCCGGCGCAGTACATAATGAGTTATCAAGTCGCCGTTGCATCCGCCGGAGGGGACGACGCCACAATGGCGAAGTCTTTCATCATCGCCCTAGAGGGCCCAGCACTCACCTGGTTCACCAGATTGCCTCCTCTGTCCATTGATTCATGGAGAAGTCTCAGAGACAAGTTCCTGCTCAACTTCCAAGGGTACCGCCCAGACACCGACGCCCTGGCCGAGCTCTCGCTTTGCAAGCAGCTGGAAAAGGAGACTCTGCGGGAGTATTACCGCAAATTCCTAACACTCAAGTCACAGCTGCCCTCCGTCGATGATCAGATCGCTATCCACTACGCCATCAGTGGCCTTCGTGCCGGCGTCCTCTACAGTCATTGTATCAGAGATCCACCCAAAAACCTCCAGGAGCTATATCAGCTCTTTGAAAAATATGCCAAATCCGAAGAGCTCCACTAGCGCAAGATTGAGTCGCAGCGGAAGCCCAAAGATGCCCCGCAGTCCAGCCGCACGTGGACGAGGACTCCGCAACCAGACTCCGGTTGAGATGGCCGCAGTCAACAGCAAGTGCACAACATCGCCAACCAGCAGCCTGCTGCTGACCCCCCTCGTCGCCAGGAATATCCCCCCCAGGGCCGCGGAAACGGAACTCGCGGCAGGGGCCGAGGGCGCGCGCAGCCGCCGCGCCGGTTCTACTGCCTTTTCCACGGCGAAGACTGCGCCCACCAAACCAAAGACTGCCCCGAAACGAAGGCCACCAGAGACAGAATGGTGCGGGCGCAGCCAGCCGACAATCCTAGAATTGTCGCGCATAATTACCAACCACCCCCTCCACCATATATCCATGCTCCCGCTCCGCATCCACCGCACCACGCTTACCAACACCATCAGGAAGTACAAATCGTACCTCCTCCACCCCCACCACCACACCAGCAACACCAAAACATCCCCCATGCCCCAAAGCAGGAAGACTTCGCCGATCAACCATATCGCGGAGTCATTCACATGATAACAGGGGGGTCCAGCACTGACTTCGACACCAAGCGGCAGAAGCGGGACCACTACCGCAGCATCAATCATGTCGCGGTCACCGGCCCAGTCGTGCAGACGAAGTGGTCCCACATACCGCTAACCTTCGATGCACGAGACGTCGACCTGCGCAGCGCCCCCCACATCGCGCTATGGTCATCAATTGCAGCGTGGCAGGCTGGGACCTACACAAAGTCCTAGTCGACAACGGCAGCCAGGCGGATATCATCTTCCTCCACGCCTTCGACCGCATGGGTATAAGCCACAGTCTGCTCAAGCCTTCGGACAATCCGTTGTATGGCTTCGGCGGCAAGGGCACCTTTCCCGTTGGCAAAATAGAGCTTCCCCTCTCCTTCGGTGTAGCACCCAATGCCCGAAGTGAGCAGGTAACCTTCGACATTGTCGACATGGTATATCCGTACAACGCCATCATGGGCCGGGGCTCCATCAATAAGTTCGAAGCTGCCATCCACGGACTGTACCTATGTATGAAGATACCAGGTCCGCTAGGCGCTATCACGATCTACGGCAACCAGCAGACGGCGCGCAACATAGAGCGGGACTTCGTGCCTGGTCAGAGGAACGTACACTGCCTCACGACCCAGCGCGAGGTCCCCGCGCCCGCCAGCCCAGCCGACAAGCAGCTCGAGAAGGCACAGTTGCAGAGCCAAGACGGAACCAAGACTGTCCCTCTTGATCAGGCCACGCCCAAGCAGACAGTCACTATCAGCGAAGACCTCACGTCACATGAAGAAGAGAAGCTTCTCTGCTGCCTGGCCAAGAATAAAGATGTCTTCGCCTGGTCCGCCCTAGACCTGGTCGGAGTCAGCCGATCCATAATTGAGCACAGCTTGGGAATTGACCCTTCGGTGCGACCAAAAAAGCAAAGGCTCCGCAAAATGTCCGACGAAAAGACAGAGGCCGCCAAGGCGGAAGTGCACCGCCTCCTAGAAGCTAAATTCATCGAGCCAGTGGCTTACCCCACGTGGCTCTCCAATGTCGTAATGGTGTAGAAAAAAAGCGGGAAATGGCGAATGTGCATAGACTTCACCAGTCTCAATAAGGCCTGCCCGAAGGACAATTTCCCGTTGCCGCGGATCGACAAGATAGTCGATAGCGCGGCCGGATGCGAGGTCATGTCACTCCTCGACTGCTTCTCCGGCTATCACCAGATATACATGAGGGAGGAAGACAAGGCTAGCACCAGTTTTATAACACCCTTCGGCACTTATTGCTTCATCAGGATGCCGGAGGGACTCAAGAATGCGGGGTCCACTTTCTCCAGACTCACCAGAACAGTACTCGAAGGGCAGGTCGGTAGAAACACATTTACATATGTGGACGACATCGTCGTCGCCAGCAAGAATAAGGAGGACCACCTCGCCGACCTCGCCGAGACATTCGCGAACATGCGAGATGCACGACTCCGCCTGAACCCGGAAAAGTGCGTCTTCGGTGTTCGCCAGGGCAAGATATTGGGTTACCTGGTGCCACACCGCGGCATCGAGGCCAACCCAACCAAGATCCAGGCCATCGTCGACATGTCACCTCCGCAGTCCGTCAGGGACGTCCAGCGTCTGACAGGCAGACTGGCCGCTCTCAACAGATTCATCTCCAGGTCCGCCGAGCGAAGTCTCCCCTTCCTCAAAACACTCCGCGGCGCGAAAGACTTCGCCTGGGGACCGGAGCAAGCAGCGGCCTTCGCCTCACTCAAACAGTACCTGTCGGAGCTGGCCATCCTCACCAGCCCCGACTCCTCGCTCCCCCTATTGCTCTATGTCGCGGCTTCGCCGCACGCGGTCAGCGCGGCACTAGTGCAGGAGCAGTCAGTCGAAGGCGCAGTCAGACAGTGCCCTGTTTACTATGTCTCCGAAGTCCTGACACCGTCCAAATGCAACATGACAGAGCTGGAGAAGATCGCCTACGCAGTTGTCATGTCCTCACGCAAACTGCGCCATTACTTCGAAGCATTCAAGGTCCGAGTCACCTCTGACAGAGGGCTCGGCGAACTATTCAGAAACCCGGAGGCATCGGTGAGGATTGCCAAGTGGGCAGCCGAACTCTCCGGCTACCACATCAGCTTCGAGCCCAGGACAGCCATCAAGTCGTAAGTCCTGGCAGACTTCGTCGTCGACTGGACTGGGCCAGCAACACAGCCGGACCCATCCACAGAGAAGATCTGGACCATCCACGGCGACGGTGCATGGTGCCATGCGGGGGCAGGCGTCGCTGCAGTCGTCACCTCCCCAGCCGGAGTCAAGCACAGATATGCAGCACGCCTCGACTTCGCTCTGGAATCCGACAAATGCACAAACAATATAGCAGAGTATGAAGCGGTTATCCTCGGCCTCCGCAAGCTAAGGGCCCTCGGAGTCACCACATGTATCATCAAGACAGACTCCAAGATAGTTGCCGGACAGGTCGAGAAAGACTATGCAGCAAAAGACCCCGCCCTCATGCAATACCTCGCGGCTATCCGAAGTCTCGAGAGACAATTCAAGGGATTCACCCTGCAGCATGTGGATAGGGCCAGGAACGAGGAGGCCGATGCCTTAGCCAAGGCCGCCGCCAGGGGCGAGCCCCTGCCCTCCGACGTGTTCTTCCACACCATCGGCACGCCAGCCGTCCGGAGCCCCGAAGGGCTCCAGATAACTAATGATAGCGAAGGCCACCGTATAGTCAACCTAATCATGACCGAAGACTGGAGGGCACCAATAACCCTGTTCCTACAGGGGTACTATCATCCAGCCGACGTCAGTGAGGCAAAGCGCCTCAGACATCGAAGCCAGGACTTCGCTCTGATCGAGGGCCAACTATACAAGAAAGGGGTCAGTCAGCCAATGCTCAAATGCGTCACCGAAACTGAAGGCATGCAGATCCTACGCGAAGTCCACAGTGGCACGTGCGGCTCGCACGCAGGGCCAAGGGCCCTGGCAGCCAAGGTGATCCGACAAGGGTTTTACTGGCCTGCAATGATCTGCACCGCAAATCGAGTCACAAGGTCTTGCGAAGCCTGCCAGAAGTTCTCTCCTCGGTCAGGCAACCCCTCGCAATATACAAAGCTGATCGCCCATACATGGCCTCTCCAGCGCTGGGGCCTGGACATTGTCGGGCCCCTGCCCACCGCTCAGGGGAACCTTAAGTTCGCCTTCGTAGCCGTCGAATACTTCACCAAATGGATTGAAGCGAGGGCTGTTTCCACAATCACATCAAAGACTGCCCAAAAATTCTTTTGGCAGAACGTTGTTTGCCGCTTCGGAGTGCCGTCCGAGCTAACAGTCGACAACGGCAAGCAGTTTGACAGCCAAGATTTCAAGGATTTTTGTTTCTCCATCGGCACCAAGCTTGCCTTCGCTTCAGTCTATCATCCGCAGTCCAACGGGGTCGTGGAGCGTGCCAATGGGAAAATCTTCACAGCTGTCAAGAAGATGCTCCTCGATGAAAAAAAAGGCAGATGGACCGATTTGTTACCGGAGGCAGTCTGGGCGCTAAACACAACTGAGTGCAGGGCGACCGGGTTCACTCCTTTCCGCCTTCTATACGGATCGGAGGCAATGACCCCGCAAGAAATAAAGCATGGGTCCCCGCGCACAGTTCCGTCAGCCGTCCCTGACGTGGACGAGCCAACTTCAAAAGATCTCATTGACGGAGACCGGGTCTTCGCCCTACAGGCCCTAAACAAATACCAAGCCCAGACCAAAGCATGGCGCGACCACGCAGTCATCCCGAGGGAGTTCAGCGAGGGGGACCTCGTACTCATCCGAACAGCTCGGACGGAGTCCAAGGGCAAGTTGGAGCCCAAGTGGGAGGGCCCCTTCATAGTCAAAACAAAAGCTTCCCCCAGCGCCTACAGGCTCACAACGCCAAATGGCGAGGACCTGGAGCACTCCTGGAACATCGACAACCTTCGCAAATTTTTTGTTTGATCCACTTAGGGCTGATTTCGCCCTTGTAATTCACCGCAAACACTCTTGTACCGGCCCGCACTCTTTTCCTCCCGGGGGGTGAGGTTTTTAACGAGGCGGAGCCATGTAATATATGTGAGAAAAATCCCCCGCAAAAACATGTGTCGAAAGAAGACCGCGACACCGGTCTTCGGCATTCGACCAATTCGAAGTCACCGCGAGGCTAAGCGCTAGCCACCCTCGCGTGCGACAAGTCCGCACAGAAGTCGCCTAAGGGTGCAGCCGGACTTAGCACAACAAGTGCGAAAAAATTCCGACGTCTATCGCGAAGACTATCCGCGCAGAAGTCGCCTAAGGGTGCAGCCGGACTTAGCACAACAAGTGCGAAAAATTCCGACGTCTATCGCGAAGACTATCCGCGCAGAAGTCGCCTAAGGGTGCAGCCGGACTTAGCACAACAAGTGCGACAAAATTCCGACGTCTATCGCGAAGACTATCCGCGCAGAAGTCGCCTAAGGGTGCAGCCGGACTTAGCACAACAAGTGCGAAAAATTCCGACGTCTATCGCGAAGACTATCCGCGCAGAAGTCGCCTAAGGGTGCAGCCGGACTTAGCACAACAAGTGCGAAAAATTCCGACGTCTATCGCGAAGGCTATCCGCGCAGAAGTCGCCTAAGGGTGCAGCCGGACTTAGCACAACAAGTGCGAAAAAATTCCGACGTCTATCACGAAGACCATCCGCGCAGAAGTCGCCTAAGGGTGCAGCCGGACTTAGCACAACAAGTGCGAGAAATTCCGATGTCTCTCACAAAGACTCCGCGCAGAAGCCGCCTCAGGGCGCGGTCAAACCAGTACAGCAAAAGCAGAAGCGACAGCATCAAACCATCCGCGCTAAGACCGACTATAATCACACCAGCACAGCATAGCCAACCATGCCACACAAAATACACAGCGCCCTCGAAGGCACAGGCACGCGAGGGCACACAACTTCATCTTACAACCCTTTACACATATACAAGCGAGGGCACCACACTCTACATCAGCTCCACCTTAGGAATAATCCCCATCTCCCTATAATTAAATAACATTATCCTAAGCTCCTCACCCGCAAAAAGACTTCGCAGTTCCCCTTCCCCTGTGCTCACGGCAGCCGGCAAAGACAACAGTTCCTGCCGACCAACCCTACTCACGCGAAGCCGAGCCCCTTCCTCCGCGCTAACCCTACGCTTTGCAACCGCCCTTCGTCGCCGGCGCCCGGTGCTAGGACCCGGCACGTCTGGCGCGTCCGCAGCGTGTGGCGAAGCCTCCGCCGCAGCCACGTCCAAGGCCGTGAAATAATCCAAGTCCTCCTCCGACGACTCCTCACTCCACTCAACCGAGCTCCTAGAGTCAGTAAAATCAAAAAACTCAGATACAGACCCACCATATTCATTTCCACCTTCCGCGGTCGAAGCCGCCAAAAACTCAGTAGTAGCGGTTGCGTGCGCAGGCCCAAACTCTTGAACCTGCGCAGCAACCAAAGTTCAGTACAACATCCAAAAAGTCCCCAACCCTAAACACCCACTATGCCACCTGTGAAGGCCCTGCCGCTGCGGGAGCCTCCGCTGTCGCCTCCGCCGCTGCTTCCGCCACCACCGCCGCGGAATCTTCAGCGCTCGGCGCGGCAGCTGCGGGGGCGTCAGGCGCGCCTTCGGCCACCTTTGGGGGCAGGCCTTCGCCGGCCACAGCAGAGGTGGGGACGCCCGGCGCGCCTTCCGCAGTCTCCAGGGTTGTTTCCAGGGCGACTCCAGTCGCAGCCTCCGCGAGGGTCAGCTCCGAGTCCGGCAGCGCGCTGTTCAGGGCCCCGAAGTCGTCCACCCGCTCGCCGCGCTCCGCCTAGAACAAGACACACAGATTCAGCAAACACACGCACAGCCCGCATACAGCAAACGCCAAACAAACGACGTTACCTGAGCCCTCGCAGCCTCCGCCCGCTCCCTGACCACCTCACGACCGTACAGACCCCACATCCGGTCATAGAGGGCCCCGGCGGATTCCTTCACCACGGGGTCTTCGACCTTATAGATATCTCGATCAAAATCTTCATCCGCCTGGTCGAAGGCCTCGAAGTGCCGGCACCCTTCGCGGGAGAGCGCGTTCATCGCCCCCTCGCAGGTGACCAGGGAGGCGTACGACATCAACCCCCCCACGACGGCGGGAAGTTCCAGCAGCTCCTCCTGCACCCATTGCAGACAGCGAAGCCCGGACTCTCGGTCCGGCACTTCGAAGTCACCGGTCCGCGCACCCAGCTCACGATATGTATCCATAAGCTGCGTGCGCGTCCGTTCGGCCTCCGCATGCGTTGCGTCCTCGGCCTCCTTAGCGCGGCTCTCCAGGGTGGTGAGCCGCTCTTGCAGATGTTCGGCGAGCTCCTTGGCAAGATTGCCCTCCGCCCGCGCCAGCTTGGCCTCCGCCTGCGCAGCCTGCCCCTTGGCGACGGCCTCGTTAGCTTCCCTCCTCTCCGCCGCCAGTTGGCGCCGGAGGTCAGCCTTGTCCCTCTCCAGGGCGGCCACCCTGTCCGTCAGCTTACGACACTTGCTGTCGGAGGCCGACTTCTCACGGACAGCGTCAGCATGTTGTGTCCGAAGTCTCTCGACTTCGGCAGACACAGCTGCCGTGAGGGCCCCCGACGCAGTACGGCTGGCGAAGTTAGCCACCTGCAGAGCCGCGACGCAGTACGTAAGGCCGTCGCCCCAAAAGAGGTGGGGGAGAGAGTATGGCTCAACGGACCTGACTCAGCGCCTCCGTCGCCTGACTCAGCGCCTCCGTCACCACCTTCAGCCGGCGGGTCGCCGCGCCCGCCTCGTCCCTGACCAGCGCGAGGACCGACACCTCGCCTCCGGCGCCAAGCGCCTCGCCCCCCGCCTTCGGCGCCTTGGCGGCCGTCGCGATCGCCGCGCCAGGCGCAACTATAGCAAGCTGGCCCTCGTCCGGCCCTGCAACGCATCCACAAATTAAAAAAAAAACAATAATAGACCAGCGACTCACCACCAAGATTGTCATCCACAGTAATGTCGGTGCCGAAGTCGGCAACACGTTTGCCCGCCAACGGCAGCGCTCGGGCCGCCTTCGAAGCCTCCGCCACTCCGCTGGCCGGGGGCGCCACCTTCGTTGACTTGGAGCCTCCGGCGCCCGCCGTCGCCTCCGGCGCCTTGCTAGGCGCAGAGGCGCCCGCCTTCACCGCCAGCGGCGGCTTGCCTCCGCCGGAGGCCGCAGCCTTCGCAGTTCCCCGCTGCTTTTTCGGCCGAGCTTCGTGAATCCTGACAGTCGCCTGGTGTTTTTGCGCCGCCCCTTGGCGATCCTTGTCCATCACTGTCCACACAACAGCACCGATATTTCGCCCGTAAGGAAAAACTCTCCACCGATGAACCATACGAGATGTAAAACAGTCCTCCTCAGCTGCGCAGGGGATAGGAACATTTTTTGGCCAGCAACCCCCGGTAACCCTCAGCATCCGAGCCGAAGACTCCCGGAGCTCGGGCGAAGACATCCTTTCCCCAGGGGCCGCACACGTCCTCATTAACTCTCTAGCAAAACTATCAGACACACCAAGTCCCCCCATCGCAGTACCTAATTTTCTCTTTTTTGAGGAGGGGGCGGCCGCCAGCGCAGGGTCGCCTCCAGTCTCCACCGCCGGCTTCTTCCCACGGCGGTCCGCTTCGTCTTGACCAGGATAGCCGTCGTACGACAATTGATTTAATTCGAAGACCCTGTTCAAGCGCTCATTTGACCCGCGGATATCAAAGCTGCGCTGGCCTTCAGTCCTCGGCACGTAACGTCCCACGAGCCGCACCGCCAAGTCCTCCGCATCACGCCCAAAGGCGGCCGGGTCACGATTTCGCAAGTTCAGTGCGAAGGCAGGACTTCGCACCACCCTTCCTCCGTGAAAAGGCATCTGGCGAGGGCACACTTCGCCCAGCGCCCAGCCGTGCGCCAAGGGCCAGACCCCGTACGCCACGAACTCTTCAACTAAATCACGCCCACTGCTCTGACCGGCAGCGCATCGGAGGGCCCCTTCGTCTGCATCCTCTTCTGCCACTTCAAAAGGCGGATACGCAGAATAATAATGAGAGCACATCTTAGACACGGGGAGTCCTTTATGGCCTTCGACGGTACCCTCCGCAACATAAAACCAAAATTCATTCCAATTGCCCCACTTGTTGCGGGCGCACGGAACCAACTCCACTACTGGCATTGTGGTCTTGCCGGTCTTCGGCGTGAATGTGCATGACCCGAACTGGGCAACTCCGTCCCCAACCATCCTCTTCTGCCAATGCAAACAATAATTCTTCGCAAAAACTTCAACAGACGGCTGCCCGCCATACGAAGTCGTCGCCCAGACATACTTCGCCAGCGCCACCATGGCATTCGGTGTCAGCTGATGTATCTGAACATTGAATCTACGCAGGACTTCGCCGACAAACCGGTGCGCAGGCAAGCGGAGACCGGCGGCGAAGAACGCCTCGAAACGACCAACTCACCCTCCGGCTCGGGGACTTCCTCCGTCCCCGGAGCACGAGCAACTCCGCCGCCAAAGTAGCCCAACCGCTGCATATCTTCAACGCGGGCTGACGTCATCCGTGACACACCAAAATCAACAGAGTCGCCGGCGCGCAACTCCTCCACCATCACGCTACTCAACGTCTCCTCAGACGAGGCGGCGGCCGGCGGCGTGGTGTCGGAGGAAGAAGAAGAGGACGGCATTGCTACGTACCGTCGGCGGCGGGGGGCGGTTTGCTTCACTCGAGCCAGCACTCCGGCGAGCAAAAGGAGCAGCGGAAGAAGAAGAGCAGCAAGACGGCGGGAGGCTAGGGTTTTTACGGAGCGCGGAAGGCAAAGTCCAAACAGCGCCGACCCCCGCCCCCTTTTATAGGCAGGGCGCGGCTCTTCGGGAAACCCGCAGTCCGACAGGGCGCGACGCTTCGGGAAACCCGCAATCCAACAGTACGCCGTCCATCAACGGTCTCATCAAAAAACCCCCGCGGAACCACTTCGAGCGAGGGCAGCGTCTCCGCCATCTAGCGACGTCTTCGGCACCAGGTGACTTTGTCGAACTGGTCCCTCGGAGGGCAAATGTTGGGGCGAAGGCAGAGACGCCACCCTTCGCTCGACGCCTTTCGCTGCAGTCGCTGGTTTGACGAAGACAAAACGGGCAGGGACACCCTTCGCTTCATTCAGCACCAGATGAAGGCCTGCGGTGACGTCTCCCCGCGGCACGGCCTCGTCCTGCTCTGAGGCCCACGTGTGATCTGGCCCATTGTAACGGGCCCCGCGTGACCGCCGTTGTGTTACGGGCCTAGTTTGTAAAGGCATTCTTGTAAGTACAGCTTGTAACCCTGCTTTATGGGAATATTCTAGGGATAAACTAGGTGTCCGAGGGCACATGCGTCCTTAACACGAGGCGCTGGGCACTCAGATACCTATAAATACCCCCACACAGTGCCCGTGAGAGGCTAGACATTAACAGAGCTATTTGCCCCCGAGCACGTATCCCTGTTGTCACCACTGTTCATCCTTGTTGGCCTCCTTGCTGCTGAGAGCAAGTTCCAACACCGGTCAACCCCAATCCAGGAACCTCCTCTCTTAGCCACGTCTATGTGTCTAATGTCATCATATGCCATGCCATGTGACCACTCTGGGCCCACATGTGCCATGCACCATATACCCGAACCCCTAACCCATACACGGCCGTGAAACCTCGAGGGTCGGCTCTATACCACTTGTAACACCCCGTCCAATCCCTGGACTGGTGGTACTTACTCCTGGTAGCTCTTTAGGACATATATTGTCCCCACAGACCAACACGAGTCTTTTGTGCACACTTTGTCCTCACTCATGCGCATCCCAAATTGCTTCAAGCCAAGAACGCTTAACTTGGAGGTTCTTTCGAGATAGGCTTCCGAAAAAGAAGATGCACCTTATTGGTATGGATACTCTATTAATTCTATTAAGCCTTGGGCCAGGATATCACATCATGTGCTTGTCGATAGCCACTAAATGGAAATATTTTGTATTATCGTCCCCTTCAAGGAGATGTTTGACCTTGGCCCTCTGGAAGAGACGTACTTCTTCCTCTCTCAAGATACTGGCAAGCCTATCATTGGCAAAAGCTTTAGAATTCAACTCGTTAGGCGATAAGCAAGTAAACTCCGCCTTTTATCGAGTTCATCAATCAATTCTAAAAGTTTTTGTTTCTCCTTTTTTATTAACCTCGTCGAGTTCTTTGCCCATCCCCTTAAATATTGCCGCAGAGACCTAATCTTGTTCTGCCATATTTGTATGGCGGTTTCTCTACTTTCTTATCGCCAAATAGAAGAAACCAAATCAAAGAATCCCTCTCTAATTAACCATCCTAACTCAAATTTAAACTCAGAGAATTTTCCCAAGCTCGTGGCTAACAAATATGCCATGAGCGAAGAAGTGCTACAGAATATGTCCTCGTCTTGGAAGGGTAAGGGAAAGGTGGAGTAGAAGGCCAAGCTAGAGAAGGGTCAAAAGTGCAGGTAGGACCATCGAGTTAATGCTATTGAGTGAGGGTCTCGATAGAACTGAGGTGATGCTCTCTAGGAAAGAAAAGTACAACAATAAATTCTATAGTATCATGGAAGGGTGATGTATTCACTATCCACAGGGCAATCATACTACTCAAGATTGTCGACATATCAAGGGTATCATGTTGAAACTAATGAAGGAGCATGAGCCTAAGGACCAAAAGTTGGAGACTAGCAAGAAGAATGACTTGGATGACGATGACAGGGCCAAACTTTTAGAGTCAATGTAGGACATGATGTACACCATCGATGACCTGGACACGTATAAATCTAAGAGGAAGGAGAAGCTCGAAGCTAGAGATGTCTACACCATGCAATCATCCACTCCCAAGTTTCTGTGTTGATTAGAGTTACATATTACGTTTGATAGATGTGATCATCCAACCATATACCACACTTGGGGTGTTATCCTCTCATCCTAAGCATGTTGGTTGTTGATGCATGACTACATTGAGTCCTCATCAAAGGTGGGAGACACCTCAACATCCTTTTTGCCAACACATTTAGGAAGATGGCGTTGTCCAAGAAGTAGTTGAAACCAAGTCCAATGCCATTATATAGGATTATCTCAAGCAAGTCAACAACTCCCCTAGGGTAGATAACTCTGTTCATCACCTTTGGCATCAAGAAGAACTTTCGTGAAGAATTTCTAAACTTCGATGTGGCAGATATTGGTGTAGCTCACCATGCAATCATTGAAAGAAAGGACTCATAATGTTTATGTCAATTCCTCACTACGCGTACCTAGTCCTCAAAATGTCGGGTCTTAATAGGGTGATCACCATCAAAGGCAACCTAAAGTGGCCCTACACCTACTACAGAAAAGGGTGCAACCTCATCAAATCCCAAGTAATGCGAGTGAAAGGTGACAGTCTAAAAGAAGCCCTTAGGCATAATCTTTTGAAGCATGAAAGGCAGAAGATCTCGAGCCCCGCAGACGAAGACCTCACAAGTAACTCTACAAGTCAAGTCTAAGCTCACCAAGCTGGTTTTATTGGACCCTAGTGACTCTATCAAGGTCACTTATATTGGGTCCAACTTAGATCAGAAATAGGAACTCATGCTCGTCAGTTTTCTCTAGGATAACTGGAGCATCTTCTTTGGAAGCTGTCAGACATGCTAGGAGTCCTAAGGGAGCTAGTCGAGCATACTCTCAATGTGAGTCCTAAGAATGTGTGTTGATTATTATACTAACCAGAATAAGGCATGTCCAAAAGGCCCTTTTCTCTCTGCCATGAATTGATCAATTGGCCATCTTTTCTGGATTGTTGTTCTGGCTATCATTAGATTTCACTAAATAAGGAAGATTAACTCAAGACAACGTTCATGACCTCATTCGATGTATAATGCTACACAACTATGTTGTTTGGGCTAAAAACATGAGGGCTACATATCATAGGGGATTCAAAAAGTCATATCATCTCAACTGCACAGAAATGTTGAAGCATATGTGGATAACATTGTCATCAAATCTCACGCTAAAAATATCCAACCTATGATCTGACAGAGACCTTTGAAAGCCTGAGGAAATTTAGGGTTAAGCTCAATCCAGAGAAACATAGTTTTGGCATGCCATCTAATAAATTATTAGGGTATCTGATCTCTCGGAAGAACATTGAAGCAAATATAGAGAAGGTTGCGTTGATTCTCAGAATAGATTTACCGAGTTGTCTGCGATGTTCTAAAATTGACAGGATGCATGATATATCTAAGCAGATTTATATCTAGACACAGTATGTATGGGCTACCTTTCTTCAAGCTGCTCAAGAAGCAAGATCGATTTATCTAGACCTAGGAAGCTCATCAGGCTCTAGAAGAACTCAAGGAATTTCTGATGAGTCCTCCATTATAATCCCTCCCAGACTAGGGGAAATTCTACAACTATATATCTCTATCAAAGCTCACATTGTTAGTACGACCCTAGTGGTGGAAAAATAGACTCAAGATAATGTCTACCCAACATAGTTCTTGGTCTATTTCATCAGTGAGGTATTTAATGAATCTATGCTCCAATATTTTCATATTATCATGTTGGCCTATGTATTGCTTATCACTTCTCGCAAGTTGATCCATTATTTTCAAACACATCAAACTAAAGTACACACCTCATCCATATTGGTTAAAAATAAAAAGATCACAAGGGACATCTAAGAAGAAGTTAGTACGCCTAGAACCACCTAAATATAACACGAGATGAATGCAACGACGATATTACTTGGGTATAGGGATGGCAACGGGTCAGCTAGAGTAAATACCCACTCATGATCATACCTACAAGGATAACTCATGCTCACCCGACTATACATATGGCTAAAATTTTGAACCATTGTCCGTATCCGACGGGTATCGAGTACCCTTCGGGTATAACAACAATATACCTTATTTTCACCAGTTCTGCAAGAAGAGTTACAATTTTGGCTGAAAATTTTCAACAAATACAAACATCCTTGCCAAATAATATAAAATACATGTATATAGAATTCAGTTAATGTTCAGCTCAATTAATGCACATATGTTACAATACAAATAGTTCAACAAACAATTCAATTTCAGTTTTAGTTCAACAATTTAAAAGTTGCAACCATAAGGCAACGAGTTCTTGGACAGACAAGCATACAAACCTCACTACATATACTTGTAAGTGCCATGGATGGGTGAGGATGATGATGAGCACCACGAGCTGTCATGAGAAACCATGACAACCTGACCCTACGGCCACGAGGACGTGGATGCTTGGGGCTGTTCGTGGCTACTGTGATGTCTTGGATTGGGCAACTATCCACGGTTCTTTTAGCCACCGGCATTGGAGAGGTGAAGCGTCGGTGGTGGATGCCAAGGGGTGCAGGGTGGATGGCTTGGGGTGGTCTCTAGCCCAGGGCCGATGGCTTGTTAGAGGCGGGCGACAATTATGGGTGACAATGGGCTCTAATTTTTACACTATAAGATTTAAGTATCGAACTCTATTTCTACTCAATTTTAACTAGAATTTATTTAGACCCCTATTATTTTGTGAAGAAATATTTGGATCGTGATCCATCACCACCCCTAGCGGCAATAGGTGCAGGGGTGTGGACAATGGAGGGGATGGGATCGGCCTCAGGAATTCAGGGTCGGGACTATGGGGTGATGGTGTCAGGCGATAGGCGCTGGCGACTGGCATGGTGCTAGGGGTGGAGTCGTAGTGGGACTTTGGTTAGTGATGGTCATTTGGGTCGCTCCTGGTGGGCTACAAAAATACACAATGACTAATTTCGGATATTCAATCTACGGGTGAGAGGTAAAACTTGTATCCGGTCCGATTTTAGGGCCCGTTTGGCAAAGCTCCAGCTCCTGCTTCTTTAGCTCCAGATCGTAATCCTCCTGAGGAGCTAATCCTCCTGATTCTCCTAGAGAATCAAAATCATTTTCAAACCGTTTGGCAAGTAAACTGATTCTTGTCTGCTGAGAGTTGGTGGTCTGTGGCGATTGTCTGTTTTACCCTTTGCAGTTCAACTTTGTTCCAAACCAATAAGTAGGATGCATATACGAAAAAAATATAAAACAATAACATATAAAATATTCCCATCATAGTAGTGCATAAAATGGTCTCAAATGTTTAATCCATAAATTGCATAAAACTAGCACGACACAATATCCAAAATATGACACAAACCACCTTTTCTAATCACCTCGACTCCCAAAGTACCTTCGATACATCATCACGGAACATATTCATATTTCTACTACTCGACCCTGTGGTGGATGTATCTGATGCATTCTGAGGGACATGTCGCCTATAATGGGATGGAATAGTAGGGATATAATCTGGGTCTCGATCACATCTCTGAAAATCCTCATCCAATGCACTATTCTCATGGATGAAATTGTGAAGACACATTGTAGCAGCAACAATCATTTTTTGTTTGTCCATAGGATAAGTTGGCAGCTTGAAAAGAATTCTCCATTTCATCTTCCATACACCAAATGTGTGTTCAACAACATTCCGTAGACTTGAGTGTAAATGATTGAAGAGCTCTTGCTCACCATTAGGTGGAGGACCATTTCTCCATTCCAGAACATGATACTGTTGTCCTTTGTACGGGGCCAAGTACCCATCCCTATTTGGATATCCAACATCAACAACATAGTACTTTCCTGTAACATACAATTATACTTGAGTTAGAACCTTGAAAAATATGTGGACAAAAAGTAGACCAATTTTTTGACATTTATTTACCTAGAGGGGGGTGTGGAAATAAATCTTCATCAGCTTCAAGCGCATGGTACAACACAGTAGTATCATGCATGGAGCCAGGTTGTCCAATAGATGCATATATAAAGCACATATCAAAATCAATAACTCCTATCACATTTTGAGTAGGTTTACCAGACCTTCCCATGAACCTGATGAAGTCTTTCTTTGGAGGTGTTGCATTTATATGAGTGTCGTCAATTGCTCCAATACAACCCTTAAAGTGAGGCCACATTCTTTGATCATTGGTAATTCTTCTATGCACTGTATGGAAATTAGGGTCCTTTGGTTGTATGTACCTTTTTGACATTGCTACCATGCAATTCAGGACATCACTGAATTTTCTGCTAATTATTTCATTAGAGTGTTTGAAATCCTTTTGGACAGCAGTGAATGACCAAGCATGATGAAAGGGAAATGTGCCCTTGGGCCATTTCTATAATGTTTTGGTGATTAAGTGTCCAACACATAGTAGGTGAGTTGATTATGTGCCAAACAAGCAAAAAGTGCAAATCATATAACAAGTTATGTTTCTAGACTTAGTAAATTGTTTTTTGTATACTAATATATTTGTCTAAGTGTTAGAAACAGATAAAAGAAGAAAAGAAAAGAATTGCAAGTGACTTGGCTGTGTGCAGACGAAGTCCAGCTCAGTCTGGCACACCGGATTGTCCGGTGGTGCACCGGACAGTGTCCGGTGCGCCAGGCTGAACTCCGGTGATAAGGCCGCTCTCGGGAAAAATCGGCGGCGTACGGCTATAATTCACCGGACTGTCCGGTGAGCCAACGGTCGCCAGCACAACAGTCGGCCACGCAATCCGCGGGCGACGCGTGGCCCGCGCCAATGGTCGGCAGGGGGCACCGGACTATCCGGTGTGCACCGGACAGTGTCCGGTGCGCCAACTGGCCCGGAGGTGCAACGGTCATCTGCGCCAGAATAGGAAGGAGATCAGCATCGGACCGTCTACAGTGACTATCCGGTGGCGCACCGGACTGTCCGGTGCGCCACCCGTTAGAAGGCAAGGATGGCCTTCCTTGTTGGCCTCCAACGGCTCCTAGCTGCCTTGGGGCTATAAAAGGGACCCCTAGGCGCATGGAGGAGTAACCCAAGCTTACAAGAAACATTCTAAGACTCCAAGACTCCAACTTCATGCATTCGATTCTTTGAGATAGTGACTTGAGCTCCATTTGAGTTGTGAACTCCGTGCATTGTGTTTTGAGCTCAAGTTGTGACTTGTATGCGTGATTGTGCTGTGGATTTGAGTCCTGTGTGTGTTGCTCTCCCCTCCCTTACTTCTGTGCTTCTTTTGTGATCATCATTGTAAGGGCGAGAGGCTCCAAGTTGTGGATATTCCTCGCAAACGGGAGAAAGACTAAGAAAGGAAAAACCGTAGTATTCAAGTTGATCATCGGATTACTTGAGAGGGGTTGAGTGCAACCCTCGTCCATTGGGATGCCACAACGTGGAAGTAGGCAAGTATTACTTGGCCGAACCACTGGATAAAAATCGTGTGTCTTGTGTGCTCTCTCTGTGATTGTTTTGTCCACAAGAACTCGCTTCTCAACTACTTAGTCGCACTAACATTTCTATAACCAAGTTTTGTGGCTATTTAGTATTGAATTTTACAGGATCACCAATTCACCCCCCTCTAGGTGCTCTCAATTGGTATCGGAGCCGTTCTCTTCACTTAAGGGACTAACTGCCTGAAGAGATGGATCCTAATGGAAAGGGGATGGTGGTCAACGACAAGGAGAAGGAATCCCTCTTCAATGAGCCAAGAGACGACAAGCCCACTGACTCTGGCTTGACTCACAAGAAGAAGCACGGGAAGAAGAAGAGGCGTATCAAGAAGATCATCTACTATGACAGTGATGCCTCGTCTTCTTCACCACACGACGACGATGATGACTCCTCATCAAAGAAGAAACCGGTGAATCAAAACTATTCATTTGATTACTCTCGTATTCCATTTAATTCTAGTGCTCATTTTCTATCAAGTCCACTTGGGAAACCTCCACACTTTGATGGAGAAGACTACTCTTTTTGGAGTCACAAAATGCGTAGTCACTTATTTTCTCTCCATCCTAATATTTGGGAGATTGTTGAAAACGGAATGCATTTTGATAGTACTGACAATCCTGTTTTCATAAATGAGCAAATTCATAAGAATGCACAATCTACTACTGTTTTGCTAGCATCCTTGTGCAGGGATGAATACAACAAGGTGAATGGCTTGGACAACGCCAAGCAAATCTGGGACACCCTCAAGATATCTCATGAGGGAAACGACGCCACCATGATCACCAAAATGGAGTTGGTGGAAGGCGAGCTAGGGAGATTTGCAATGATCAGGGGAGAGGAGCCAACACAGACCTACAACAGGCTCAAGACCCTCATCAACAAGATTAGAAGCTATGGAAGCACAAGATGGACGGACCACGACGTCGTCCGACTCCTGCTAAGGTCATTCACAGTAATTGACCCCCATCTTGTAAACCTTATTCGTGAAAATCCTAGGTACACCAAAATGACGCCCAAGGAGATACTGGGAAAATTAGTGAGCAGGCGTATGATGGTAAAGGAAGCGCGATACATGGATGATGCTCTTAATGTCCCTCTACCCGTCTACGAGCCTCAACCTGTTGCTCTCAAAGCAACAAGCAGCAGGGAGGCGCTACCAAGCAAGGTAGCACAGGTTGAGGCTACTAGGCTAAATGAAGATGAGATGGCCCTAATCATCAAGCGCTTCAAGACCGCTTTGGAAGGACGCAAGGAGTACCCCAACAAGAACAAAGCAAGGGGAAAGCGCTCCTATTTCAAATGCGGTAAGACTGGTCATTTCATAGCACAATGCCCCGATGATGATAATGACCAGGAACAAGAAAAGCATGGGAAGAGGTAGAAGAAGGTTTACAAGAAGGCAAAGGGCGAGGCGCACCTTGGCAAAGAATGGGATTCAGACTGCTCTTCATCCGACTCCGACGATGAAGGACTGGCAGCCTCGGCCTTCAACAAGTCTTCGCTCTTCCCCAACGAACGCCACACTTGCCTCATGGCCAAGGAGAAGAAGGTAAGTGTTTGAGATTCCCCTAAGTACTCTACTTCTAGCGATGAGGATTCCTCCGATGATGAAGTAGATTACTCTAGTCTATTTAAAGGATTAGATAGAGCTAAAGTAGAAAAGATTAATGAATTAATTGATGCTCTAAATGAAAAGGATAGACTTTTAGAAAAGAAAGAGGATATTTTGTATGAAGAGCATGATAAATTTGTTAGTGTTCAAAAATCTCTTGCTCTAGAAACTAAGAGAAATGAAATGTTATCCTCTGAATTATCTGCTTGCCATTAATCTATCTCTAGTTTAAAGATTTTGAATGGTGATTTAAATGCTAAGCTAGAGGATGCTAACAAATCTAGTTCATGTGTAGAGCATGTTAGTATTTGTAATAGATGTAAAGACGTTGATGTTGATGCATGTAATGAACATCTTATTGCTATTACAAAATTGAGTGATGAAGTGGCAAGTCTTAATGCTCAACTTAAGACTTGCAAAAATGATTTTGATAAGTTAAAATTTGCTAGGGATGCCTACACAATTGGTAGACACTCCTCTATTAAGGATGGACATGGTTTTCAAAAGGAAACCAAGAACCTAACAAGCCAAAAGACTCCCATTCTCAACAAGGAGAAAGGGAAGGCTCCTATGGCTAGTAGTTCTCAAAAATGCCATGCTTACATTTATGATAGAAAATTTTCTAGGAATGCTCATTATAATAGGAGTTATGATGTTTTTAATTCACATGCTATGTTTGCTTCTAGCTCTACTTTTGTGCATGGTAGAAGTAAGCCTAGAAAAAGTAATGTTGTGTCTCATGTGCCTAGGAGAATGTGCAATGAACCTTCCACTATTTACCATGCTTGCAATACTTCATTTGCGCTTGTATGTAAGAATGAAAAAGTAGTTGCTAGAAAGTTGGGACCCAAATGCAAGGGAGACAAGACTTGTATTTGGGTTCCAAAGGCTATTGTAACTAACCTTGTAGGACCCAACAAGAGTTGGGTACCTAAAAACCAAGCGTAAATTGTCTTGCATGTTTATGCATCCGGGGGCTCAAGCTGGATTATCAACAGCGGATGCACAAACCACATGACGGGGGAGAAGAAGATGTTCACCTCCTACGTCAAGAACAAGGATTCCCAGGATACAATTATTTTTGGAGATGGGAACCAAGGCAAGGTCAAATGTTTGGGAAAGATAGCCATCACAAGCGAGCACTCTATTTCAAATGTATTTTTAGTAGAGTCATTAGGGTACAACCTCCTGTATGTAAGTCAATTGTGCCACATGAGCTACAATTGTTTGTTTACAAATGTTGATGTTTCTGTCTTTAGAAGGAGTGATGGTTCATCTGTACTAACTATTAAGGGGGCAGTGTAGACTGCCCCCGCTCCCTACCCGCATGCGCAACTGCCTCCCGCACCCGCGTGCCGCAGCCGCCGCCGTGAAACGCCTGCTCCCTGCCCGCACCCGCAACGGCCTCCCGCAGGCACAACCTAGTGGTACGAACTACTGCTCGCGGCATACAGAGTCACCACGCGGCTTTGCCACCATCGAGGCACAGCTACGCATGAGCATGACCCATCCACACAGGCCATGCCGCCCTAGCTGCCTAGCTAGCTAGCTTGCCTGCCCTTTTCCCGTTCCTGCGATCCGGCCGGCCGGCCGGGACTTTGACCAGAGCCCAGAGCCAGCAGCCAGCAGCCAGCAGGACTGCAGCAGCACGCAGAGCATTGAAACTGGCTGCCTGCACCCATGGCCAGATGCGCTGGCTGGCCTCCAGGGTTTGGAAGCAACAAACCTGATGCTGGTTTGGGCCCCTCCCGACGTAAAGCCGCACTTGCTCGCCGATGTCGATGTGAAGCCACTGCTTCTTCTCCCGCCGCCGCTCCACCCCCGGGCTACGGCGTGCTCGTGCCCGTGAAGACCGAGGAGCCCGTGCCCGTGGCCACCGTCTCGTCTCCGCCCAGGGCGCTCTCACCGCCGCGCCTCTGCAGTATTATTGAGTTGCACACATTTCAGAACTGGATTTTTGAGTTGCACACACATTTCTTTTGTTTCAGAACTGAATTTTTGAGGTGCACAGACATTTATTTTATTTCAGAATTGAATTTTTTTATTTTAGAACTGAATTTTTAGTGAAGAGCACACATATTTAATAGTTTCGAACCACGACATTTTAAAACTAATACAAAACTGAATTTATTACAGAGCGCACACATTTTATTGAATTTTGCTCTTTGGTTGTGACTTTACTGAATATGAGCTATGTTTCCTCCAACAATTGATCTTGGTCGCTTGACTGGCAATGGTCACTTCTATTTTCTTTGCACCTTCTGTAGAAGAGGATCTGAATACCCTTTTACTGATGATTGCCAATGCTAGAATCTGGTGATTCTGTCAGCTGTTTGCATGCTGATGCTTATGTGCCGATTCAACGAGGCTAAAGCCACGCATTTCATGCAACTCTGTACAAAATTGTAAGTTTGTTTTGATCATGATTTTCATGGATGTTCTGGTGTAAATTTAATATATATTTTTCTCTATTAATTTCTTGAGAATTAAAGCTGGAGGTCTTGAAGATTTGTCCTTAACAGTTTGTTTTGTCAGTTTTAGAAGAGCAGATATCTCGTTACACTGGTTGTTGTTCTTGGATTTGAAATTTCTATTGGAGTTGCTATCTGGAACTCTGGATATCATGCTGTGGTAAGAGCCGCTGATGATAAGATAATATATATGTTGCTCATGTAAAGGAGAAGTGTAGAACAAAAATGTCTCGACTTATAGTGAGTTCGTTTTCCCACTGTTCTGTAATATTTCAGTTGGTTTGACCATGGTTGAAGAAATCTGATACTGCTGCCGAGACACGAGAGACTATGCACGAGGCATGCAAATTAACAAGACTCATACAAGCACGGAACAGTGTGCTGATGGGGCACAAGAGTAACACATGCTCAGGTCTTAACATATTTGGCTTCCGAGCAAACTTTCTCTGGACTCCCAAGAAAATATAAGATCCGATTAGATATGTGTCGATGCTCATCCCAGCATACTCCCGTTGCAACGCACGACACACACCTAGTTAGCGTTTAAGGGTGTATTAGACGGCAAACTCTACTTAGTTGATTTTACTAAAGAGGAGGCCGATTTAGATGCATGCTTAATAGCTAAGACTAGTATGGGCTGGCTGTGGCATCGCCGTCTAGCACATGTTGGGATGAAGAACCTTCATAAACTTCTAAAGGGAGAACATCTGTTAGGACTAACCAATGTATGTTTCGAAAAAGATAGACCTTGTGCAGCTTGTCAGGCAGGGAAACAGGTGGGAAGCACTCATCACAACAAGAATGTGATGACAACATCAAGACCACTGGAGCTTCTTCACATGGACCTCTTCGGACCCGTCGCCTACCTTAGCATCGGGGGAAGTAAGTATGGTCTAGTAATTGTTGATGATTTTCCCGCTTCACTTGGGTGTTCTTTTTGCAGGATAAATCAGAAACCCAAGGGACCCTAAAGCGCTTTCTAAGGAGGGCTCAAAATGAATTTGAGCTCAAGGTGAAAAAGATAAGAAGCGACAACGGGTCCGAGTTCAAGAATCTACAAGTGGAGGAATATCTTGAGGAGGAAGGCATCAAGCACGAATTCTCCGCTCCCTACATACCACGACAAAACGATGTGGTAGAGAGGAAGAACATGACGCTTATCGACATGGCGAGGACTATGCTTGGAGAATTCAAGACGCCCGAGCGGTTTTGGTCGGAAGCTATGAACACAGCTTGCCACGCCATAAACCGGCTCTACCTACATCGCCTCCTCAAGAAGACCTCCTATGAACTCCTTACCGGTAACAAACCCAATGTTTCTTACTTTCGTGTATTTGGGAGCAAATGCTACATTTTGGTGAAGAAAGGTAGACATTCTAAATTTGCTCCCAAAGCTGTAGAGGGGTTTTTACTAGGATATGACTCAAATACAAAGGCGTATAGGGTCTTCAACAAATCATCGGGTTTGGTTGAAGTCTCTAGCGACGTTGTATTTGATGAGACTAATGGCTCTCCAAGAGAGCAAGTTGATCTTGATGACATAGATGAAGATGATGTTCCGACGGCCGCAATACACACCATGGCGATTGGAGATGTGCGACCACAGGAACAACAAGAGCAAGATCAACCTTCTTCCTCAACGATGGTGCATCCCCCAACTCAAGATGGACATGTTCCTCAAGAAGAGGCACGTGATCAAGGGGGAGCACAAGAAGAACAAGTTATGGAGGAAGAAGCACCACTGGCCCCTCCAACTCAAGTCTGAGCGATGATTCAAAGAAATCACTCCGTCGATCAGATTCTGGGTGACATAAGCAAGGGAGTAACAACTCGCTCACGTTTAGATAATTTTTGTGAGCATTACTCGTTTGTCTCTTCTATTGAGCCTTTCACGGTAGAAGAGGCCTTGCAAGATCCGGACTGGGTGTTGGCCATGCAGGAAGAGCTCAACAACTTCAAGAGGAATGAAGTTTGGAGCCTAGTGCCACGTCCAAAGCAAAATGTTGTGGGAACCAAGTGGGTGTTTCGCAACAAGCAAGACGAGCACGGAGTGGTGACAAGAAACAAGGCTCGACTTGTGGCAAAAGGTTATGCCCAAGTCGCAGGTTTGGATTTCGAGGAGACTTTTGCTCCTGTGGCTAGGCTAGAGTCTATTCAAATATTATTAGCTTATGCCACTCACCACTCTTTCAGGTTGTTTCAAATGGATGTGAAGAGCGCTTTCCTCAACGGGCCAATCAAGGAGGAGGTGTATGTGGAACAACCCCCTGGTTTTGAGGATGACAGGTACCCCAACCATGTGTTTAAGCTCTCTAAGGCGTCCTATGGACTTAAGCAAGCCCCAAGAGCATAGTATGAATGCCTTAGAGATTTCTTAATTGCTAATTCTTTCAAGGTTGGGAAAGCCGATCTCACTCTTTTCACTAATACTTGTGACAGTGATCTCTTTGTGTGCCAAATTTATGTCAATGACATAATATTTGGTTCCACTAATCAAAAGTCTTGTGAGGAGTTTAGTAGGGTGATGACTCAAAAGTTTGAGATGTCTATGATGGGCGAGTTGACCTACTTCCTTGGGTTCCAAGTGAAGCAACTCAAGGATGGCACTTTCCTATCTCGAATGAAGTATACACAAGATCTTCTCAAGAGGTTTGGAATGAAGGACGCCAAGCCCGCGAAAACACCGATGGGAACCGACGGGCATGTCGACCTCAACAAAGGAGGTAAGTCCGTTGATCAAAAGGCATACCGGTCTATGATAGGGTCCTTGCTTTATTTGTGTGCTAGTAGACCAGATATTATGCTTAGCGTATGCATGTGTGCTAGATTTCAATCCGACCCAAGGAATGTCACCTTGTGGTCGTTAAGCGAATTCTTAGGTATTTAGTTGCTACGCCTTGCTTCGGAATCTGGTATCCAAAGGGGTCTACCTTTGACTTTTTGGATATTCAGACTCCGATTATGCTGGATGCAAGGTTGATAGGAAGAGTACATCAGGGACGTGCCAATTCCTTGGAAGGTCCCTGGTGTCTTGGAGTTCAAAGAAACAAACCTCTGTTGCCCTATCCACCGCTGAGGCCGAGTATGTTGCCACAGGACAGTGTTGCGCGCAACTACTTTGGATGAGGCAAACCCTCAGGGACTTCGGCTACAATCTGAGCAAAGTCCCACTCCTATGTGACAATGAGAGTACAATCTGCATGGCGGATAATCATGTTAAACACAGCCGCACTAAGCACATAGACATCCGGCATCACTTTCTGAGGGACCACCAGCAAAAGGGAGATATCGAAGTGTATCATGTTAGCACCGAGAACCAGCTAGCCGATATCTTTACTAAGCCGTTAGATGAGAAAACCTTTTGCAGGTTGCAGAGTGAGCTAAATGTCTTAGATTCGCGTAACTTGGATTGATCTATAGCATACATGTGTTCTATGCCTTTGATCATGTTACTTTATGCATTTATGCAATTTGTTGCTTATTTATGGTGCTCAAGTTGTGCAAGGGATCCCCGGACCTCACAAGTCCATGTGTGAATGATGCACATATTTAGGGGGAGATGTGCTACAACTTGATCCTTTGAGACTAATCTATTTGTTTGAGTAACATGATGTAGTCTCAAAGGTGCATTGAAAAGGAAAATGGACTTGGACATGCAAAGACTTCCACTGCACTCCGGTATTAGTGTACTCACTTCCAAGTTCATATTTTTTTCTCTTATTGCCTTTTTGCTCTTAATTAACATTTTTGGTGAGGCAATGGGGTTAAAGGGCCAATAATGATCCTGTTTTGGTGCTTAATGCCAAAGGGGGGAGAAATTAAGGCCAAAGCAAATGGATCAACTACCACTTGTGAATTTTGAAAACAATAGAGTTAGAACTTTTGATTTGTCCAAAATGCCCCTATTGCAAAATTTAGTCTCTTGTGGGGGAGGAATTATGATTATGGGAAAAAGGGGGAGTTTTTGGCACTTGATCAATTTCACTCTTGGATTATCTCTCTTTATGCACAAAAAAGTGATTTTGACTTAGAGATAGGAAAATGAATTTGATTTGCAAAAACAAACCAAGTGGTGGCAGAGAATGATCCAAATATGCCAAATTATAGTCAAAAACAATTTGGTCCTCATTTGTATCGATGTTGCACTTATTTTTGTTGCTTTTTGATGTGTTGGCATAAATCACCAAAAAGGGGGAGATTGAAAGGGAAATGTGCCCTTGGGCCATTTCTATAATGTTTTGGTGATTAAGTGTCCAACACATAGTAAGTGAGTTGATTATGTGCCAAACAAATAAAAAGTGCAAATCATATAACAAGGTATGTTTCTAGACTTAGTAAATTGTTTTTTGTATACTAATATATTTGTCTAAGTGTTAGAAACAAAGAAAAGAAGAAAAGAAAAGAATTGCAAGTGACTTGGCTGTGTGCAGCCGAAGTCCAGCTCAGTCTGGCACACCGGACTGTCCGGCGCGCCAGGCTGAACTCCGGTGATAAGGCCGCTCTCGGGAAAAATCGGCAGCGTACGGCTATAATTCACCGGACTGTCTGGTGGTGCACCGGACTGTCCGGTGAGCCAACGGTCGCCAACGCAACGGCCAGCCACTCAATCCATGGGCGACGCGTGGCCCGCGCCAACGGTCGGTAGGGGGCACCGGACTGTCCGGTGTGCACCGGACTGTCCGGTGCGCCAACTGGCCCGGAGGTGCAACGGTCATCTGCGCCAGAATAGGAAGGAGATCAGCACCAGACCGTCTACAGTGACTGTCTGATGGCGCACTGGATTGTCCGGTGCGCCACCTGTCGGAAGGCAAGTATGGCCTTCCTTGTTGGCCTCCAACGGCTCCTAGCTGCCTTGAGGCTATAAAAGGGACCCCTAGGCTCATGGAGGAGTAACCCAAGCTTACAAGAAACATTCTAAGACTCCAAGACTCCAACTTCACGCATTCGATTCTTTGAGATAGTGACTTGAGCTCCATTTGAGTTGTGAACTCCGTGCATTGTGTTTTGAGCTCAAGTTGTGACTTGTGTGCGTGATTGTGCTGTGGATTTGAGTCCTATGTGTGTTGCTCTCCCCTCCCTTACTTATGTGCTTCTTTTGTGATCATCATTGTAAGTGCGAGAGGCTCCAAGTTGTGGAGATTCCTCGCAAACGGGAGAAAGACTAAGAAAGGAAAAACAGTGGTATTCAAGTCGATCATCGGATCACTTGAAAGGGGTTGAGTGCAACCCTCGGCCATTGGGACGCCACAACGTGGAAGTAGGCAAGTATTACTTGGCCGAACCACGGGATAAAAATCGCGTGTCTTGTGTGCTCTCTCTGTGATTGTTTTGTCCACAAGAACTCGCTTCTCAACTACTTAGTCGCACTAACATTTCTATAACCAAGTTTTGTGGCTATTTAGTATTGAATTTTAAAGGATCACCTATTCACCCCCCTCTAGGTGCTCTCACATGACCACAAATAACAAGAAACAATCCTAAAGATTCCATAGAGCTCATATGGATGGAAGAGGATAGACCAAAGTCTCTTACCAACTCATCATGCAAATTGTATAATAGAGCTGGTTCCATCCTAAACATGTTGTAGCATTCTTTTGGATTGTTCAATGCTTCCATGACCCAAGCAATACCAGAAAATGTTGTTGCCCTTGGCTCATTCTTATCAACATATGATGCATAGTACCATGATAAAAGAGATGCAACAGCCACAATATTTTTTTGGTTCCCAATAATAACTTGAAGAACTTTCAAGTCATCTTCTGAATCACTTGAGTCCCTTTCACTATTAGAAGAAGAAGACATCTGTATACATCAAAGGAATGAGATAACAACAAAATATCTTAAAAACAAAAACCAGTGAAAAGGGCAGCAACAAAATAGATAACAAAAAATAGGGCAACAACAAAAGTGATACAATACATCCACAATAATGTCACAACAAGTTCAAACCGGAGTAAAAAGGATTAAACAGATACATCGTAGCACTGAAAATGGGACATAGTGCTACAAAAAATTACAGATCCTAGTGACTCATCCTAGTGACCCAATCATGTTTCATTGTAAGCCAGTTGAAGCGTTCTTTCGGTGTGTCCAAAGTCATAAACATCTCCCTCTCTGCCCTCTTGACAAAAACTTGAGATGCTATGAAGTGTTCTTTTGTTCCTAGAACTGCACCACACTCCTTCGCCAATGCCATCACATCTCTAATGGAGCACCCATTGTCCTCCTTTCTTGCCAAAGACTCAATGGATGTTGTGCTCTTCTCACTTGCTGTCACAAGTTTGCTCAATTGATCTTGCACCCAATGTCCTCCCAATGACTTGGGCTTTTTACCCTTGTCCTTTCGACCAACAGAAACATGACACTTTCCTTTAGCAGTTGTAGGGGAAACCTCTTCACATTCTTCATAGTCTTCATCCTTGTCATCATTGGCCTCATAGTCTCCATCCTTGTCATCAGTGTTCTCCGTGGTTTCACCCTCCAGAATTTGTGGTGTAATACCACTTGACGGAGCCCAATGATCATCTCCTGTGTTCCTAATATCTTCATACATGATGGCTTTTTCTTCCTCGTGCAACAGAGGCCCATCTTTAAACTTGGCAATACCAGTTTCCTTCGATAGTCTTTTCCAATTTGTGTACTCAATCCTCATCTTGTCCCATTTGTTCTTGAACTGCATTTTGGTGTAGGACAACCCAGTCTTTTCTTTGAATTTGTCCATCACATTTTTGTACCCTGTTTTATTTAAGTGGGTACCAGAACGGTTGTGCGCCTTCACTTGTTCGGCGAACAATTCACACACTAGAGCAGTGTTATCTTCATTCCAATCGACACTATCACCCATATTGCTGTAAAAAAATTAAAATCTAAAACAAATATATGCAGCTACCAAAAAAGAATGCGTTCTACCACTGGCCGACTGCGGATAGTAGAGCAGAGTGGCACCGCGGCTAGCGAGCAGAGCGGTTGCGTCATGATGAGGGAGTTCCTGTCGACGCTGGCCAAGCGCGTGCGCCCCAACACCACCGCCTACGGCAACTACCGGAGGATCTTCGTCCCCGGCGGGCAGCCGCCCGAGTGCGAGGCCGGCGAGCCCCTCCGCGTCAACGTCCTCTTCAAGCACATCCAGAGGATGCTCAGCGACGGCGGCGCCATCATCGCGGAGACGGGAGACTCGTGGTTCAACTGCCAGAAGTTGCACCGCGGCTAGCGAGCAGAGCGGAGCGGCACCGCGGCTAGCGAGCAGAGCGTCTAGGATGAGCAGAGCAGAGCAGGGAGCAGAGCAGAACGCCGAGATCCGCAGAGCAGAGCAGACGAGAAGGAATCGCGCCGCCCCCGCGGCCGTGATCCGCGCCCGGCAAGCCAGCCTGAGGCGCCGCGCCAAGGGTAGGCACCTCCCGACGAATACACAAGCACACGGTCAGAAGAAGCACGTACCTGGGAACCACAGGATAGCAGACACGGTTGGAGCTCTCGCTGGAGGACGGCGAAACTGCTAGAGATGGTCGAAACCCTAGTCGCCGCTCCCTTCAACGACAGGCAGGGGTCACGGGACAGAGGACTGGCGCCGTGGAGGGTTGCAGGAGGGGCTCGTTATGTTTTTGTCCAATGGCAATTGCGGGTAATTTCGATCAAACTTTAAGGGGAGGTCCATATTTGATTGGTTGAGCAGCTGTTTTAAGGGAGCGTGGAGTAGGTTTTTTAGATCCCACCTTTCTTCACAAAACGACTCTCAATATTTTGGCTTCACACGAGAATCAGTTTAAAAAATATCTGTTTGACACGGCTCCTCCAGATCCTCGCTTAGAATCAGGAGCTGGAGCTGTGCCAAACGGGGCCTTATTATAGGTCTAGTGAGTGCGAGACTCGTGAGTCAAATTTCGTGCTCGAATCCGAATCCAACCGATAGGATATATCTAATGGATACCCGAACCCGCAAAATTGTCATCCCTACCCGGGTAAGTTTAGTGGCTGTTGTTTACGATTATTGCTCCCGTAGTCTGTTCCGCTGAAAGATGCGCAGAAAATTCTTGTGTGCTCCCTCGTTAACTATTCTGTGCCAAAATGGCTACCTTTCTGTTGGTCACCGTATGCTCTCGTGCTCTGTTGCTATGAAAATAAAACTGGCAGCGTACTGTTTACTGCATGACTGATGAATACACTGCCGTTCTTCAGATTGTGGATACTGTTTTCTTCTCGTACGGTGGACTGGTTGTTCGGCTGAAGGGTCCAGAGAAGAGCCCGTTGCCGACAAAATACGAACACCTTGAAAGATCAAACTCGATTGACGGGTCAAGTTGAGGCCGGTACGGCCGTGTTGGACCACCAATATGGTACAATTGTCTTGCTAGTACAGGTTTAGTTACGTTCTATCCAAGTCCTACTAACCGCACGCCAAATCGTTACAGGTCTTTCGATGTTCCCTAGTTCCTCCTCAAACTATTCTCGACAACATGTCAGATCCTTTCCATCGGACCATCCACCAGGAGAGTGAGTCACTAAGGGCTAGTTTAGGAACCCATTTTTTCAAAGTATTTCTATTTTCCTTAGAAAAATAAACTAATTTTCCTTGAAAAATGGAAACCCCTTGAAAAAATAGGGTTATCAAACTAGCCCTAAGATATACTCGCTTCTTTCCAAAATATAATTCGTTTTAGACTAATCATACATTCATTAAGTAACTTATGAATGTAGTTTGCATGAATGTCTATATTTATTATCATTTGAATGAATATGGATAGAAAAAAAATGCTAGAAAGCACTATATTTTGAGATAGAGGATTAGATGGCTACATAAGGGTGGATAGTCCATAAAAATTAATCTAGCAAAACACGTCATGGGAATTAGAGACAAGATAAAACTTATATGAAGAAGCGTATGTCTTGATCTAGTTTACTTTTCACTCAGTAACATATGAATGGTAATAGAAAAATTACTTAACAAAAAACTAGAGTATTCTACACGATATGATATAAGTTATGAGAAACAATATGTAATAACAAGGGTGACTTGGAATGCAAATCATATGGGATAAAAGGTAGACACAATATTTGCCCCTTAGGTTTGGTCGCTTGTCAGCAACCAATATCCTCGTTGTGACGAGTCCTCTACCTTAGATGATTCACGTGATTATTAGGGTAATACAATTGTGATTATGTTCTGCTTGCTCCTTCAGAATTTGAGTATATGAGCTGTATGTTGGGTGGAAGAGCTAACTTTTCACATGAAATGAAAACTAATATGGTTGGACAGGCGATGCCTTTCTTGAATTCAGCGACAAAACAGATTGAGGGCTTCAAGAGTCAGATTCAAGAAGCTGCCAAGAAATTCATTGCTACTAACATAAGTTTTCTAATTGGTGATGTTGAATCTGCTGACCGCGCCTTCCATGTTGGTATTTGTAGTTTCTCTGACTATTTTTTTGTCAAAAAAAATCTGCAGTTAGATGACTAACAAGCTCTCATGCAAATGGTTTCAGTACTCTGGGCTTAAAGAGAACGATGTGCCCCTTCTTTTTGTGATTGCACAGGGTGGGAAAATATCTAAACCAAACTATCGACCCTGATCAAGTCATCCCCTGGTTGAAGGAGTATATAAGTTGAGGCCTTTTCTACTTTGTTATGTTTCTTAGTTACTGAGCTGTTTCACAGTACTTCATTAGCAAATAATTTCCTGCTCAATCTTTTTTTCTGTCTTGTGTTGGTTCATGCAGCATGGAAACTTGACACCTTAGGTTAAGTCAGAGCCAATCCCATAGGTGAATGAACGATCAACCTGTTAAGGTCGTTGTGGCTGACAGTATCGACGATGACATTGTTTTCAACTCTGGCGAAAATGGTTAGTTTTTCTCACTTCGTCTGAGCAATATGTACGCCTTAGCTCAATATGATTGTATTAGTGGTTACATTCATATTTCAGTTTCGTTTAGCATTCAACTTGTTTTGACATGATCTTTGCTTCACAGTACTGCTCGAGTTCTATGCGCCTTGGTGGTGGCCGGCAATTGCGGGAAGCTGGCCCCGATCTTGGAGGAAGCTGCAGTCTCATTACAAGACGACGAAGACGTTGTATTGCAAATATGGTGATCCATTTTGGCATTTTGCGACTAATGCCGCTCAATCATTTCTTTTTCTTTTTGTTTCCTTTTTGTGGTATGGTATGAATTATGATTATGCTCGTGCCAGGACATTACTTACTAATATCCCATGATCTACTTCTACCCGATTACCGATGACCTTTATTCCTACAATGGTGGAAGAAGAATGACTGAGGATATCATCAGTTTAATCAAGAAGAACAAGGGTCCCACAGCTGGTGCCGTGGACGAAGTGACTAGCTCAGACAACGATGATGGTGCTGGTGTTATAGAAGATGGCAGTACACACCACCATCGCCGCCAGAGCTTCTGAAATGTCTCCAGGTCCATACAGGGCTATATAAAATACTCGTGACTCGTCGGCTCGTGATCAACTCAGCTTATTTCATTTTTGTCACGAGCTTAGTTAGTATCTTAGCTTGGTTTATTAACGAGCTAGCTCATTAGCTCGGACGAGCTACCATTTATCAGTAAAACAAAGCCTCCACTTATGTTGGATAAATCAATAAGTGATGAGTTGTGTTAATTTAGTATTGAGTTGATGTGGGATGTGAAATTGTGATGATTAATAGCCTTTTCTAGTATTAAATCGGTCTAGATTAATTAGAAATTGATTCTGTTGTTATATATATAAAGATTTTTGTTGTTATGACTTGAGCTCGCAAACGAGCCGAGCCAAGCCGAGTTGATTCTCTAGCTCGGTTCCTTAACGAGCCGAGTCAAACAAGCTCGTTACCTTACTGTCACACCCGGATTTTGGGGCACCAAGACCCGGGCGCGAACATAATCACCAGGTGTGCTGGGACCAAGTCTCACACATATGATGAATCATGGCACAGGATCGAATGTCATATCTTTACTATATAATTGGAGTTCTATACAAAATAAATGAATAATTACATTATAAGGAGACAACGGTCCAGCAACCCAAAGTTGACTAGGAGACGACGGCCTAGATCTCTCTCACGAACTCATCGCAGCATTCTCCATGCGCCTCATCCTGCGGTACCTGTTCTTGACCTGTGGGGGGGTGTGAGACAGCAAGAGTGAGCTCACATACGTTCATCGCTCAACAAGTTGTGGGGAATAATGTGCATGAACTCGCCAAAGGTGGGAGCTCACGTGAAGTGTAAGGCTTACCAAGGAGGATGGTTAGAGCTGAGCATTGCTTTTAAAGTTGGTCAAAATTTTATTAGCAATTACTAAGTATAAGTAAATACCAACCCAATTAAGTAGTACAAAATAACAACATCACCTGCGATGCAATGCATATGACAAATTGAATTTAGTTCCATAAATTAATCATCAGAGAGTTCTGAGCTGCTCATGACCGTGAGCTCGACTAGTATACCAGTTTTACACTCTGCAGAGGTGGTACCCTTTACCCACAAGTCATGTTACCCATTTGCCAAGGGATCGCGACTTCCCATACACCTCTACCAAGGAGGCGAGGCAGGGTAACACTACGAGGCCTTTAAAAGTTCCACTAGCTTCAGAAAACCCGCTACAGTTTATAGGAAGCTCCAATGCAGGGTTCTTGCCTGACCGCCATCGCAGCAAAATCAACCAAGGACCTCCCTTCACTGACCACTCCCCTACTGCCCTTGCCCCTTTCGGGTAAGGTAGTCCTCCACTAGCTTTCCTAATTAATCAGCCAAGGGCGTCCATAAACCCTTGTGGTGGCACGTGTTTCTCAAGTTAAGCTCTATGTTCCAATTAACATTAATGATCTTGACATGAACATAAATAGAATAACAAAATAACTGGAACATAGATATGATAAATGATTATCCCAAAACCATGTAAAGCAATAGCAAACTACCCAAGTGATTCAAGGGTAAGCAAGGTAATGAGATAAACAATCTAGGGTGATCTATTGGGTCCCATCAAAATTAACCTATGCGTGGATAAATGATATTAAAGAACATTATTGGGTAAAAAGTGATCAAGGGCACAACTTGCCTGGGACTTGAGATTCCAGGTACCAACTTGCTCTTCAGATGACACGTGTCCTCACGCTAGTCGTAGCATTACAAACAAATAGTGTATAGGCAAAATTAACATTACACCAAACATAAGGATAAACTGTATAATTATGATCTACGCGTTGCTACAAGATCGTAGAAACAAGAACTGCTAAATTCAGGGTTACGGTTATGAGGTTATGGTTTTCCGAAGATCCACGTGGTTAAGTATAGAATAAACTAAGTGCAACATTTTAACCTGTATTTCATGACAAAAAAATTATCATATGATAACAAATATTATTTTGAGACTAATGCAACTAGAATGGATCAAAGTGGAGTTACAGTTATTGAGTTATGAATTTACAAAGATTTTATGTGTTTGATATGAGATTAATTAGGAGATCAATTTTATTATTGTTTTCATGTCAAAACAGAGGCAATAGGTAATAAACAACATTATTACAAAATTATAGAAATTGGAATGGACTCATTTGGACTTAATATGAATTTTCTATGGATTTAACAAGATTCTGGAATTGTTTTTATATAAGAAATTCATTTTATAAATCAATTTATCTGATCTACCATTTCCCTAAACCGCGCCTCAATTACCATATAAGACAAGGGCTTCTACGTAAGTATTCTCGTGACTCAGATTTACCCCGCGGTGGACTGCGGGTTTATTCATAAAAAGGACAGGGAGTCTTATGCAAAAAGTGGTGGCCGAAGGGGTATTGGCCAATCCTAGCCGCACGATCTAAAAATCAACTGTCCAGATTAGATCATTTTATTACGAAACAACACGCGATCACAGACGAACGACAACCGTTGATTCCGAGATCTGCGAACGAGATCAGTTCTAAACCAATGATTCGCGCCAACCGCACGACTAGAGATCCAATGGCTCAGACCCATCCTATCCCTACCGGTACGCAGACTAGATCATGACCGTTGCCCCTGGATCCAACTGCACTCGGGCTTCCTTCCCCCATTCTGCCACCCAGGCGCGGAGTAGCAGAGGCCCGCGGCGGCGCTAGGATCACCCACGGCGGGGTTCCACCGGCGCACAACCGATGCGGTACGCACATAGCCCACCCGGCCATACGAGGAGCATTTACCCATCTTAGAACCAAGGCGAAACTCTACTGAGAATTCGTACCTACAATGGTGGCGCTGAAATCTCGGATTACGGCAAGCGTGACGCTGGAGGCAGGGCGCTCGCACCGGTGAGCGATTCTTCCTTGATATGGTGGAACTCCGATTCAATAGGGCTCCACCCGGGTTCTCCACGCGGCGGTGAAGCCTTCCCCGCTGATTCTTCGACCGCCCAACGCCGTAGCTCTGGATATTCTCACGGCGGCACGGAGGTGGACCAATGGAGTTGGCTGTGACGGAGAGCGGAGGCGAGTGCGCGTCTGCGCCCTGATGACCAATTCACGACGCCCCCGAACACCAGACGCTCAGGCGGGCCACCCAGGCTGGTGCCTGAGGGTTTGACGTCGACCCTCGCGCTATAAGGGCGGTGGCGACATTCTTCTTTCTCTCTCTCCTCTCTGTCTGTTCTCTGAATGGCGCCTTGTGGTTTGATGCATTGCTCACAACGGGGCACGGTTGGGATTCAATTTTTATACCCAAGAACGGATAGAGTCCGAGCGTGGATCAAGGAATTGGATCCACAGTCCTTGCGGTGAATTCGTTGATTCGGTTACGGAGCTCGTGTGGGGGATAACGCGCTGCTGCGGTCAGAGATGGCGAACAGGAGAGTCTGACGAGAGGGGCCCACAAGTCATAGAGAGCCAGCAATTATAAAGGAAGCCGCTGACGGGGTGGGGCGGGCGTGTCAGCGCGCGCACCAGGGACATAGGGTTGAGTCGCTGTGCGTTAGTGGGGAAAAGTTGGGCCGGAATTGGGCCCAACACAGGTTTGTTTTTCTATTCTTTTCTTTGTTTTTCTTTCTGTTTTCTATTTTTAAATTTCAAATTCAAACAGAATTCAAGTTTCAAATTTCAAATACACGTTCAGTCAAAACTTCAATACAAATACATGAATATACTTTTATTAATCTATTTATTATTTTATTTATAAAAATGCTTTTGAATATGTCACTTGTATATTTCGAATTATTATTATTATATTTTTTTGAAAGTAATTAGATACTTCAAGGAAGTGTTTATAAATATATTACTCATATAAGGATCTTTTCTATACCCTCCAATAAAAGGAAACATTTATTAAATTTAGAGAGGCAAAACTTTTATAAACAAAAGATATCATTATTAAAAGTCATTTTATTTCATTATATATATATATATATATAGAAAATGTCATTACTCTCAAAATAAGATTTTAGGTGTAACAAATCCTACCCCCATAACAGAAATCTCGTCCTCGAGATTTGTAAGGAAAGGGTGTACACTCATATTGTTCTCAGAACATATGCACAAACAAAATCTCAGCATGATTCATAACTCATTAGCAAAACATAGGGTAAAATAGACCTTGTTATGATTACTAAAATAGTAAAATACTTACTATTGGCTAAACTAATATTTAGGTCTTACAAATAGTAATATATATATATATATATGTATCTATATTTATATTTATCTCTATTCTTGTTGTTCGTTGACTTCTTCACCAACTACTTCATCTTCAACTAGCTCTTCTTCTTGAATTTCAAGTTCACCTGGCTCAGCTTCTACTTCTGCATGGTGGGCTTGTCCTCGGTTGATAGATAAGGGTTGACTCTTTCCTGCCGAGGCTTGTCCTTGCTTCATCGGAGCCGGTGTAGTGTAGGCAGCTCTGTTGGGACAGTAGTTGGCGTAGTGTCCCGGTTGTCCACACTTGAAGCATGCCCTGTTGGTGGTTGTGTTAGGAGCAACGGGTCCTGCTGGGGTGCTTGCTTTCGGAGGAGCAGTTGGTGCCTATTGAGTTTGTTGTCCGGTACTTCCACTAGCTGGTGTACTTGGAGTGGTAGTATAGCGAGGACGGGAACTACTTCCAGCTTGCCCTTGGTTAGCAGCCCTTCTTTTCTCTCCAAATATACTCCTCTTGTTTTCTACAGCAATAGCTTTGTCAAGTAGCCTTTGGAAGGATGGGAATGTGTGCGGTACCAGTTGATATTGCAAGGGTCCAATCAAACCGTCCAGAAAAAGCTCCTGCTTTTGCTCATCATCCTCAACATCCCTAGGAGCATATCGAGATAACTGGATGAATTTGTCCCTATATTCACTCGCGGACATACTTCCTTGCTTAAGGGATAAAAACTCCTTTCTCTTAATCTTCATGAGCCCAGCAGGAATATGGTAATTCCTGAATTGAGTGGAGAATTTTTCCCAGGTAATTGTATCGACAGCAGCATGAGCAGCGCAGTACGCATCCCACCAATCCGCAGCGGGACCAGCAAGACGACCTGATGCGTAGAGTACTTTCTCTCTGTCCGAGCACTGAGCTATGTTGAGCATCTTTTCTACAGACTTTAGCCAGTCATCTGCATGCAGCGGATCCACGGAGTTGGAGAAGGTTGGTGGTTTGTGGCTCATGAATTCCCGGTGCTTGTCCCGGGGTGGAACTGGTGGTGGTGGGGGAGGCAATGGTACTTGTTGCTGTTGCTGTTGCGCCCTTCTCTCTTGACGTATCTCCTCCCGCTCTTGGCGCATCTCCCGACGTACATCCTCTCTTTTCTGGCGCATTTCCTGACGTTATTGCTGCATCTGAGTGCGCATATCTGCCATAGTGTCCGCCATTTGCTGCATCATCCTCATCTGAGCTGCAATCAGTGGGTCAACTCCGCCTGGTGGAGGATTAGGAGGATTCATCTCTGCTGGCTGTGGCTGGGGTTGTCTATATATCCACCGAGTGTGTCGATTAGGAGGTAAATCAATTCCACCACCCCACCTGGTATTGACCATCTGAGTTAGATACATATGGTAAGATAGTTTTGCAAGGGAATCATTTGGTAGGCGGAATGAATAAGCTAATAGTTGGTTATGTACTGAAGATTCTTTGGTAGGGCTTGACCAGATATTTTATGTCAAGACTAGGGTAACTAGTTGTATGAGGTGAATGTCCAAAGGTAAGATAGAATCTGTTAAGATGAGATAGATACGAAATACTAGATATATATTTTTTTTGGGAGATAATCTAGATTGTCTAGTTATCTTATAAATACTATCCTTTATGCCTAGATGTTTATGCAGATGTAATTGTGGACATTACTCCACAACTCATCACACTCAATCAAAGATCCAAATCAGACAAGTATCATAAGAACAAACATTCAAGTGCATAGATACTCATAAAATAGTTTTGTTTTTGCTCCTAAGATTAGGTTTCCTATTCCTAAAAGTCACTTTAGGCACAAGATTTCAAAGTGTGAACTCCACATTTGTCTTTAGAAGGAAAAGGTAAGAATAATCAGAGTAAGCGTAAATAGATGAGAAAAGATTAAGAAGAGTTTAGAAAAGAATCAGAGTAGCAAAGGTAAGTAGATAATGGTTGTCCAGTTCTATCTAGGTTTCGTCCTACAGTCAACATTCCTCTGATACCACTTCTGTCACACCTGGATTTTGGGGCACCAAGACCCGGGCGTGAACATAATCACCAGGTGTGCTGGGACCAAGTCTCACACATATGATGAATCATGGCACAGGATCGAATGTCATATCTTTACTATATAATTGGAGTTCTATACAAAATAAATGAATAATTACATTATAAGGAGACAACGGTCCAGCAACCCAAAGTTGACTGGGAGACGACGGCCTAGATCTCTCTCACGAACTCATCGCAGCATTCTCCATGCGCCTCATCCTGCGGTACCTGTTCTTGACCTGTGGGGGGTGTGAGACAGCAAGAGTGAGCTCACATACGTTCATCGCTCAACAAGTTGTGGGGAATAATGTGCATGAACTCGCCAAAGGTGGGAGCTCACGTGAAGTGTAAGGCTTACCAAGGAGGATGGTTAGAGCTGAGCATTGCTTTTAAAGTTGGTCAAAAATTTATTAGCAATTACTAAGTATAAGTAAATACCAACCCAATTAAGTAGTAGAACAAAATAACAACATCACCTGCGATGCAATGCATATGACAAATTGAATTTAGTTCCATAAATTAATCATCAGAGAGTCCTGAGCTGCTCATGACCGTGAGCTCGGCTAGTATACCAGTTTTACACTCTGCAGAGGTGGTATCCTTTACCCACAAGTCATGTTACCCATCTGCCAAGGGATCGCGACTTCCCATACACCTCTACCGAGGAGGCGAGGCAGGGTAACACTACGAGGCCTTTAAAAGTTCCACTAGCTTCAGAAAACCCGCTACAGTTTATAGGAAGCTCCAATGCAGGGTTCTTGCCTGACCGCCATCACAGCAAAATCAACCAAGGACCTCCCTACACTGACCACTCCCCTACTGCCCTTGCCCCTTTCGGGTAAGGTAGTCCTCCACTAGCTTTCCTAATTAATCAGCCAAGGACGTCCATAAACCCTTGTGGTGGCACGTGTTTCTCAAGTTAAGCTCTATGTTCCAATTAACATTAATGATCTTGACATGAACATAAATAGAATAACAAAATAACTGGAACATAGATATGATAAATGATTATCCCAAAACCATGTAAAGCAATAGCAAACTACCCAAGTGATTCAGGGGTAAGCAAGGTAATGAGATAAACAATCTAGGGTGACCTATTGGGTCCCATCAAAATTAACCTATGCATGGATAAATGATATTAAAGAACATTGTTGGGTAAAAAGTGATCAAGGGCACAACTTGCCTGGGACTTGAGATTCCAGGTACCAACTTGCTCTTCAGATGACACGTGTCCTCACGCTAGTCGTAGCATTACAAACAAACAGTGTATAGGCAAAATTAACATTACACCAAACATAAGGATAAACTGTATAATTATGATCTACGCGTTGCTACAAGATCGTAGAAACAAGAACTGCTAAATTCAGGGTTACGGTTATGAGGTTATGGTTTTCCGAAGATCCACGTGGTTAAGTATAGAATAAACTAAGTGCAACATTTTAACATGTATTTCATGACAAAAAAATTACCAGATGATAACAAATATTATTTTGAGACTAATGCAACTAGAATGGATCAAAGTGGAGTTACAGTTATTGAGTTATGAATTTACAAAGATTTTATGTGTTTGATATGAGATTAATTAGGAGATCAATTTTATTATTGTTTTCATGTCAAAACAGAGGCAATAGGTAATAAACAACATTATTACAAAATTATAGAAATTGGAATGGACTCATTTGGACTTAATATGAATTTTCTATGGATTTAACAAGATTCTGGAATTGTTTTTATATAAGAAATTCATTTTATAAATCAATTTATCTGATCTACCATTTCCCTAAACCGCGCCTCAATTACCATATAAGACAAGGGCTTCTACGTAAGTATTCACGTGACTCAGATTTACCCCGCGGTGGACTGCGGGTTTATTCATAAAAAGGACAGGGAGTCTTATGCAAAAAGTGGTGGTCGAAGGGGTATTGGCCAATCCTAGCCGCACGATCTAAAATCAACCGTCCAGATTAGATCATTTTATTACGAAACAATGCGCGATCACAGACGAACGACAACCGTTGATTCTGAGATCTGCGAACGAGATCAGTTCTAAACCAATGATTCGCGCCAACCGCACGATTAGAGATCCAATGGCTCAGACCCATCCTATCCCTACCGGTACGCAGACTAGATCATGACCGATGCCCCTGGATCCAACGGCACTCGGGCTTCCTTCCCCCATTCTGCCACCCAGGCGCGGAGTAGCAGAGGCCCGCGGCGGCGCTAGGATCACCCACTGCGGGGTTCCACCGGCGCACAGCCGATGCGGTACGCACATAGCCCACCCGGCCATACGAGGAGCATTTACCCATATTAGAACCAAGGCGAAACTCTACTGAGAATTCGTACCTACAATGGTGGCGCCGAAATCTCGGATTACGGCAAGCGTGACGCTGGAGGCAGGGCGCTCGCACCGATGAGCGATTCTTCCTTGATATGGTGGAACTCAAATTCAATAGGGCTCCACCCGGGTTCTCCACGCGGCGGTGAAGCCTTCCCCGCTGATTCTTCGACCGCCCAACGCCGTAGCTCGGGATATTCTCACGGCGGCACGGAGGTGGACCAATGGAGTTGGCTGTGACGGAGAGCGGAGGCGAGTACGCGTCTGCGCCCTGATGACCAATTCACGACGCTCCCGAACACCAGACGCTCAGGCGGGCCACCCAGGCTGGTGCCTGAGGGTTTGACGGCGACCCTCGCGCTACAAGGGCGGCGGCGACTTTCTTCTTTCTCTCTCTCCTCTCTGTCTGTTCTCTGAATGGCGCCTTGTGGTTTGATGCATTGCTCACAACGGGGCATGGCTGGGATTCAATTTTTATACCCAAGAACGGATAGAGTCCGAGCGTGGATCAAGGAATTGGATCCACAGTCCTTGCGGTGAATTCGTTGATTCGGTTACGGAGCTCGTGTGGGGGATAATGCACTGCTGCGGTCAGAGATGGCGAACAGGAGAGTCTGACGAGAGGGGCCCACAAGTCATAGAGAGCCAGCAATTATAAAGGAAGCCGCTGACGGGGTGGGGCGGGCGTGCCAGCGCGCGCACTAGGGACATAGGGTTGAGTCGCTTTGCGTTAGTGGGGAAAAGTTGGGCCGGAATTGGGCCCAACACAGCTTTGCGTTATCTATTTTTAAATTTCAAATTCAAACAGAATTCAAGTTTCAAATTTCAAATACACGTTCAGTCAAAACTTCAATACAAATACATGAATATACTTTTATTAATCTATTTATTATTTTATTTATAAAAATGCTTTTGAATATGTCACTTGTATATTTCGAATTATTATTATTATATTTTTTTGAAAGTAATTAGATACTTCAAGGAAGTGTTTATAAATATATTACTCATAGAAGGATCTTTTCTATACCCTCCTATAAAAGGAAACATTTATTAAATTTAGAGAGGCAAAACTTTTATAAACAAAAGATATCATTATTAAAAGTCATTTTATTTCATTATATATATATATTTAGAAAATGTCATTACTCTCAAAATAAGATTTTAGATGTAACACTTACCTCCTGATTGGTTGCTGGCAGCCACAGGGCCTCGCTCGCGCGGGCCTGCACTAGTGAAAACGCGCGCGAGTTACTTCTCAGCGCATGCAGGCCAACCAGCGTAAAATGGCTTTGCCTGCACCCGCACATACAAGCTAGAGTGCAGTCGTGCAGCCAACCAATCAGGAACGCAGGCGTGGTCAACGCTTGTGAGGAGCCTGGGTGTCACACAGTTAATGAGCCAGCTCGACCGAGCCAAGCCTAGGTCCATATTTAGGGTGTGTTTGGCATGGCTCTACTCCACCCCGGAGCAACTCTACTTCAAAGCTCTGGGTGGAGCGGCTTTGCTCCAGAGTTTAGATTGTTTCTCATAACCGGTGGCAGTGACGGGTAAATAACTCCAAACTCCATGACTAGGTTATTTTTTGGAGTTTTTGGAGCAGCAAAAGGGGTACTCTAAAAAATTATACTACAGCTCAAAAAAACTCAATAAAGTTTACAACTCTAGAGTTAGGGTGTTTGGCATGCTATGGTCAGCTCTCCTTTAGAGTTTTTCTCTGTAGCCATGCTAAACAGGCCCTTAGGCATGTAGCAGTGCAGGGAGAGAATCAGGCACATACAGAGATCCAGAGAAAATAGTCGGTTATTAAGTTGGAAACCATTTGTGATAAGTCATTACTATACTAATGCACTGAGGTTTGAGATTGCTAGTTTTATTTGGTTGAAATTTGCTGTCGTAAGCCGTTACTGATTTGAACGAGACCATTGTAATACAACACCCTTTCGTTGTTTCTGTCCAATCCATACAAAATAATAGTTCTTTTTGTTGCTTGGACTCGATTTTTATGAATCAAACTTTAATTTAGAGTAAAATGCATCAGTAGCCCTTGAACTTGTCACGTTGTGTCAATTGAGTCGTCGAACTTACAAAACCACGAAAACGTGTCCTTAAACTTTGCCAACCTGTACAAAATCGTCTAAAACAGAATTTGCTCAGACCGGATGCCGGCGTGACGTGCCACGCTGCAGCACACTAATGAAATTTTAGGGAACCAAATGACACACACTACCAGACTCGCCTTTTTGTCTAGTGTCATAGACACTCGACAAAACCTTTACCCAGCTTTACACTCGGCAAAAAAATTATCGGCAAAGGACACTTTGCCGAGTGTTTTTCCTCTCTCGCGCGCAACCTACTCCACCACTTCATTCCTATCTCACTTATGTCTCTACTAGGTATATACCCGTGCGTTGCTACGGAATCAATATGATAAAACTGCATTAATATGTAAAAACACTAATTGTTATTCTATATTTTGTTAATATAGAATGCATGTATATGTTTTGACTATAGAAATTCAGCGTAGTGGTCATAAGCAATATCTGTATTCTCACTCGAGCTTGCAGCTGGCTTAGTATGACACGTTCTCACGAAACTGTCATCTGCTCTATATGTTCCTATAGTCAAAACATCAAGGATAGGGAAACTGTCATCTGCTCATTATTATGGGTTCTTCTAAACATTGTGTAAAATATGGACAATTATATGATACCATCTTGATAATAGCAAGGCTACCAGACTTCTACAACCAACTGAACTATAACTCCTATCAGTTTCTGCTAACCGAACGAAACAACTATCACACCACATAGGCACCTGCACACTGGTCAGCACGTCCAACATCAAGGTTAGCACGTCCAACATCTGTTCATTGGTTCACAACCCACTTCACTCATCAGAGATTTTGGAATACCCAATACATAGTACACGTTCAGATATCCTAGAGTACACATGAGGGTGCTAACAAAAATAATCTGAAACATATATGGTTCAGCGTAACAGCGACAAGATAGTCACATAGAGCCCTGAGATACCTCACTCGCTAACAGAGAGAGACCCCTGCCTACGAGGAGACCTGCTAACAATGGGGCTTGCACTCCTTGATTTGTTGACAGCTGGGAAACGCGACAAAGATCTCTCCCGAGGTCGAGGAGCCGAGGACCTGTCAAGATGGTATGTGAGCCAATCAATTGGATTGGGACACTATGAGCGCATGGAGTTTTCATCAGCATATAAGAGGATGGCAGGAACTCGTACCTTGAATAGTGCTTTCGCTTAAGTGCTGGCGAGTAGCTTCGGCTTTGGGACCGTGATCTACCCCTAGGAGAATCGTTCAACCCAGGTGACCTTGAGTGCAACCTCCCATCATAAGAACGGCCTCTGCCACTACATAAGTAAAAATTGCACGAGTAAATTAGCTTTTGCCTCTTAAAATGCTATGGCAGAATGATAGTGTACACGGTTATAGAATGGGTATCACAAAGGGAAAACAATTGTTACCTTATTTTTCCCTGGCCCTCATGTCAGAAGGCTTCTTCCTGTTTTCCTCTGCAAAAACAACAGCAATTTCCCTTCCAAGCAGCATCTTCCCATCCATATGGTACTTTGCATCAGAAGCATCCTCAGGATCAAAGTATTGGATGAACCCAAATCCTTTAGGTTCCCTGAAACAGAAAGCAGATTAGTATTTCACTAAAAGCAACAATGCTTTAGAACCATTAAGGAGAAGACCCCTGCAGAGACAATCAAATCAAGATGTTGCAAACTCTTCCTTCCAAGAATGGTGATACAAACAAATCAATTTCAGTCGATACACAAATCAATCTCAAAGGTAAAGCAGGCACTAAGTTGCTTACCTTGCAATCATCAGTGTTTAGAGATACACTTGAAATTCTTCATAACTTGCATATCTCTTTAAACCTCTATTTCTTCCTTTTCTTCAATATGCCCGTGCGTTGCCACGAGAGTTAAAAATTAGTGTAAAACATAGATACAGAACAACAAACATTATTACGATATGTTATCAAGTATAAAGATAACATACAAAACATAGCAGATGACTGTTTGATGTATAAGAAATTGCTACAGTTTTATGACTCTACTGCATATGTGAAAATGACAGAAATGTTACCTGACAGACCCCCACCTCTTTGGATTTTCCACCCTGTCATTACCGAATAAATAAAAAGGTCGATCTCTTGATCAATCGTAGACTTCATGATTTCTAAAAAGATGAGAAAGGGGTACAATGAACACAAATTGAGAAGCAAGTGGACACAGGCGACGTGCTAACTGAAGCTGTGTTATAAAAATTGTGGAGTCCCTATTCTGGAGCATATAAGCTTAGTTGAACTAAATATATAAATATTGTCTCATTTTGACATGCGGCCATCGTAACTTGACAAATGGCTATTTGCAAGGAATTACCTAGACTCGCCAGCGACGTCTTCATTCCTGATTTCAATTGTAAACAGCTTATTTGCAGCCTTTTTGATCGGTAACGACCGAGCTCTAATAGATCGGTATGCATAGGATCTGCAAGGTCAAGCACAACAACTAATATATTGTGAAGACAAGACTCCACAAAATTCCTCGAAAAAGTTTAGAAAGCAAAACAACACTTATGTATATTGTGAAGACAATCGCTATGACCATAACTGAAACTCCCCAATGACCAGGGAAGTCGTTGATACGATGTTTAGGCGCAAATATGTAGAAGACCACCTGGGTACAAGGAAAGGGAATATGGTGAGAAACAAGGATCTCACATCACTACATCAGGTCCAAATATGAACCAGCATTGCAAGAAAAAAATCCTAAAAATAATACCAGCAAACTCAAATGGCGTTGCAATTGTGAAATAGATGTATAAAAAAATAAAGCATCATGTAGCACATGGAGGACTTTGAGTATGAGAACATTTCATCCATTAGATTTCAAACAAACACAAATACCCACTCAACACTTCATGTGTAAAATAAGATGTGGAATATGAAAATATAATGCAAGAAAGATACTGAAAGTATATTGTATAAAGCATAGAATTATAATGGGCTAAAGAAGCATCAGAACGTGTCATAGTGTAAATTAGGATTCTGTTCATAGGGAGGGTATGCTGACAGGCCCTATATAATGGTTTCTTGAAGCTAGCTAAGTAACTTCTCTAATTAATTGTAAACTTGAAGCCGATTTCTCTAACTCTATATATCCAGAAGCCAATGGATACTGACCACTGACAGAGAAGAAGTTGTACCTAAATACCAGAAAGAAATTCAAATTACATATGCCCAATAAAAGAAGTCCCCTCTCACAACTTATTAAACAGAGGGTGAACTCAAGTATATACATCAGGTTATGACTCAACCTGCTAAAATTGCGCTCAAGGGCCAGTAGAAGAAAGATGATTCCATCTAGTAAGCTAAGTTTCATATAATCAACAGATGGTGACTCCCCACAGGTGAATAAAAGATACCCTTCTATGAATAGGTGTCAAATCCCCAATGATGAATAAGAGGCATCTCTCAACTACCATAACTATGACTGAGTGTTCTGTATCTATCTCATATGGGCATGTGGGAACACTGACAAAGCCAAGGAAAGGCATGCATAACAATGAGGCGTGATGCTATTGTCGAATTGAATTAACTGGGAGGTGAAAGGAACTGGTAGTAGATCTCTAGATTAGTTTATGCCAAGAACGGTTAGTAGATCTCATGATTAGATGTTGCACATGAATAGGGTGGCAGGGGAAACCCCAAGCCCAATCATGGTGGAGACGAGAGCATGAACGGACGCTGCCAACCCCACCGCCTGCAGCGAAGTGAAGCAGAGCAAAAGCATGAGCAATCAGATGAGTAGGACCTGATGTGACGAGCAAAAGGAAAGAAATAAAGCACAAGTTAAAGCACCTTGGTGGTGGCGTCCTTGATCCCGATGTCCGGCAGCGGCAGCACGGTGGCGGTGTCGGTCATGCCGGTGGCCAGCGGCACCGTCGAGTTGCTGCCGACAAACGGGTACCTCTCACTTCCGGACAAGGCCACCGCGGACGCGTCGCCCGGCTACAGAGGGAGCCAAATTGCGGCGCGACCTTTTGCCCTGGCGCGTGTGCGTCGGCCTTAGCAGCCATGATTGACCACACGATGGTAAGCACAGTAGTATAAAAAGACTGAGATTGTGCACAGAAGTATAGTTGTAAAAAATTAATAGTGGTAGTATAGTTGTAAAAAAGAATCTCTAATAGTTAGTCTAAACACCATTCTTTGTGTCTGCTAATAGTACCACTATCGAACTCTAGCTCGACCTACTTTTTTCTTTCGCTCGGACAAAGACAGAGCGGTGATTTTTAGTGCAGGTCTTCTTGCAACAGCAGCTAGGTCTTCTTGCAACAGCAGCTAGGGTTCCTGCTTCAGATTCATAGTTTCTGAAATTTTTGGTCCCATGGTTACTGCAAAGAAAAAAGATTTATCAGTGATGAAACATTTTATTTTATCAACATAACACAACTTCGTGAAAAAGGACAATGGTTGGATTCTTACAGTGTTCTTTGAATTCTTGCATGTAGCTATCTGTTTTATGGCTCAGTTTGTTCATTCGATGAATGAAGGAACTCTTCTTATCTGTATCATCGAAAGGATATCAAGTAAGTATTGGCACAATTTTTTTCTCTTTCAAATGAAGCACTGGGGAAGCAGGTTGCGAGATTCTTACTTTTTTATGAACCATGGCAGAACAGGAAGATTTTCCTCATCAGCATATGCAAACGAAGTCAATGGAATTCCAATGACATGCTGATACGATGCTTCTTTAACATGGTACCTGATGTTAGCACACTATTGAAAACGCACAGCAGGATTTGGCAGTAGATTAGCGAAATGCTCGTTGGAGATGAGGACCGGAGACGGAGAGAGAAGAAGAAAGAAAGACAAGGGGAAGGGGCGGTGGACATGGTGACTGACAGAGGCCTGTGCTGTGTGGATCGAGTTTATTATAAACAGGGGAGCCACGGTGATCTAGATCTATCCGCTGCCCTAACATCCCTCCTCGACCAAGAAAAACAAAGCAAAATGCGCTTGGAAATGCTCCGACCCAGCAGACCTTGCTTCCTTCCAGGAACCACCCCGGAGGAAATCGGAATTCGCGCGCGAGGTCCCTCGTCCCCGTGGGAAGGTCTGCCATCGTGAGCATGGGGGGGTGGAGCCTGGCGTTGGTCTCCTGCAGCGCGGTATCGAGCAGCACCACTCGCTCCCGGAGCTCGGTGTTCTCGCGGTCCTTCCCCGCGGCCTCCGCCCGCAGGCGCCCCGTCTCCCGCTCTAGGCCGGACACCCGCCCGGACACCGCCAGCGCGGTGATGCGGCATGTCAGATCTAGCTGCTTGTAGGGGTCCCACGTCAGCGCCACCAGGAGCTCGTCCGGCAGCATGAAGTCCGCCACCTCCGCGCCGTCGCCCAGTGGCATCGCCTCCACCGCCAATTCGCTCGTCTCCGGCTCCGCGGGGGACGGTGCTGCGCGGTTGTGGTGGGAGGGGCATGGCGGGCTGCTTCCATCGCGCGTGGGAGCGTGCGCGGTTGTGGCTAGCGCGAGATTCGCGGGGTCGAGATCCGCGGCGAGGCGGCGGGGGAAGAGTGGAAGGGCAGGCGGGGGTAGGGCGGGGGTTGGCATGAGATCCGCGAGGGGCGAGATCTGGGGCGGCGGAGAAGGGTGTTGCCTGCTGCTTCCATGCGCGTGCGTGAGAGATCGGCAGAACCGTATTGTGTGCACGCCTACATTAGAAACATAAGTAGTAGTAGAGATTATGTTTTTCTTCACCATGTATTATAACAAATTGAGAGTAAATTGATTATTTAAAGAACTAAATAAATTTAAATGAAAAAGTTGTTAACTACAAAGTTGCATACCTCTTTGAGACCTACAAATTCATTTTAGTAGTTTTTTCATCCAAGGTCGTTTACAAAATTTGAATTTTAAATTCTAAAACTTCAAACGTATTTTTATATGATAAGATGATTTCGAATCAAAAAGTTGTCAACTAACTTTTGGAGACCTACAACTTTTATTTTAGTGCTTTTATTTAGTTTTGCATGACTAGTGACCGCATTATTTCAAATCAAAAAGTTGTCAATTACAAATTTTTATAACTTTTTAAGGCCAACCACTATCATTTTGGGGGTTTTTTATCTGTGATCGTTTCAAAAAATCAAATTTTAATTTTTTTGAATTCAGACATAGTTTAACAAGATGATCTCAAATCAAAACGTTGCAAACTACAAAACTCTATAACTTTTTAAGATCTACAAAGTTTATTTTGGTTGTTTGGTTATTTATTCATCCAACATGGTGGTTCTAACATTGTTCACAACTTGATAAGTTTTGTGAACAAATTTACTTTAACTTTGTCATATGAAGAAATGGGCAAAACAAATACTTGATAAGTTATACAACTTTGTAGTTCAAAACTTTTTATTTGAATTAATTTATTGCTGAAAAATTTGATTTAAAAATTATCTTTGCCTAGTGACGAAAAACACTCCGCAAAGAAGCTCTTTGCCTAATGTAAAAACAAGCACTCGACAAATAAACTCTTTGCCTAGTGTCGAAAAAAGCACTCCACAAATAAGTTTTTTGCTGAGTGTCGAAAAAGTACACTCAACAAAGAAATGTTGCCAAGAAATTTTGCCGACTGTTTTTACACTCAATAGAGAACTTCTTTGCCGAGTGCCTGAAAAAAACACTCAGCAAATCACTTATACTCGGCAAAGTGTCGGATTCCAAGAGTGACAGCAATGACAAGTATGAGAACTGCGCATATCAGGTGACACACGGCACGTGTGGGGAGGCTCTAACGTGGCATGCCATATCACCATCTGATTTGAGCAAATCCGGTTTTAAACGATTTTACACGGGTCGGCAAAGTTCAAGGGCCCATTTTCGTGGTTTTCTAAGTTCGGTGATCTAAATGACATAATGTGCCAAATTTAAAGACTTCTGATACATTTTACTCTTTAATTTATACTTTTGTCTTTTAACATCTAAAATTTATACATAAACCAAGGTTGGCATATTAGAAAATTATAAAATATACTTTCATAAATAAATAAAAAAATGTTCCTTATAGATAATGCTGCTTAACATGCTATACTAGAGGTCGATGTACTATTGCTAGCTTCAAACTGCTCCCTCGATCATATAAAATATACTAGGTGAGTGCCCGTGCGTTGCAACGGAACCGAATAAATCTCAACATAAAGATTAGTATGAATGAAGAAATAGGTAAAAAAGATTTTAGGGCGAACCTATATGTCTGCTTTGCATATCCCATGTCTATTTCTCTGAGCGGCTAAGAAGCAACTTGGAGGTCTGGCCACATGTGGTCTTTTAACTCCTTACGTTGAGATATCATATCAATTTGTCTTTGGAGTCCTTTAATCTTTATATATTGTAAAACAAAATTTGAGATTGGGATAAGTTAATAGTGAAAAACCACCGGGAGCTGATTGCAGCATCGTTGGCGCTCCCTTGAATGAAACAAACACCACCTCAATGTTTCTCAGTCAGCAGATGCAGAGTATATTGATTCTGAAAATCTACTAAATCTCCCAGATGTCGATGCAGCTCTCAGTACCTTAGCTAAAAGGTTGGAGTCAAAGGACTGGGTTAGGACATGTGAAGCTCTCAACAATGAACGTCAGTTGGCAATGTATCACAAGGAACTATTGCGAGAGCTTCAGAAGCCTCTAATTCCTCTTACAGCAGGGGAGGTCTGGGTTCATGAAAGGTATGCGTATATGAACCACAAGGATCCAATCAGATAGCAGAATAATAAGCACACTTTTATTGTTATGTGGTTAGTTTGTCACTACTGTCAAATGTTTCATATTGACATGGTGTTTCACAAGGAACCAACATGAATGTCTAAGTCTGATGCATTTGAACTTATAAATCTGGAGTGCTTGGGATAGAAAAATTGTATCTCGACCATCACCATATTGAAATTTAAGAGCATGAGTAATGAGTAATCAAACATTTTGGTAATTATATTAACCAGACTCCTACTTAATTTCAAATTTCCAAAAATGGCAAGGTATATTATTAGCATGGATTCCAATATGCAGCCTGGACCAATATCTTCCTTAGTAGTATGTCGGCTAAATTGACATGATCTAAATACTTTAGTGCATTGTGCATATGACAACCGGTTTAAAATGTTTGATTACAGGCACTCTATGTTACCATCCATTTGAAAACAGGAAAAAAACATCTATTTGGAAACAGGGAAATTACAAGTTTAATGAAGTTCTCGTTTCTCAGACATAATTTTAGCCACCTTGACTTCTTACAAAAAGGACTGTCAGGGGAAAATCATAGACACAAGTTCGATGTGAACTACGAAACTTAAGCAGTTAAGCTGTTCGGTATTTCTCCGAAGATAATATATTTAAATTCGTAGTACTGTAGTGGCAACTTTCCTCGAGTGATGTATATAACAGTAACAACATTGGGTGACACTAACATACCCATCTCCCAAAAACTCAAAAGGAGCAATGCCGAAACTGAAAATCCACGAATTATCACAGAAGTTCTACACTACAATCCACAAAGTACCAGCAGCTGCTGCTACGCGCGTCGTCGTTGTAGCGATCATTTGATTAGGAGTCGACGTCGATGGCCTATTGGAGTAAACCACAGTAAATTCCTCTGTGAAAGAACCAGCTGACCATATATTTGAGAAGACACCATCTGAAAGAACAACTGAATGGACAAAAATTGTAACATAGTAGATACATGAAAGTAACAGAATAGACACATGAAAGTGCAGACCCAGTTCCTCATCCAAATGTTAAATACTGATCTGATCATCGTAAACATATAAAGACAATTTTACAATTGCATGTCTACAGGCAAGGGAACAACTACTACATCGGAAGAATGTGGAGAAACAACAAGCTAGTATACATTGACATCTAGTTAGAAAGCAGGCTTCAAAATCATTGCAATGCCAATGAAATGAACAAAGTAAATGTTGGATAATATTGAGCCACACCTGAAAGAGGAAGTTGCTAAACTGTGCTAGGGTTCATGTATTACATGCATGCCAATGAAATGAACAAAGTAGTTACAAGCTTGAGAAGTTATCATTATTAAGTCAGAAAGCAATAACCCATTTAAGAAATCCATGCAATCCCTGCTTCTCGCACACCAAAGGCCTGACGGCACGAAGAACCGTTGAGTAATAGCATGAAAATTTTTTGCTGCCGACTGAAATTTTTAACACGAGATCACAACGTTCCTGCACTGGGAACATAACAGAATAAACTGGCATTGGCCATGTCGCAGAATAAACTGGCAACGTAGGCCCTGGCAGGCTGGCAGCGATTTTTTTTACTACCAGGCTAGAAGCCTCTGCCCACTGAGCCAAAAAGTAAATTGATTTGCAATTGGCAAAATAGCAACTGACCAATGGGACCGATAGATTTGTTTATTAAAACGAGACCACAATTTCGGCATTGGCAACATTTAACAACAAAACAAGGCCAAAATAACCCCACTTCAAAAAAGTTGCAGTTCACGACTTCTGCTCAAAATCCAAATATGTTTAAATAGTGCTTACTCACAATTAAGCTTTCATGAGAGCAGATTATGTCTTATAGCACAGAACAATATATATTCCAGTTGAACACTACAGACCAAATTAGTAAAAGAGCACTGCTCATCTTGTACCAGTGAAAAAAAGAAACTCCAAATCGAAATCCTAGCTCATGCAGTAATGTCTTATAAGAAAGTTTTGATGAGTTTTGACCATGAGAGCAGATTATGTCTTATAGCACAGAACAATACATATTCCAGTTGAACACTACAGAGAACACTACAGACCAAATTCGTAAAAGAGCACTGCTCATCTTGTACCAGTGAAAAAAAAGAAACTCCAAACCAAAATCGAAATCTTGTGCTATAAGAAAGTTTTGATGAGTTTTGACCATGAGAGCAGATTATGTCTTATAGCACAGAACAATATATATTCCAGTTGAACACTACAGACCAAATTCGTAAAAGAGCACTGCTCATCTTGTACCAGTGAAAAAAAAGAAACTCCAAATTGAAATCCTGTGGGCAGACAGCTCATGGAGTAATGATACCTGACATCCATAGCACAACAACAGGGGCAGTCGGATGAGAATCTCTGTATGGCTGAGGGTACCGGTCTTTGAAGTTTAATCTAGGGCGGTCAGCCTGAAATGCAAACCAATACAGCCAAAATTACTTCTCCGGTGGAACAAGATCCATTCTGGTAATGTATACATGAATGGATTACAAGAACAATATCTCACCATTAAGTATATAAAGGGAATTTCTTAAAGAAAGAAAGAACCTGAATATTCATTCAGATTTCCTCACATGGTCAAAACTTGGAAATAAAAAAATATGAATGCTAAGTCATGAAAGAATAAATTCATGAAAACTAAAATAGCATTTTATAGTTTCAGACCATCATGTACAAACGTTAGATCTCAAACGTGCATAAAAGAGAGAGAAACTACTTCTGGGCATGAATTATTTTAGATAAGAGAGGAGATTTTGTATACCTATTATGAAGGCAAACACAAACATAAACAGCTAGCAGTAAGATTTGTGCATACCATACTGAAGAAAATAGTTATTACGGTGGCACAAAAATAGAATAAGATCTCAATTTGTCACATAGGTATATCACTGTCAATCTGAAACGGTGTGTCAGGACGGCGAAGCCATAGATTATCATCTTTTGGTTTCAATAGAACAAATATACATAAGAGAAGTCAAAATCAATATGTATCATTGTTAGGTAGAAAACCAGGCCAATTTACGAGCAATAAATCGAAGGCTACAAATAGGTCCTGTTTCGAATCCACCAACCGGTCACCAGAAAACAACAATCCGAAACCTATAGCTTGAAGAATGGTGGTGGGATTGAAATCACTCCAAGGTCACCGGAAAACAACAATCCTGTTTTGATTACCACCGTGGGAATCATTCCAAGGTCTCCAAGGAATGAATATCAGGATGCTGCAAATCTGCACAAAAAAATATCAAATAATAACTGGCTGAAACCCGCACACGTAAGAAAGTAGGCATACGTCTAAATGATTGAAATCACTTAAGCTACATAAGGGCTTGTTTAGCTGCATTGCAATATCTATTGCACATTTTTAAACACAAAATGGAATGGTAATGCAAATAAAAACTATCAAAAGCATCCAGTTACACCAAATAAGGATAGGAGTATGAATGATTTGGCAAACACATCACGATGTGCAGAGGATCTAATCCTCTAATATTCAGTGAGGATGGCATTTTTTGCTTTAATGGAAAAATCACATCTGTTTGCATATCTCCAGCTTCTATGTGTGCAACACATGAATCATGAAAAAATAATTATGCTAGTATCTAAAGTGCAAATATAACAGACATGTTCGGTAGGGTTTATATATTAGTAAACAATTTGCAATTGTATGTGTGCCATCGGTGATAGCATCATAAGAAAAAAATACATTCTATACTGTGAGACGTCGACAATCAGGGACAGAAAATCCATATATTCTCTATAGGATTTCAAGATCTACTTTTCCTCTCAAATATGGTGATGAAGCATGAATATTTACATGTGTGTATACATATGAAACAGTCAGTTCCACTAAAAAGAGAACCAGAAGAATAGTGCACAATCGAAGAATCATTACCATCAGCCACGACATAGGTCAACTCAAGGACCACACCTGTATACTGTAATGGTCTTGTCCCCAAGCAACTTATTAATGATTTTAACCTGAACATATAATTCATTTTTTGTAAGAATGGATGGAAGACATATATATTTAAAATAAGCAGCCAAATGATACGGAGGAATGAAACAAACAAGACATGAGCAAGGAAGGTTGCCTTGAATTCATTCTCAACAAACATTTCAAGAGCTTCTGCCTGCTGACCTAAGTGTATACAGGTTTGGTGGCTCCCAAGCTGTTACCATATGTTGTAGCACCTGGATATAATCCTCTCTCAGCACCAATAATCTAGGTCAAGAACACAATAGATTATTTTGCAATCACCTTCATTAGGAACCAAGGTCTTATCACATTTACTTTAATGGTCTTCCTGTACTCATCTTCACTTATATTGAGGCAATATCGCACCTTCCCTGGCCACACAGTAAAGACAATTATTTTTTAAGGAACAAAAACACCAGAAGCAGAAACATAAACACAGACCAAACTTGCATTTATGGTGTTTAACATGTTTCAAGACTACATCCAGCGTTGAGTTTGTTTAGGATGCCAGATGCTAAATGTCGGGGAGTGGCCATAGCTGGTGAGGGTAGAGGTGATCCCCGCGAGATGTTGATTGTCGCTGCAACGGGCAAAATGCCCCCATGAAGCAAACCAGGGATGGGGCCAAATCTTGGTGAGACAGGACAGCTAGGGAAGGGGATCAACGAAGGCATACCCGACGATGCTAGCAAGGAAGAGGGTGAGGACCTCGGTGAGGCTGGAGCTGGGGCCGATGCCGTAGCTGTGCAGTGCCTCCACGATTTCTGCCGGCTTCATCAGTGGGAAGGAGGAGTTTGCCATTCCCTTCGTCGCGAGCACCGCAGGCAAATCGAATCGAAGTCATATGGGTTTTGCCCCTTTGCAAACAGGCAGGCGGCGACGTTGGGGTCTTTGTCTTCCTGCCATGGTGGTGCCTGGTGGAGGCGGGGGGGGACACCAGGCCGTGGGCGGGCTGGGCTCCAGCGACCCGTGGAAGAGGCGGAGGGGGGCACAAGGCCATGGTCGGGATGGGCTCGAGCGGCCGGCGGCGGGCTCAGGAATAGTGGAGGGCGGAGCAAGGGAAGAAGGCGATCGGGAAGAGGGCGAGGGCATCAGGCACCACCCCGGGAAGAAGGCGGCCGGGAAGAGGGCATCGGGCCATGTCGTCGCTTGGTTTGCGCGGAATGGGAGGGAGGGAGGGAGACGTGAGATGGGGGCACAATCATCGTGCGGTGATGGGGGTCGGCCCACGCGGTGATTGGGGCGACGGCATTTTCGGGAAGGTGTGGGGCGGAGGACGCACTGCCGCGGCGAGATTAGCGCGGGGGAGACGAAGACAGAGGCGTGCGCGGTGGCAGCGACATTAGCGGGGTGGGGAGGGCGGAGCCGTGAAGGTGTGTGCCCGTGCGTTGCAACGGAAACATAACTGTGGACGCTCATGACAGGTACTGGTCGCACGTGGTGCAGTACAGGAGCTGCAACGCGGCGCTCAAGGCCATGAAGGCGCTCGAGGCTGCCCTGTAGGTGGCCTCGGTCGGTGTCGTCAGGTTCCTTGCCGTCGCCAAGGGAACGGTCCTCACGTCGACTGTTCAGAGGGTCGCGGTCGTGTCGGCGGTCGTGCTGTGCTTCGCTGCCTCCCGCTGGCTTGCCAACTTCATCCAGAACTTCTACTTCCAAGACTACATCCACGCCTACAAGTGACGCGCTCAGGAATACAACTATTTTTTTAAGGTTTTTGTTGCTAGGAGATTGTTGTATTTACTGTGAAGGCATATTATTAGAAGAATTGGGTGGGTAGAAAGCAGTATCTATGCTGCATTAACTTGTATATAATAATGCATATAATCGATGATGAAACGGAATACACGCGGCTTCAGTTGTGTTCACTGGAACTTCAAATTAGCTGAGTTGGTTAGATGATCTGAGTAATACTTTGCCGATACTTGTGCAGCACCCACCAGAGCACCAATTCCCACTGCTCCCTAAAACTGCATGGACTAATCTTGAACCCTCGCACCTCAGCAGACAACATTCCGAGTAAAAACATGGAGCCCATGAGCAAAACGCACGAGCAGCATACAACATACAAGCAAAGTTTCATTTTTCCAACTGGTTCAGGCATGCCATAACCAAAATCCATGTTTGCAGGAGATGGGCTTGAAGGCAATAGGTGCACGATCGAACACAATGAAGCTTGATAACAATGCTGAAATGAACAGTGTCGATACGGCTGGAGTGGAGGACCTGATGGACACTATCGAGGAAGTTAAACCTTGCTGGACCAAACCAAGTCCAAGTAACTCCGCATTTTAAAACCTACAAAATTTTCAGATCTGAACCTTTAACCTGAACAATGTGGTTACTGATATTACTGATTACTGCAGAAAATCAGCCATCTAATGGTTTTGTTACATTCTCCTTGACTATGGGCCCTGAATATCACATCTCACGGGTGAGCCTGTAACTCTGGACTTTTTTGGCATCATTGATTGTGTAAGCAAAAATCAAGCTACACACCTGCATATTCTATTTGATTGAATACTTGGAACACCATTTCCCAATTTGTATCTGCAGATCACAGATGTTGTGGTTGTTGCGAGGTATCTAGGTGCAACATTTGTACTCCTAGACATCAGAGGAAATGAATTAGGAAATAAGCGGTATGCTTCTTTGACAAGAAGACAGTTTTCAATTTCCTTAAGATGAACCTTGTTGCAGATACATAAATAATGCAAATGTTTGTCCATACAGTATGGGCCTTTACCTCTAGGAATTCAAAAATGTTCTCGTAAATGTCACAATTCTTGCCCATCTCAACTAATGACATAAGTTTTGTTTACAGAAAATTCTAAGACATGTACAATGTGGATAAATTCGTGAGGAGCCTAGATGGTGTTGTCGAAGTAATAGATGACATACCTGATGGAGTGAGTGCTAAAAAGCCAGCAGTTATCAGAGTACCAAACCGTGTGACTGAAATCTATTTTAATGACCCGTTGAAGAGACTCTTAATAAAATCAGTATGTGATTTGGCACTGAGGAGAATAAATAGTTTGAACGAAGAGATGCCTAGCATTAGTAGCCGAGTTTATTTACATAGTGAATATGACCATATATACAAACAACACTTGAGGAAGCAACTGAGAATTGAGAGTCAAATGGCAATAAATTTCAGTACATATACAGTTGACACTTTGACAGTTTTCTCCCTTCATTTCAACAGCCAATTGTCAGGCAAGATCATGAAGGTGTTTTGTTTTAACTGGCAGCATCAGGCAGCATGGCAACAGTCACCACGAAGTACTCACAGCTCCCAGGTAGGTTGTAGGGGTTGAGCATGGATGCGGGCGACCGATGGCCGCCACTGCTATCAGGGCGTGGAGCTCCTCCCATCTGGTCTGGGCGCGCTATGCGCCGCTCAATATGGACAATTTGCCCGATTATGTACACTGGGTGCTGCGAGTGTTGCTCCGTGAACAAGGCGATAGATTCCTCAGACAGATAATAGTTTGAGCAGTTCCGGTTGATCGCCTCATAGTGCCCAGCAGGGTTTCGGAAAAAGACAGCAAGCTCATGGACTTCAAACCGACCAAATGATATCTTCTCTTTGCTGGCCTATTAAAACAGTTTTCCAAGAGACACCCATAGCAAATTTGCTCGTTAGCACAATTAGCAAAATTGTAAAAGGTTCTACCCATCAGCCATGGAAATTCATTGCCAGATGCAGAAATTAATGTAACAAAACTTCAGATGCAGAAATTGTAGTAACAACTCAATATGCAGAAATTGAGGTAACAAAACTCATGAGTATATTGATGTCCAATCAGATCATGATTTTGACGAATTCATTTTTTACCATATTCACGATGAAAATTTTGCCTTTCGCAGCACGTCTCAAACACTAAAAGCCTGTAGCACTAAAATTCATAGTGAATACTAATTGAATATCTTCATTGTTCTATAGCACTAAAAGTCTGAAAATTGGGGGTAGGAGCAGATCAGACCTAGTATTGTGAAGGCCTAGGAGCAAGAGGCTAAATTCTCAAATGCTAGAACTGAATAGAACTACCAGCTGTTGAGCTCGAATGCGGGTGCCGTCGAAGGCAGCGCCGGAATGGACGCTGACCCGCTCGCGTTCTTGAGCGCGGGAACGGGGGACATCTTCGACGCGGGCCTTCTCGACGCGGCGCTCGCGTCCACCAAGGAGCTCGGCGTCGGCGACGGCGGGGCCGCGTCGAACGACGCCTTGCTCTCTAGCTACGACAGCGGCACCACCGGCGAAAACATATCCTCAGGGGAATCAAACAACTACAGCGGCGGCGGCCACGACGCCGAGGTGGTGTGTGGGCGTCGACTCCGGCACCGCGCGCTCGCGATGAACTGTCCCGTTGTAGTATTCTCCCTCCTCCCTGTGGACTGAATCGGAATCGCTCTCTCCGAGGTGGTTTCCGTTGCTGCACGTCCGCTTTATCCTCTTCCATCCGTCCTCGCCGCGTGGTGTAGTGCAGGTCGTGCGTGCGTAAGTGGCGGAGCTGACGGAGCGGTTGAGGTTATGCTCGTGGGGAGGAGGTCGAGGAGTGCAGCGCGCCGTCGTGGAATGGAGGGCACCACCCACAAAGAAGAGGATGGCAGGCGCTATAGGCTGGGCTGCACAATGGGCCGCACCAACTGTTGGGCCGCACAAACCACTGGGCTGTATAAACCGCGGCGCTGCTATGGGGTTTTTTTATTAGTGCCATATCGGCCACGGAGAGCGTCGAAACGTGGCTTATAAGCGTTAGTGTGTGTTGTCTGTTGCTCAGACTAATAGCGTTAGTGTGTTGTATCTTACTAAGATTTTTTGGCGACGCGGGACTGTCCGTTGATGGCAGAACGGATCGGTGGCAGAACAGGTCAAAGGCAGAACAGTCAGAGGCAGACTTCTATTGCTTACTTAATAAGTAGTAGAGATTAAACAAAGGCCTTGTTATGTTTCAAGATGCCATTGTCTTATGAATATATTCAGTAATGCTTCATTATCTGAATCGAAGAAACAAAATGGTCCAGAGCTGCAGCTAACGACCGGACACAATTCACCTAATGAGGCGGTACATGAAATCTACATAGGTGAACTAAAGGGAAAGTTTTTAGCAATCCATGGCTTTGCAGCTGTTCATTAAGAGTTTATATAATGTAAAAAGAGATGGGGGATATTATTGTGAAACCTGTTTGAGATTGTAATTATATTGCCTCTTCAGTAAATCGGTGAAGCTAGACATCCAAATCAAGATGTAAACGAAGCTTGGACTACTTATTTTATAAATTATTTACTCCATTGAACAAAAGGGGATGGACTCTCTAAAGCACACAAATTCCATCTAAATGTTACTAAATTTCATAATGCCCCATTTGGATCATTGGAATGGACTTCCAATATAATAATCATAATTTAGACATAGATCAATTAAGCTAATATAATTTTATACATAATATATTGGAAACATATCTAGTGCAACCATATAACCAAGACACAGGAATGGATGTGGGAGGACTTCTTTAAAAACATCGTTTTCAAAACAACCCTTCCACCTCTGCTTGGATTTTTTTTAAAATGTACTTCCACCTTTATTCATGTGTCTTGGTTGCACAGTTGTACCAATTGGTCTGGTTGCACCAGATATGTTTTCTAATATACTTGTATACTATATGATTTTATACATAATATATTTCTATATTATTGCTGGACATATAGGGAGAGATATTTATATGCTACATTTTCAGTATAGGAAGCGACCCGAAGAGTACGTTATAAGTTGCAAGGTAGAAACATAGGCTAACCTCATATGCCTATAGAAAATGAATGATAACTGCCAGTTATTTATTTTATCAATAATAAATAAAAACATGAAGTAAAGACTCCTAAGCATAGAAGATGATGAAGATTTAGGATTCAAGGTTACTTACATTAGCAAACGCATTGCCGAGTTGTTGCAGCAGGCCCACCAGGGAGCGCCTAACGTTGTGTGGCTTCACTGACAAGTAGAAACCCTTTAATGAAGTGATAACGTGTAGAAGCTTCCCGTTGCAAACCTTCAACTGGGCACATAATGGAAAACTCCTTTATTACATGTATGCCCATACCCACACACATCAAATTGAATAGCTACTACACCAATGCGAACGAACTCCAATTTTGCTAGCGCATCCAAATGTGTGGTTGAATTTCACTTAGCAAGCTGTGAACCAGACAACTACATGGTACCCCCAATTTTATCGTCTGTATTCACTGTGTGCATTAAACACATATTTCCTGCACCATGTTAAATCCACAGAATGCAAAACGTTCATTTTTTTGTGACAATCCAACATTTTTTCAATTAACTTGTGGTAGCAGTCACTGAAACAAATTAGCAATAATGTGATAGGATAAGCATCACCAAGCAGTTTGTGGCAGGGTACTTCACCTGTGCGTTAAGATTCGAGAGCACGAGCGCCTTGAGAGAAGCAGGAAGGTCAGCATCAATGCAGGCGATGGCAGATATGTGATACAACTTGGCAGCACCAACAACGGTGATTATCCGAACGCAGGCGCTTGGGTCCTTCAGCCCGGTCGTGAGTGGCATGACTGATGACTCGCGTGACGAGATACTCGACAAGGTTGGGGACACGGAGGGAGCAGAGACTACGGAGAGCGAGGCCGCGGATAGTGGGGTCCTGATCTTGGCAGTCCCTCGGGAGGAAGTTAGTGGTGAGGAGGGCTAGTTCTAGGTGCGCACGGGTGTGACACCTACATAGAGATAGCACATCTTCTTGGTTACGACGTCGGAGGCGGCGTAGGAGAGCACCATCTCCCCGAACGCAGCCGAAACGTCGACGCCGGACGTCATGCAGTACATCACCCTTTGAAGACATCACAATGTTGGGCGTCCGCATCAAGAGCGCGGCTCCCGGCAAGCTGCCGCAGCAGCTGCTTCAGATCCGCCACCTCTCTCTTCTCGCATTAAGAGTTGTCGATTGCCTAGTTAGTTTAGGGTTTAGGAGGAGGGAGATTTCTGGTGGTGGAGCGGGGGACAACGACAAACCTGGTGGGTTGGGAAGGAGAGGCGGACTTCGCCACCGAAGGGACGGTGGGAGCCATGGCGGTGGTCGCCCGACGGCCTCGGCAGGTTGGATCTGGCCTTGCTGGGGAGGAAGACAATTGCGACGCGCGGAAGGCGGAGGCGAGCATCTCGTGGGAGTGCTCCCTGGCAGCCGCGATCTCGGTGACGCGACCATGGAGGAAGCGTCCGGTAGAGCCAGCGTGTGCCCGACGGTGAAGGGGGCTGATGGACGACGGCTGTGCCCCAGAGTGAGGCGTGCTGGTGGAGGGGGTCTAGCACGGGCGACGGTGGGGACCTAGGTTTAGCGGCCAGGTCGGGAGGAGGCAGGAGGTCCAGCGGATGCGGGGCGAGGACCTAGGTTTAGCGGCTGTTGTGCGTGTGCGGTCGCGGATGCGGGGCGAGGAGGGGATGGATGACGGCTGTTGCGCGTGGGGGTGTTGAGGCAGCCTTGGCAGACACGGGGCGAGGTATATATGACGGTTGTTGCGCACAGGGGAGGGGCGAGCGGGGGCATGGAATCGCCAAGCGCCCACTTTGCTTTCTTAATAGTAGTAGGGATAATTCTTACTCTTTTAAAGCACCGGTTTCGTGTGTTATATGTCGTACGTCTTGTACGAAGCATGTAGCCATGTTCTTTCTCCCCGCTTATCACCTAACAATGGCCATGTTACACTATAGATGGGCCATAAGGAACCACTCAAGCCCAACACGATAAGAAGCCACACGTAGCGCAACGCTTCCACGTAGTACCATCTCGATAGATGAAAGAGAATGAGCGAACGAGCGTGCTATAAAAAAGGGGACTAGGCTTCTTTTTAACTTATATTTTTCTCGGCCTTTTGGCTTAGATAAAATGTTATATTTGTTATTATCAGTATTAAATTTACCTTTATGGGTATCAAATTGGTTGTGTGTCGTCGCAACGCACATCTATTTTACTAGTCTTATTATATTTTAGAGTCAAACTGTTCCAAATTTGATAAAATCTACATAAAAATTACTAGCATTTATGATATTGACGAAGCATCATTAGATTATTGATAAAATATATTGTCATAGTTTATCTATTTAAACTCATAAATTTTAACAATGTTTTTTATAAACTTAGTCAGATTTAAGAAAGTAGAATCATTTCTGCTCAGTTCCGTCTTTGGATATGCTCAACATCAACCACATAGGTAATCTTTTATTTTTTTGTCCCTAATCACATTGCCATGTCCTTTAGCATAATTTTACTCCATGTTAAACGAACTTTACTTGTTGTACTCATGTTCATTTCATATCTATCGAGTATTTATGTGGACTTGGTTTGTATAGGCATGTCTAACCCCTTGTTCTTATTGTCACATCTTATATGAACCAAATGTGTTGAAAACCTCATCCATCTCAAATCTCAGACAAACTCGAGGTTGTGTTATCATCAATCACAAAAAAGGAAATATTTGAATTATATAAGTCCCTAGTTATGTTTCAATGTTTAATGAATACACAATATTATTATAACTAAAGTGTGTTTTGCATAGGTAATTTAAATTAGGTTATGACAATGATGTTTGTTTGGGGAATCTTTATAGTAGCTTAGAACTTTGTTTTTCCTCTAATCGTACCGTTGGTACCTTGAAACAAGGGTACCCCTGGTTACAAGGTATAGACGCCGTGCCGGGGGTAAAGCCTCTAGTTGCGCGGCAAGCGGCTCACCGTCGTGCAGCATCAGCCGTCTTGGGGTCGCCACACGGCCAAGGGAAAAAACGTGCTCTGAATACACGCAGTAGGTCCAGGCCTGCCACGTGGAAAGCACCGGACCCCGTGCATAATGGGCGGACCTCCGAGAAAGATCCTAGACCCTTCTGTGTGGGGTCCGGACAGATCACCACCGGGCCCAAGGATTCTGGGGCAGGGAATACCCGGGCCCCGCCCTGGAAGGGGTCCGGTGCTGGCACGTGTCTGGGAATTGCACCATGCTCCCTAGAGACCCGCTGCTGTCGCGTGGCTTGTGGCTCATGACATAAGCCGACCGACGGAGTCTGACGTCAGGACACTGAGGTCGCGCGGTCTTCGCATTTATTGCGGAGAGGACGCGCCGCCTGCCACCAAGCCGACGGACGATGTGCCCCCTCGGCATTTAATGCGTCCAGACCACTCCGCTGGCAGATAGCGTCAAACGGCGCGCCTGTCCAACCTATCATCGAACAATGCACTCATGCCATGCGACGCATCGTGTTCATTATCCCTTCTGCAAGAAGCTTCCCCTGCACGCCGAAGATACACAGATCTCGGGTGACAAGACAAAAGGAGATTGCCCCAGCTGCAAATATTTATAGTCCCGAGTGTTATATTCTCTATATCCCTGGGCCCACATGTCGGGGCTCAATGCCTTTGTGCATGCCCCCTTCAGCTATAAAAGGGGAGGCATGCGACGTTACAATCTTAGATGAGCGGTAGAAGATACGCAAGTCCCCCCGGAGAGACCAGAAGACCTACGGGACGAGCTCAACCGTAGGCAGGCAGGCAAGAATGCACGTCTCTCTTTAGGAAGGGCGCGTGAGTGCCGCCGAAGCCTCGGGGGTCACAACCTCGAGCAAGATTTCGCCGCGGTCGCGCCGCAGGGCCCGGGAGATGCCCGATTCCATACGAGCATCCCGTTGGCCGGAGTAGGCTGCGGTGCCCTAACAGACCACCTCCGCGCGGTAGCGTGGCCAACCAAGTTTCATCCACACCTACCAGAAAAGTACGACGGTATGACAAACCCGTCAGAATTCCTGCAGGTCTACGTCACCGCCATTACAGCAGCAGGTGGAGACACCACCGTGATGGCGACCTACTTCCACGTGGCTCTGACTGGGCTAGCCCATACTTGGCTCATGAACCAAGCCCCAAGGTCCATATACTCTTGGGAAGAGCTTTGCGCGCGGTTCATGGCGAACTTCGCTAGCACCTACCAGCAGCATGGTGTAGAAGCACACCTCCATGCAGTAAGGCAGGAACCCAGGGAAACCCTCCAGGCGTTCATTTCCCGCTTCACCAAGGTACGTGGGACAATCCCTCGTATCTCAGATGCTTCCATCATCACAACTTTCCGCCAGGGGGTGTGTGACAAAAAGATGCTGGAGAAGCTGGCCACGCGCGATGTGGACAATGTCACCACACTCTTCGCCCTGGCTGATAAATGTGCCAGGGCCGCTGAGGGCCGTGCTTGGCACTCGGTGCCACAAGCTGGGGTCACCCAGACGGGCAGTTTGGATGCTGACGCCCAGGGCGATGGCAAAAAGAAAAAGAGGAACAAGGGTCGCGGCCACGAGAAGCAACAGGTTGCTGCTCCAATCATCACTGCCACGGCTGGAGGCCAGGGTAAGCACAACAAGCGCTCACGGCCCCAAGAAGGCAACGGCAGCACATGCCTAGTGCACCCCAACAGCCGCCACAGTGCCGCAGACTGCCGATAGATTATCAAACTCGCAAGGCGCGTCAGCAAGCGGCACGAGCAGTCCTCTAAGGACGGCTCACCGCCTCGTTGCTGGCTTCACAAGGAAGAGGCCGACGAAAGGGCTGCGGATGTGGGGGGGCAGGACCTCGGCTACCAGTCGCCCGAGAGAAACCTTAAGGATGTTTTCACCGAAGAAACCGACTCCGGCAACGACGACGACCGCCGCAAGAAGTTGTATGTCATGTACGGCGGAAGCTGGGAGCTCATCTCCCGCAGGAGTGTCAAGACCCTGCGATGGGAGGTCCTGTCGGCAGTCCCAGGAGTCCCCAAAGCTGCTCCGCACCAACGATGGAGGAGCACCACCATCTCTTTCGGGGCAATCGACTGCCCCGACAACATGGCGGGGGCCGGCATACTACCGCTCATCACCGCCCCCATTGTCGCCAATATGCGACTGCATCACGTGCTGATCGATGGAGGGGCTGGCCTCAACGTCATCAGCCATGCGGCGTTCAGGCAGCTGCAAATCCCGGGGTCCCGGCTGGGGCCCTCCCGCCCATTTTCTGGAGTAGGCCCGCAACCCGTGCATCCCTCGGGAGCATTGCGCTCCCAGTTACATTTGGTACGGAGGAAAACTTCCGCATGGAGAACGTCCAGTTCGACGTCACGGAGGTCAACCTCCCCTTTAACGCCATCATCGGGAGACCGGCTTTGTACCAGTTCATGGCCATTGCCCATTATGGGTACTTGGTCCTCAAGATGCCATCCCCCGCGGAAGTCCTTAGCGTGCGGGGCGACCGCACCGCCACGCTGGCGGCCGTTGAGAAGCTACACGCCCTGGCGGCCGAGACCGCTCGGCCGGGCGGTGGAGGGAGAAACCCCTCAGCCTCCGGTGCCAAAGCACCAAAGATGCAGCCAACCGAAGCAGACGGCGGGCCCGCAAAAACCATCTAGGTCGGCGCAGACCCATCCCGGACCACCCGCATCGCGGGAAATCTGGGAGAGAAATAGGAACTCCCGCTCGTCACCTTCCTCCGGGCAAATGCCGACGTGTTCGCTTGGGAGCCGTTGCAGATGCCTAGGATCACCAGGGAGGTGATTGAGTACCATCTGAAGATCTACCCGGACGCCAAGCCGGTAAGCCAGAAGCCTCGGAGGCAGTCCGTGGAGCGGCAGGACTTCATCCGTGAGGAGGTTCGAAAGCTGTTGCATGCCGGCTTCATCAAAGAGGTCCATCACCCCGTGTGGCTGGCCAACCCGGTCATCGTGCCAAAAGCGAACGGGAAACTCCGGATGTGCATCAACCACACCAGCCTGAATAAGGCATGCCCCCAAGGACCCATATCCACTTCCACGTATAGATCAGATCGTGGACTCTACCTCGGGGTGCGACTTTTTGTCTTTCCTAGATGCCTACTCCGGTTTTCATCAAATCCGGATGTCTAGGGAGGACATGAAGCACACTGCTTTTGTAACGATAGATGGGCTGTACTGTTACGTTGTGATGCCTTATGGTCTGAAAAACGCCCTGCCAACATTTGTTCGGGCGATGAGTAAGACCTTCGGGGATCTGATCCGGGACAAGGTGGAGGTTTACGTCGATGACATCGTGGTCAAGACTAGAAGGGGGTCGACCGTAGTGGAGGATCTGACCCTGGTTTTCAACAAGCTGCGGGCAACCCGCACCAAACTGAACCCGGAGAAATGCATCTTCGGCGTCTCCGCAGGAAAATTGCTGGGTTTCCTGGTTTCATACCGGGGCATTGAAGCTAACCCAGAAAAGATCAAGGCTATCGAGATAATGAGGCCTCCCGCTCGTGTCAAGGACATCCAGAAGCTTGCGGGATCTATGGCTGCCCTTAGCCGCTTCATTTCAAGGTTGGCTGAGAGGGCACTGCCTTTCTTCAAGCTCCTACGGAAATCTGGCCCTTTTGCCTGGACCAAAGAGGCGGAGCAAGCCTTCCAAGAATTGAAGCAACACCTAACTTCCCTGCCGATCCTGGTCGCTCTAGAGCCAGGGGAACCGTTGTACCAGTACATTGCGGCGGCTGCGGAAGCAGTGAGCATGGTGTTAGTCGCCGAAAGGGCGACACCAGAAGGGCAGGGACCTGAGAACTTAGAACCAGCGTCGGGCGCCCGGACTATCCAGAAGTCGATTTATTACATCAGCGAGGTCCTCCATGAAGCAAAGACCAGGTACCTCGAGACACACAAGCTCCTCTATGCTATCCTGGTTGCGTCCAGGAAGTTGCGTCACTATTTCTAGGCACACAGAGTTGTGGTGGTGACCTCCTTTCCATTGAGGGCCATCCTCCACAACTCAAACGCCATTGGCAACATCGCCAAATGGGCAGCAGAGCTCGCTGAGTTCCAGCTGGATTTCCAGCCCCACTACGCTATCAAGAGTCAAGTCCTGGCCGACTTCATCGCGGAGTGGACTCCACCCCCATGCGCCCCTGGGGGCCCGGACCCCGATCCGAGCCCCACACCTGCGGAGCGAAGGGGTCCGATCTTCACTGAGCCCCACTGGACGCTCTTCTTCGACGGGTCCGCCCGCCAACAGAGTGCTGGCGTAGGAGTGGTCCTCGTCAGCCCAGATGGGGACCAGCTGAAGTATGTGGTACGCCTCGAGTTCAAAGCCACAAACAACATGGCAGAGTATGAGGCGCTGATCTTCGGCCTATCTGCGGCCCTATCCCTGGGGGTCCGCCAGCTCCTCGTGAAGGGGGACTCTCAGCTAATCATCAAGCAGGCCCGCGGGGAGTGTAGCTGCAATGAGCCCAGACTCGCAGCTTACCTCCTCCATGTTAAAAAGCTGGAGAAGGACTTCGCAGCCCTGGAACTACAACACTTTCCTCGGGCCGACAACTCAGCGGCAGATGACCTCTCCCAGAGGGCATCAACTCGAGCACCCGAGCCCGAGGGCGCCTTCGAAAGGCGGTTGCTGAGACCCACCGCCCAGCCTGCCGAACTGGGCGAGGGGGCGAGACCGGCACCTCGAAGCTGGCGGTCCCGGTGGCGTCCCAGGACCCACCAAAGGCTGAGTGTGCACTGGGGGGGGGCTTCACCGACCCCCCAGCACCACAACCGACAACTCAGAGTGGTCCCGATGCATGGATCTTTGAGATCCGGGACTACCTGAAGGAGAATATCCTTCCTGAAGACCATGTCTCCGCAGAGCGCATAGTACGGTTGGCAAAACGCTACACGACGATAGAAGGGGATCTCTACCGCTGTGGCGCCAATGGTATCCTTATGCGGTGCATCACCCAGGAAGAGGGCCATGAGTTACTCATGGAGATCCATGGAGGGGAGTGTGGAAGTCATTCTTCATCCCGCACGCTGGTCGGTAAGGCCTTCCGGCATGGTTTTTACTGGCCAACCGCCCTCCAGGATGCGGCTGAGCTAGTAAAGTCCTGCGAAGCGTGCCAGTACCACGCAAAGCAGATACACACACCGTCTCAGGCCCTGCAAATGATTCCGCCCTCCTGGCCATTCACCGTATGGGGGGTGGATATCCTGGGACCGTTTCCCAGGGCCGTCGGCGGCTACCGGTACCTATTTGTCGCCATCGACAACTTCACCAAGTGGCCAGAGGCCACCCCTGTGGTCAGCATCACCCAGGGCGCTGCTGTCTCCTTCCTCAAATCGATCGTCTGTAGATTTGGGGTCCCAAGTCGTATCATTACAGACAATGGGACCCAGTTTACAAGTCGGATCTTTCAGGAATACTGCGAGGACATCGGCACCTAGCTCTGCTTTACATCCATGGCTCACCCTAGGAGTAACGGGCAGGCGGAGAGGGCAAATGCAGAGATTCTCAGGGGGCTCAAGACGCGCACATATGACTGCTTAAAGAAGCATGGCGCAAATTGGGTCGGTGAGCTCCCATCCGTGTTGTGGGGGAACCGGACCACGCCCAGCCGAGCCACCGGGGAGACCCCATTCTTCCTGGTGTACGGGGCTGAAGCTTGCCTTCCCGCGGAAATCATTATGGGCTCCCCGCGGGTCCAGTCTTTTGATGAGTCTACGCAGGAACAACAGCACCGTGAAGATGTGGACTTCATCGACGAGCACAGGTGGCAAGCAGCAATCCGAAATGCACGATACAACCAGGCGCTCAGACGCTACCACCAACGGTTCGTGCATAGTAGGAAGCTGCAGGTCGGGGACCTGGTCCTAAGGCAAATCCTGAACCGAGAAGGGCTCCATAAGCTCTCTCCCAGCTGGGAAGGACCCTTCAAAGTGACAGAAATATGTCATCCCGGATGTGTCCGCCTCGCCATAGCTAACGGAGTACCTCTTCCCAATCCTTGGAACATAGAGCATCTTCGTAAGTTTTTCCCATAAAAACAGAATTGGGGGTTCGGTCTCTTTCCTTGTAACCAAGAAGCGCATTTATATGCGCTAGCCCGGAGAGGTCCGCCCTCAATAAACCCGGTCTGTTGGCCTACACTCGTGTATATCCAGTTATAAGGAAGGGGTTCGACCCACAGAACTGTTTTTATGTCGATTTTTTTCCTAAAGTTTGCGACCATTATTACTATCTCACCGCCCATGTAGTTTCCTTCCCTGGCTGGTATAGCGACATCCGAATTGAGTAACCAGACCCGGCAACCAGACGGCGGGGTGGTTTGGGGCCATGAAGTCGCTTGGTATGGTCAAGTACCATGAGCCTACACGCCCCACCGCCCTTTGGCCGGTCTTGTTGCATGAATCAAAGGATAAGAAATACCAGCTGGCGGACCCTATGGGTGCGCTGCTAAACATACCTAGCCAAGACTATGTGCAGGTCGGGTCCCAGTTGGGAGTACCCCTTGGGGGTCACGACACCAGTTCCTCCTTATGAATCCTGGCATCTAGCCCCGATGCGTCGAAGCCATATCCCAGGGGGCCGAGTACCAGGGAAAAAGTTGGTAACAATGCACACAGCAAAGGAAAAGTGGCGTGCAGATAAGTTGTAATATCACCCGATAAGTAGTACCTAAAGAGTATCTTACGAAATCAGAGATATATTACAACCCGCTCTCCAGCGGAACCATCGTTTTTCTCCACGCAGGCCTGGCTACTCATCGTCAGTAGGATCCCGCTGGAAGCGCCCGACCACCGCGTCCACAACGTCCTGCATGCCCTCCCGGGCAGCATCTTTAGTATCGGCCACCGGACCTGCGATGACTGGCCCCAAGGAGGCAGTCGGGTCGTGGCTCCGGAAGCATGTCAAGATGTATTCTACCGCCGACCGGCAAAGTCTGCTGCCCTCTGCCTCCAAGCGGGCACCAAGAATCCAATCCAGACGTCGAAGATGCTCAGCAGCGGAACCAAGTACCGGGAGCGCGTCGGAGATGGACGTCGGCCGCACCAGCGTCGGGATGGGGCTCACCCCCAACGGCACCAACGCCGTGCTTGCCTCACCAGCCCAGGCGGCGATGCGCTGGGCACTGACGCGTTGCTCAGCCCGGAGGTCGTCGAGTGTCTTCCTCATCACCTCCACCGCCTGGGGGGCCGATCCCGTCTGCGTCGCCTGGGCAGCTTGCGCTGCCTGGAACTGACGGACCCGATCCTCCAGTGCTCGCACTTTTCCCTCCAAACGCTCCTTTCTCTCCTCCGCTTCGAGCTCAAGCTCATCCAGCAGCTTGTTCCGCCTTGCCCACATCTCCTCCCTGAAGACGAGGTCCTCCTCCTGCCAGGCGAGATCAGTTGCCTGTTTCGCCAGGGAAGCTTCCCTCGCCTTGAGGCTTTCCTCGGCGCGAGCAATGTCGCGGGCCTTGTCAGTGAGTTCCTACTGCAGCTTCTGCAGCTTCACCTCAGTTGCAGCCTTCTTGTCCCGCTATTTCTCTAGCACCATATTATAAGCTTTCAGCTTATCATGGAGCGCTGTGACGGCCTCCTCCCTTTGGTCTAAGCGTACCTCCTTCCTGGCCAAACTTCTCTCCTTTTGGGTCACCTCTTCCTCTCGGTCAGACACCTTCCGGATGTCTTCCTTGAAGTCCTCGCGCTTCTGCTCAAATTCGGCCCGCTCTGAGGCGAATTGGCAGGACACCGCCTTGGTGTGCTCCTCCAGTTGGGTGCACCAGTCGCCAAAACGCTGGTGCTCGGTCTCGAGCGCCTCCCACTCCCGTTGGATAGCCACCTCGGTTTCCCGGAGAGCCTAGTGAGTGCGGGACAACACCTGAGGGAGGGAGTCAACGTTGCTTCAGGTTCGACGCCAGATCGGAGCGGTCACCTAAGGATAACCTTTGGAGCCTCTGGACTTAGCGGTGGGACAGAGCTAGACGCGCCTCCCACACCTACCACCGACGGTGCATCCGATGGTATCGCCGCCTCTGAGTTTGCAATAGCCGTTGGCGACGTCGCCACCTCCGGACCCCCAGTTGGAACTTGGGGACCCGAAGGCGTCGCCTCGGTGGTAACAGGCGGATCCTGGGGGTCCGACGGCGCCATCTCAGCGCCAGCATCACCCTGCACGGTGGAAGCAAACGCAGCGGGAACCTCTTCGGCCACTGCCAATGCTGGGTTTGGCACTGACGCTGATGAAGTTGTGGTAGCCGCTGACGGATCGCCGGCGACGTCCCCAGCAGATGTATGCTGCTGGGAACCAGGTCCACCGGCGGGCACGGTAGCCGAAGGGGGGCGAGCGTCCACAGAAGCCGAAGAAGGGGCCCTGACTGGGAAAGGACGGGTCAAGACTTGTCGACGTAAAAGCTACGCTCGAAATTTAGCATTTGGAAGAGCCTAAGCTTACTTGGGGCCGTGAACCTTCCAGTGGCCTTAGAAGCGGAGCGCCCGTTGTCGTTGCTGCTGCTGCTGTCGTCCCTGCTGCTGCTGCTGCCGCTGCCCCCACGGTGACGGCGGTCGGACTGACATAGGCGGCGGTGGTGGTGGTGTCGAACCTGAAGGAGGTGGCGGCGGAGGGCTCACGCCCCTCTGCCCGTCCTGGACCCGAGGATCGGCCTCCTTAGCCCCACCTGATGAGGACATCCTCCACTATTACCCGTTGGCAAAGACGCAATTGGCCCAGTTGGCCCAATTGTAGTCGGATGGCGACCGTGTGAGCCTCAGCATTATCCCACCTTGCTTAACTTGGGAGGAGGAAGCCACTTTAAAAGGGAGAGCCACCCTTCCCCCATTGGACTAGTCTTTTGGGGCGATTGGGCCTTTCCCTGAGTTGTGTGTGCGTAAAGAACTGTTGGGCTTCAGGCAACCCTAATTTGTTGGGCCTCGGCCAACCCCACCTAGGCTGGGTGTATCATCTGGTATCAGAGCTAGGGCCCATTTTAAGAAGGTGGGAATGATGAGGACATCCTCCACTATTACCCGTTGGCAAAGACGCAATTGGCCTAGTTGGCCCAATTGTAGTCGGACGGCGACCGTGTGAGCCTCAGAATTATCCCACCTTGCTTAACTTGGGAGGAGGAAGCCACTTTAAAAGGGAGAGCCACCCTTCCCCCATTGGACTAGTCTTTTAGGGCGATTGGGCCTTTCCCTGAGTTGGGTGTGCGTAAAGAATTGTTGGGCTCCGGGCAACCCTAATTTGTTGGGCCTCGGCCAACACCACCTGGGCTGGGTGTATCACCACCAGTTGTCTTTCTGACGCTTCTGGGGAGAGTCCGAATCGAGGGGAAGGTCCGAGACAAAGGACCCATCGGCGCGACGCAGTCAGGGTCGCCTTACTCCCTCCGACCTCCCGGCGACGTCCGGAGTGGAGGAGCTGCATGCAGGCCCCTTGCCCTTGTCCGAGGAACTAGGGCCCGCAGGGGGGGCTCTGGGGGCCACATCAGCAGGCTGGGGGCCTCCGACCGGTGCACCGGGAATATGGATCCCCCGATGGGGGTCCCGACCGTCGGTCTGGCGGACCGCCACCCCACTCTCATCAAGGGTTGGCAGTCGGGCCAGCACCGCTGACCGCAACCCTAGATTGTCACAGAGCGGCGAAATGCCCTGGGGAGGCATCAAGGATTTGGGGATAAAATCCTCACCAGTGATCCCCCTCACAAAAATTTCCAACTGCTCCCAGGTCAGGCCACCAACCGCTAGTTCCTTAATCCTATCCAGGATGGGCTCGAACTCCGGCACAAGGCATGGTTTTTCCCTCAACTGCTTTCGGCCGAGTCTGGGCCCGTCACTCAGAAGGGCAAGGCGGTCGCTGACCTCAGCAGTGGCAATCACCCAGTCATGCCACCAGTTCTCCCACCTCGCGCTGCCGAGGGAGGCGATGTAGGTCACTGTTGGATCTGACCTTGTCTGGAAGTAGTAGGCCCCAAGATGGTCTTTGCCCTTCCCAGACCTCACCAGTACAAAAAACTGGCGAAAAAGGGAAGTGCAAGCTGCCACACCCCCGAACATCTCACAGAAATGGACAAAGATGGCCACCTGGAGGATGGAGTGGGGCGTGAGGTGCTGGAGTTGGAGTCCAAACTCCTCCAGTAGCAGCAGGAATAACGGCGAAATCGGCAGCGCCAACCCGCAGAAGAGGTAGGAGACGAAGAGTACAAACTTTCCGGCGGCGAGATCACCGAGGGGAGTAGTGCCGGCCCAGATCCTCCCGGCGAACGCAGGAGAGCCCCATCCGAGCATGCGGCGCACCGAATTGAGCACCTCGCTCCTCGGTCTGGTAATGATCAGGGTGAACCAGCATGGCCATGGCAACCACAGCGGCGGAAAACTGAGAAGCGCGAACACGGAAAACCGTGGAAGGCTCGGAGGTGAAAGGGCGGAGCAGTTGGGGAAAATGCGAAAGCAAAACCACTGCGCGCGGAAAACCTAAAAGTCGCCTAGAGGGGGAGTGAATAGGGCGAAACTGAAATTTATAAAATTAATCACAACTACAAGTCGGGTTAGCGTTAGAAATATAATCAAGTCCGCGAGAGAGGGTGCAAAACAAATCGCAAGCGAACAAAGAGTGTGACACGCGGATTTGTTTTACCGAGGTTCAGTTCTTGCAAACCTACTCCCCGTTGAGGTGGTCACAAAGACCGGGTCTCTTTCAACCCTTTCCCTCTCTCAAACGGTCCCTCGGACCGAGTGAGCTTTTCTTCTCAATCACTTGGAACACAAAGTTCCCATAAGGACCACCACACGATTGGTGTCTCTTGCCTCAATTACAAGTGAATTTGATCTCAAGAAAGAATGAGAAAGAAGAAAGCAATCCAAGCGCAAGAGCTCAAAAGAACACAACAAATCACTCTCACTTAACACTAATGCTTTTGTGGAATTGGGAGAGGATTTGATCACTTGGGTGTGTCTTGTATTGAATGCCTAGCTCTTGTAAGTGGTTGGAAGGTGGAAAACTTGGATAACTTGAATGAGGGGTGGTTGGGGATATTTATAGCCCCAACCACCAAACTAGCCGTTTGGTGAAGGCTGCTGTCGCATGGCGCACCGGACAGTCCGGTGCGCCAGCCACGTCACCAGGCCGTTGGGTTCCGACCGTTGGAGCTCTGACGTGTGGGCCCGCCTGGCTGTCCGGTGGTTCACCGGACAAGTCCTGTAGACTGTCCGGTGTGCCACCCGCGCGTGCTCTGCTCCTCTGCGCGCGCTGGCGCACATTTAATGCGTTGCAGACGACCGTTGGCGCGAAGTAGCCGTTGCTCCGTTGGCTCACCGGACAGTCCGGTGAATTATAGCGGAGCGGATTCCCGAAGCTGGCGAGTTCAGAGTCGCTCTCCTCTGAAGCACCGGACACTGTCCGGTGGTACACCGGACAGTCCGGTGAATTATAGTGAAGCGCCTCTGAGAATTCCCGAAGGTGAAGAGTTTGGCTTGAAGTCCCCTGGTGCACCGGACAGTCCGGTGCGCCAGACCAGGGCAGCCTTCGGTTATCCCTTGCTCTCTTTGTTGAACCCATTTCTTGATCTTTTTATTGGCTAAGTGTGAACCTTTGGCACCTGTATAAAATAGGTGTAAGCCTAATTCCCTTTCAAAACCCCTCCTTCAAGAGATGGCTCCCCGCGCACCCTGGAAAAATCTGCCTGGCGCATATCTAGCGCCCGAACAACTCAGTTGCTGACAGAGGGACCCGGACCCACAAGTTGCGTGGCTGGGGCACTGGTCACCATGCGCCAGAGGAGCAAACCGCCGCGCACGCTCCCACGTCGTCTCAGGGCCGCTGGGAAAATGCGAAAGCAAAACCACTGCGCGCGGAAAACCTGAAAGTCGCCTAGAGGGGGGTGAATAGGGCGAAACTGAAATTTATAAAATTAATCACAACTACAAGCCGGGTTAGCGTTAGAAATATAATCAAGTTCGTGAGAGAGGGTGCAAAACAAATCGCAAGCGAACAAAGAGTGTGACACGCGGATATGTTTTACCGAGGTTCGGTTCTCGCAAACCTACTCCCCGTTGAGGTGGTCACAAAGACCGGGTTTCTTTCAACCCTTTCCCTCTCTCAAACGGTCCCTCGGACCGAGTGAGCTTTTCTTCTCAATCACTTGGAACACAAAGTTCCCACAAGGACCACCACACGATTGGTGTCTCTTGCCTCAATTACAAGTGAATTTGATCTCAAGAAAGAATGAGAAAGAAGAAAGCAATCCAAGCGCAAGAGCTCAAAAGAACACAACCAATCACTCTCACTTAACACTAATGCTTTTGTGGAATTGGGAGAGGATTTGATCACTTGGGTGTGTCTTGTATTGAATTCCTAGCTCTTGTAAGTGGTTGGAAGGTGGAAAACTTGGATAACTTGAATGAGGGGTGGTTGGGGATATTTATAGCCCCAACCACCAAACTAGTCGTTTGGTGAAGGCTGCTGTCGCATGGCGCACCGGACAGTCCGGTGCGCCAGCCACGTCACCAGGCCGTTGGGTTCCGACCGTTGGAGCTCTGACGTGTGGGCCCGCCTGGCTGTCCGGTGGTTCACCGGACAAGTCCTGTAGACTGTCCGGTGTGCCACCCGCGCGTGCTCTGCTCCTCTACGCGCGCTGGCGCGCATTTAATGCGTTGCAGACGACCGTTGGCGCGAAGTAGTCGTTGCTCCGTTGGCTCACCGGACAGTCCGGTGAATTATAGCGGAGCGGATTCCCGAAGCTGGCGAGTTCAGAGTCGCTCTCCTCTGGAGCACCGGACACTGTCCTGTGGTACACCGGACAGTCCGGTGAATTATAGTGAAGCGCCTCTGAGAATTCCCGAAGGTGAAGAGTTTGGCTTGAAGTCCCCTGGTGCACCGGACAGTCCGGTGCGCCAGACCAGGGCAGCCTTCGGTTATCCCTTGCTCTCTTTGTTGAACCCATTTCTTGATCTTTTTATTGGCTAAGTGTGAACCTTTGGCACCTGTATAACTTATACACTAGAGCAAACTAGTTAGTCCAATTATTTGTGTTGGGTAATTCAACCACCAAAATCAATTAGGAAAATAGGTGTAAGCCTAATTCCCTTTCAAAACCCCTCCTTCAAGAGATGGCTCCCCGCGCACCCTGGAAAAATCCGCCTGGCGCATATCTAGCGCCCGAACAACTCAGTCGCTGACAGAGGGACCCGGACCCGCAAGTTGTGTGGCTGGGGCACTGGTCACCATGCGCCTGAGGAGCAAACCGCCACGCACGCTCCCACGTCGTCTCAGGGCCGCTGCCAGAAGATATTCTTAACGTAGGCGGGGCCAACAGGGCGCCCCACGCACGCGGGGCGCGACCAAACCGCCATGCGTGGGGGCCACGCACCACTCCGCCGCGAAGACAGGCACGACGGTTGGTATGACCAGTAGAAAACTGACAGCATGTGTGCGCTAGATTAGCGCGGCGCGCGCCAAAAAGATGCCCCGATCCCCAGTCACGCAGAGCTTACGTAGGATTTAGGTTATGGCCCCACCTGCAGGCTCGCGCCCCTCCCCTGAGGTAGGCCCGAGGGCCACTGTCGGTACCTTGAAACAGGGGTACCACTGGTTACAAGGTATAGACGCCGTGCCAGCGGTAAAGCGTCTAGTTGCGTGGCAAGCGACTCACCGTCGTGCAGCATCAGCCGCCTTGGGGTCGCCACACGGCCAAGGGAAAAAGCGTGCTCCGAATACACGCAGTAGGTCCGGGCCTGCCACGTGGAAAGCACCGGACCCCGTGCATAACGGGCGGACCTCCGAGAAAGATCCCAGACCCTTCTGTGTGGGGTCCGGACAGATCACCACCGGGCCCCAGGATTCTGGGGCAGGGAATACCCGGGCCCCGCCCTAGAAGGGGTCCGGTGCTGGCACGTGTCCGAGGATTGCACCACGCTCCCCAGAGACCCACTGCTGTCGCGTGGCTTGTGGCTCATGACATAAGCCGACCGACGGAGTCTGACGTCAGGCCACTGAGGTCGCGTGGTCTTCGCATTTATTGCGGAGAGGACGCGCCGCATGCCACCAAGCCGACGGACGATGTGCCCCCTCGGCATTTAATGCGTCCAGACCACTCCGCTGGCAGACAGCGTCAGACGGCGCGCCTGTCCAACCTATCATCGAATAATGCGGCCGTGCCATGCGGCGCATCGTGTTCATTATCCCTTCTGCAAGAAGCTTCCCCTGCACGCCGAAGATACACAGATCTCGGGTGACAAGACACAAGGAGATTGCCCTAGCTGCAAAATATTTATAGTCCCGAGTGTTATATTCTCTATGTCCTTAGGCCCACATGTCAGGGCTCGGTGCCTTTGTGCATGCCCCCCTTCAGCTATAAAAGGGGAGGCATGCGACGTTACAAGACAGATCCAACCTCAGACTCACAATACATTACACAGTGGAGTAGGGTGTTACGCCCCGGCGGCCCGAACCACTCTAAACCCTCGTGTGCTCTCGTGTGTTCATCCACCAACCTCGTAACAAGCAAGACGCTTAGGCCCCTCCTCATTTTAAGAATTAGGGCGGGTGCAGTCCGCCACCCGGCAGGAGAGATTTACCCTCCGACACGTACTATAAAGGGGTGTATGGATAGCTAGGTAAATCAAATGTGTAAGGTGTGATGCACACTTGTTAAATCTAGCACTAGGTAGCTCTAAGATAGTCCAAGAATCGTTTGGAATCAATCTCATTCACCAAGTAGCAGAATTGGAAGTGAATTAAGTGTTTTTATAATCATCAGACCAAAGTGTTCAAAACGTCGGACCACTGACTAAGGGTTCGATGCCTCCACGTGTCTCTGCTAGGGCGCTGCCTTAGATAGGGACCATCAGACTCAAGTCCATTAAACCATATGTTTGGCTAGGGTATGCTCTATGGAGCATCAAACCCTAATATGTGTGAGCAGAGGGCCAAAGGTGGAGGGTCCAATGGCTTCTAGAGAGAGAACATGTGTGTTAGACTAGTCTAGTGGGGGTCATCGGACCATACACTATGACATGTATTTTAATGGCTAGTTTCTTGGTACATTTGTCATACTATGTCCATTGAGTCATAGCGAACCCAGAGGAATGATTCTGCGTCGAGGCTTCGAATGATTCGTTGACATAGATTTCATTGCAGTGGAGTACCAAGTAGTTTGGCAATTGGGGTTTATTTATACACCTCCATTTCATCTAGTTGAGCTCTCTTTTCTATTTGTTTAGCTAAAAATATTGGAGATCCAGGGAGATTCATTGCCTAGTAGGGTTATTGAGATTTGATAATCATAAATTTAAGGACTTCTTCAGTGCATAGAGAATAGAAAGTGTGCATCCACCTTTCTCGTTAGGATCGTTTAGGTCAAGTGATACTTTGTGATTGTTACTTTTGTTGGTTGCAATCACCAAATGGCTTGGTGATGATTGAGAGCTTGGTGATCACTCAATGGAGCTTAAGGGTGGCCCAACTCCTGATGTGAGCAATTGTGGATGATTCACCACATCTAATTGACGAAGAATCAACCCATACTGAGCACTTGATCTTGTGTGGATCAAGAGGAGCAATACCCTTCTACATGTGCTCCTGTAAGAACTAAGGGAACATCATCATGTTCATATTCCTCTCTTTACTTTACATATTTATATTTGTTGAATTACTTTGATGTTTGTACATAGAGTAGGATCGGAAGTTAGTATGCAAAACTTTGTGCATAGAACAAAATTCATTATTCGACATAAGTGGTGAAGTGGTCTAAACGATGTATTTTAATTGCTGTAAAAATTTTAGATTAGTCTAAATTGCCCCATCTAATAGTCTTCTAGAGGGGGTGTGTCGGTGTTTTGGGTCCGACCGCACACCCGGGGTTGCCCCTCAAGGTGTTTTTAGGAGTAGGATGGTGTCGACGACTGTAGCAAAATGGTTCGTGCCAATTGCACGAGGGACAGTGGACAAGGTTTACAGGTTCGGGCCGCTTAGAGACGCGTAACACCCTACGTCCTGGTGAGTATGCTGAGTAAATGAGGTTACAAGAGAGCTCTCTGAATTGAGAATGCAGAGAGTTGAAGTGGGTGACTAAGTAATAGGGTCGATCGTTCTGAAGGGGTGCCCCCTAGGCCTTATATACTCGACCGTGGGGCAATACACGTGGATATGATAACAATGTGTAGCTAAAAGATAGTGAACTGTTTGAGTTTATCTCCTTGTAGTTCTGCCGACTTATCCTCGCATGGCTCCGTTGCATGGGGGCTCCAGCGCGGGCAAGTCGGATCTCTGTTGTGGTCGCTTGCTCGACGTTGTGGGCCATCCGGGTTTGCACCAATCCGGCCCCATGTCGATCTGCTTTGCTGGTTGTCCCTCCCCAGGCCCACGAAAGAATGACCTTACGATTTATTGGGCCCTTGGGCCTTTCGTGAGGTCTTTTACTCTTTTAGTGGACCCGGGGGATATCTATCCCCCACAAGCCCCCGATCTTTGGGTTAATTTAGAGGTAATCAGCCCAAAGATCCCAGGTCCAGCTTGCAGGCGATTTGAAGAAAACGACTTCTTACTGTCTCCTCCTGCTTTGATCACTTGTAAACCAAAGCTTTGTTTCATGTTTGTGCCTTAGAGGACGGCATTTCGTTTTGTAGGACCCTGAACTTCATTGGGTGCACCGGAGGTGCACCCAATGGGTGTAGCCCCCGAGCTTCGAGTAGATTTTTAGAAAATAATCTACTCGAAGGTCTTCACCAGAAATTATCTCCATTTTTACTCCTGCGTTTTGGTTGAGGGTCAGCCTTGTCTTTAATCTTGCCTCATGCCTTAGAGGTCGGCACTATCTTGGCTTGGAATGATGATCCATGGGGTGCACCGAAGGTGCACCCAATGGGTGTAGCCCCCGACCTTCGAGTGGATTTTTGAGGATAATCCATTCGAAGGTCTTCCTTTTGTGTCTTTTTGCTGAAGATTATCCTTTCTGCTTGTAAAAATCGGCATGATGCCATCTGCATTATGCTTTGGAGGTCAGCATTATGTCATCAGTACTATGCTTCAGAGGTCAGCATGTATTTTGTCTTTTGCAGCCGAGTTCGCAATCCATCCATATCTTGCTAGGTAGTGTAATTTATTTGCTCTGTGACTGATTGGACATTTGATGGATGTTCTCTGTCTAGTCTTCACGTCGCTTCTATCGGCCATATTTTGTACTTCACTGGCTATATTTGGCTTTCCTCTGATCCTTACTGATATCTCATTTTTGTCTTGAGGTATTCACTGCGTGCCCTGCACAGATGTGACCGTTTTGAAAAATATACTGATAATTCCTGGGCGTCCCCCCCCAATGGGTGTGGGCAAGGGACGGCTTGGTACGCTGAGTGTTTTAGCCGGCTGCTTCTGAGTAGTAATGTGATGTGACGGCGGGTGTAATCATATCCTCCGCGCTGTTGACTGGAGTCCCAATGGGTGTTGTGTTGCGTGAAACGGCGTCAGCCGCCTGACGTGTCTTCATACGGGTTGAAGTGCTTATTGAATGCTTTGTGACTGTTCAGTGACCGCGGTTGGAGGTGAGCGGTTGCCTTCTCCTTCTATAAATAACGCTGTTGTCTCTCCGGCTTTTTCACATCTCTTGCTGTTCTCTGTTGCTTGCCTTTCTTCTCTCCCTTTCGCTTCCACCATGGGCAAGAACAACAAGCGCAAGCGTGAGCCAACTCCTCCATCGGAGGATTTTGGTGACTCGGAGTACTCAGAGGAGGAGTTCTCCTCTGAGTCTGAGGGGTGTCCGGCTCCCATCCCCCTGCGTGAGTCGTCTGACGACTCAGACGACTCCCAGGGGCTCGCGGCGGAGGTCTGGACGTATATCCGGGCCGTCGAGCGCTCCGGGCTCGAGGGCTCGGATGAGTCGGAGTACTCCTCGGATGAGGAGGACTCGGACAGCGGCGGCGAGGACGAGGACGACGACGACGACAACGACGAAGGCGGTGGCGACGGTGACGGTGACGGCAGCGGCAAGGGCGGCGGCAGCGGCGGTGGCGGCAGCAGCAGGGGCAGCAACAGGGGCGGCAGCGGTGGCGGCAGCAACAGGGCCAGTGGCTAGATGCCACTGGTCTTTTAGATGTTAGTATAGTATAGTTAGAATAATGTAGTAGTATTTAGTAGTGTAGAGTAGTATAGTGTAGTGTAGTAGTAGTAGCAGTAATGTACTGTAATGTAGTAGTAGTAATAGGGAAGTATCAACTCATAATGAGTTGATTTGTAAGTATGTTATCTTCCCTTTAATGAATGAAATGATGTTGGTTTCTTTGTGATGATTACTCTTTGATATTCATAACTCGAAGTTCTTGAATCATTCCTCTTCCCGGCTTTTTCGTGAAGTTGATTCCTTTGAGACAGTAAGTGAGTAACTCGGGCATCATACTGATGCTTTTAGAAGTAGTCGCCGAGCGACTTGTGGATGAAGTCAGAGTTTTAGAGATAACTGCCGAGTAACTTGAAGACGACGTCGGCGCCTTAGAGATAACTGCCGAGCGACTGCACACGATGTCGGAGTTTTAGAGATAACTGTCGAGTGACCTGAGGGCAACGTCGGCGTTTTAGAGGTAACACCGAGCGACTGAACACGATATCAGCGTTTTAGAGGTAACGCCGAGTGACTGGAGGGCGACGTCAGCGTTTTAGAGGTAACGCCGAGCGACTGGAGGGCGACATCAGCGTTTTAGAGGTAACGCCGAGCGACTTGAAGACGATGTCAGCGTTTTAGAGGTAACGCCGAGTGACTGGACACGATGTCGGAGTTTTAGAGTCAACTGCCGAGCGATTTGAGGGCGACGTCAGCATTTTAGAGGTAATGCCGAGTGACTTAAAGGTGATGTCAGCTTTTTAGAGGTAACGCCGAGCGACTGGGGGGCGACGTCAGCGTTTTAGAGGTAACGCCGAGCGACTTGAAGACGATGTCAGCGTCTTTAGAGGTAACTAGGGCTGGGCATTCGGTTTTTTTTTAAACTTCGGTTCGGTTTTTCGGTTCTAAAAAACTTCGGTTTTCTAGACATTAGAAACCGATCGGTTTTCTTGAAAATGAAAAACCGAGGAGTTCGGTTTCGGTTTTTTACTTCGGTTTTTCGGTAAAACCCAAACACTATACAGGCGTACATAATTAGAAAGCTATCAGGCGTACATATAGCTATCAGGACATAATGTAGACAGAATTTAGGAATACATAGTACATCACATAAATAATAATAAGTTCATTCCAACACAGACACAGAGTTGACAGTAAATCAATAAATCAAAGAGGTAATTCTCGTAAAAAAAGTTCATTCTAACAGCAAATAAACAACAGTACAGGCGTACAGCACCAGCCGGCAGCCACCAGCACGGCACCAGCTGACCAGCAGATAAACAGGCGTAGTGCAGTACAGCACCAGCACACGGCAGCACTCCAGGAAGGCAGGAACCGAACCAAGATTATTACACACAGCGGCAACAACAGTAGATAAACAGCAGTACAACACCAACACGGCAGCACTCCAGTAGACCAGTAGACAACAATTTCAGTTTGAGTTTGCACTTTGCAGTCAGCTGAGTCCTTGACACTTTGAGAGCACACGCCTGGCAGCCTGCAATCTCCTGCAGTCCTGCTTAACAATATGGCAATATCAATACACTTATACACCATCCAACTATGTGAAATAAATTCCCATACCATTATCAAGATTCAATAGTAGTCCCCTCCTTCGAAATGGTAAGGCCACCAATATCTGTACAGTTGCATTCTCAATAAGTACATAAAATATGTTTGATTAAATATATTCAGAACTAGTTTTATAGTTTGTACCTTCCTCAAGCTTAGCCATTTCTTCGGTATTCTCTTCAACATTAATAATGTTGGATCCACGAATCCAATCATTGGCACAAATCAAGCACATAAGAATGTGAGGTTGGTTTACAAATATATTCTCAAATATATTCTCTTCGGTATAAATATATTCTCTTCAACATTAATAATCATTGGATCCACGAATCCAATCATTGGCACAAATATATTCTCTTCGGTATTCTCCCCCCAATATTTATAATATTTTGCAATCATTCTCTTGCCCATTTCAGCACATAAGTTGTCTTCGCTACGACACCACTCTCGCAATAAAACTAAAACATCAGCAATCTCGTGGAAGTAAGAATGTGAGGTTGGTTTACTTGTGACTGAAACACGAAGGGTAAGTTCATAGAAGTGCTCTAGGAATTCAGCCATTTTTCTTGCCTTTTCGTTCCCAATCTGATTTCTCAGGAACACCAAGGCCATTTTCACCTTCTAAATCTAGCCTATAGTATGGATCTTCATCACTATACCTTTCAAATGCCTTTTCATATTGTTGTGCAATATTTAGCATAAGGTATGTTGAATTCCACCTAGTGCAAACATCAAGGGTTAAAAATGCTTTGGTCTGTACTTTTGCTAATTCAGCACATTTCTTAAATTTGACTAGCCTAGATGGTCCAGCCTTGACAAACTTAACAGCTGCCCGGACACGACTAATTGATTTGTCTATTTCCTTTAGTCCATCGGTGACTATCAAATTAATAATATGGGCAACACATCTCATGTGCAGGTATTCTCCTCCAGCAATGCAACCTTTTGATTCATTCAAAACCCTCTTCATGTACTTAATTGCATTATTGTTTGCACTAGCATTATCAACTGTTATTGTCAAAACCTTATCAATTCCCCATTCTGCTAGGCAACTCTCTAAGGATTTTCCAATGTCTTCGCCCCTATGTCCTTTTACCAAGAAAAAACCAATGATTTTCTTGTGGAGCTTCCATTGGTTATCAATAAAATGTGCCGTTACACACATGTAATTTTGGTTGGTATTAGATGTCCATGTGTCAGTGGTGAGGCTTACGCGCTGACAATGTTCACCTAAAAACTTCTTAAGCTTCTCTTTTTGGACATCATATACTTTCACAACTGCTCTAGTAGCTGTTCTTCTAGAGGGCAAAATGAAACGTGGGCATGCTTTGGCCAAAAATTTTCTAAGCCCGGGACGCTCAGGCAAAACAAAAGGTTGTTCATCTTCAATAATCATTTCAGCAAAACTATTCCTTAGATCATCAGCATCGAATTTCCAAGTTGAAACAGTACCAACACTACTGTTTTCTTGACTAGGTTGCAATTGCAAAGTTCCTTGATTATCAACTACCTTTTTGTTTGGATTCTTTTTGCATATTTTCAAATGAGATTTCATGGAGGACGTACCATTTATTTTTGGGCCACAGCGAAACAATTTTGCACAATACTTGCACTTGACTCTTTCATCCCCATTATCAAGTTTAACCTTGCTGAAGTGCTCCCATGCATCAGATCTTTGAGCAATAGCTTTCCTTTTCTTGCACTCTCCATCCTTCTCTACATCTACCACCTCAGTGACTTGGTTTGCAACAGTTTCACCAGTGACTTGGTTTGCAATGGTTTCATTAGTGTCCCCCATCTATACATTAATACACGACAAAAAAAATCAAAATAAATTGGTAACGGCAAAAAATGGGTGAGAAGAAGACATACATTGGAGGAACACTCCGTTCTGGCCGCCGTCGCCGTGTGCTAGAGAAACGCCGCCTCTGTCTTGAATCTTGATGCCGGACGCGCGCTTGAGCTTGACGGTGCCGTGCTGCAGATGCTTGTGTGGCGTGCTGCAGCTTGCGTGGCGTGCTGCAGATGCTTGACGGTGCCGGTCTGCCGGACGCGCGCTTGAGCAGTTGAGCAGCTGAAGTGCAGATGCAGAGATCACCTTGAGCTAGACGGCGTGCTGCTGAAGTGCAGATGCAGAGATGCTTGCAGATGCTTGCCGGGCGCGTAATCCACTTGCCTGGGTGGCTGCTGGTGGTGTCGTGGTGCCGTGGTGGAGAACAGGAGAAGCGCTGTGCGCCCGTGCCGGCGTGTCGCCGTCCGCCGCCGCAGCCCACAGCCTACTGCCTTTCGCCCTTTCTGACTCTAGCGTCTCGGTGTCTCCTAGGGGCTAGGGTTGGCCCTTGGCCGGTTGCCGTCGATTACTAGTGCAAATAGACAGGCTTCGGTTGGTGGCTTACATGGGCTGTGGAGAGAACAATATTCAGATGGTGGGCTGGCTGCCTGGCTTAGTGGCTTACATGGGCTGTTCGGTTTGCTCGGTATTTCGGTTCGGTACAGTACAAAAACCGATTACAATACCGTGTACCGAACTTCACAGTTTTAAAAACCGAAACCGAACCGAAATACCAAAAAAACCGAAATTTCGGTACGATTCGGTTCGGTTCGGTACGGTTTTTGGTATATGGTAAAAATGTGCCCAGCCCTAGAGGTAACGCCGAGTGACTGGAGGGCTGCGTGGGCCACTTTGAGGATAATAGCCGAGTGATGATGTGGCGCAGCAGTGTTCTGGAAATAACTGCCGGGTGATCACATGGCACGCTGGTGTTTTGGAAATAACCGCCGGGTGCTGACTGGACGCTTTTTGAAACGGTATCTGGCTCAGGAATATCCCATAAGTGCTGTGCTTTTAGCCGCCTCTGCTTTCCGTGCCCTAGTTCTTGCTTTCTCGCTTCCGAATCCTCTCTGTAATTCGCCTCCCACTCTGCTCGCCGGTAGAATCGAGATGGCGCCCAAGAGGAAAGCCTCGAGTTCGTCTACCGTGGTGATTCGTCCAATCGACCCCAACAGCCAGTTGCCTTTCGCAGGTAACCACATGTCCGTCATCTCTGAGCCCGAACTTCTCCACCTCATGTCCATCGGGGTTCTTCCTCCACGGGAACTCTGTTCTTGGCGGATTTGCCATGGGGTTACTGTCCCAACTGAGGATACCCATGAGTCCGTTGTTTATGCTCCTTTCCTTCTCCGCGGCCTTGACCTTCCCATTTCTCCCTTTTTCCGCGGCCTCCTTGATTTCTACCATCTTAACTTGACTCATCTGAATCCCAATTCTATCCTGCAAATCTCCATTTTCGTTCATTTATGTGAGGCCTTTCTTGGCGTGCTGCCACATTTCGGGTTGTGGAAGTACTTGTATCACTATCGCCCTGGGATGGCCGGGGGACAACATCAGTTGGTTGGGGGTGCCAGCTTGGAGATGCACCGCGGGAGGAAAACTGAGTATCTCGAAATCCTTCTCAAAGACAGTATCGAGGGATGGCGCTTGGAGTGGTTCATAGTTGAGAATTATGGAAATTCTCTCCCCCCCCCCCGGTCGGGAAGACAGCCGGATGTTCGCACCCCAAGCTGGACCGAGTCTCCCACAGATCAGGAGGTAGCTGAGGCAGGTGCGTTGCTAGCTGAAGTTGGATTGCTGAAAGAGAAGGGTCTGACTGCTGAAGCTGTGGTTGCTGATTTTGTCTTCAAGAATATTCAGCCGTTGAAAGACAGGGCGTACCCAGCTTATCTGTATCGAGGTCTAGCCGACTCAACTCGGGTTACCAACAGAAGAATTCCCTCTGCAGACTTGGTGAGCCGACTTGAGATGATCCTTAGAGGCAAAGTGTCAAATGTTGGTGCCCCAGTGGCATACTCGGCCTGGAACCTGCCTCCTCCTAAAGCCTTCACCCTTTTTGTGTCGAATCCACCTGTCACTGATGGCGGTTTGGGCCTTAGAGTGCGGCCCTCTGCTAAAGAAGTTAGTGCCTTGGTTGCCTCGCTCGGGGAGATTCCTGATGATGAACGGCAGGTCCATTTTGAGGTGCCCCTCAATCCTAGTGATGCAGAGATAAGCGCCATGCTTGACTTGCTGGCTGAGAACTCTTCTGACGCTGCTCCTGCTGGGGCATTGGTAGTGGCGCCCCTCCCAGAGGCTGATACAACCTTGGATACTCAGAAGCCTGCCAGTACTCGCCCGAGGCGCCCTTGCCGAGCCAGTCAACCTGATCCTTCTGCTGATGAGCAGAAAAAGAAAAAGGGACGCCTCCGGCGAGTATCCAGTTTGGATCGGGACATTGGTACCTCGGTTCCTGCTGCTGAAGAAGTGTCTGTGACTGAATTTACTGACGCTGACCCCAATGGGTGTACCCAGTCTGTTGCTGATCCCAATGTGAGTGTTCCATCTGTTGCTGATCCCAATGGGGGTGCTGCCTGTGTTGCTAATGTGGACGACGAGGAGGAAGAAGATGAAGTTCCTTTGACTCGGAAAAACAGTCGGCAGTTCATCGCTAGCGGTGAAAGTAGTGGGGTTCCCTCTCCTACTTTGTCTGCTCTCATTGGTCTGCAAGAACTGTCCCTGGCCAACTTTGATCAGACTCTTGAGGATATGGTTCCAGAGGATTTGTTATCGGAGCCAGTGGATGATGGCGTGATGGAGGTTTGTGTTGATGTGCTTGATGCTGGGTTGAGATCATCCCGTGCCTCGTCGACCTTGGAGCGCGATCTCGAGGGTCGGGAGACTGACTTGGATCATCCTGGTCCCATGGAAGTAACTGAGGGCCCCTCAGCCTTAGAAGTGGCTACCGCAGAGAACTTGGACCCCAAGGATGGTGTTGACACATGCCCATCCCCCGAGGTTGTCGCCAGGGATGACTTGGTTCGGGTGGGAAGTGTAAGCCACTGCCCAGCCCCCGAGGGTGCTGCCGGGGATGATCCGGCTCAAGTGGGCAGTGCAAACTATGACCCAGCCCCCGAGGGTGTCCGAGCGGGGTCTCCCTCCTGTACTTCCATGGACGTTCATGCGGGATCGCCTCCACACTCCGGATGTATGGTGGTAGCCCAAGCCTTGGACCAGGGAGTCGCTTTAGAGGGTAGCGTCCCCGCTGACCGAGTGTTGGGCCCTGTTGATGGCACCGAGCTGATTCCTGCTGGTTTGTTGCAAGCTGCTTCGAGTGGTGGCCTTACGCCTGGTTATCAATTGATCTCTCCTGATTTGGGGATCCCTTCGTTCTTTTCCAACCTCCAGGTACTGTGATGTATTTTAGCTTGGTTTTTACATTGCATGAACTGCTGTCGTTGCACTCATCTGTTCTTCTCATCAGGCTTTGGTGGATGGGATGGCTAGCCAGCTGAGGTTACAGGGTGCTTTTGTCCCAGAAGTAGCTTCGTCTCTTGCATGTTGGAATCCAGTGTCACTTCAACATCGTGTCTCTGAATTGGAGGCAACCAACGCTGGTTAGTGCTTTTTTTTGCTTCTCTATGTCTTCACTGTGGACTGCTTTACATTCTGACCCCTTTTTGTTTGATTGTCTCCTGGTAGGAATGACTCGGCAGATTTCCACTCTTGAGGAAAAACATTCCCGAGATCAGGCTGAATTGGTCCAACGGTGCACTGACTTTGAGGAAAAGTACTCTCGAAGCCAGATTGAACTGGGTCAGGTCTCCGCTGCCTTAGATGACGCCAATGCACTGAGTTCTTCTCTTCACGCTCAACTCAATTCTGAAAAGGTGATTTATGGAACTGTGCTTTGCCTTGTTGTGCTCCTATTACTTGCTTGGTGTTTGAGGGAGTTGACTTTTGTTTGCAGGAAGAAAAACGTATCCTCGCTGCTTCTCGCGACAGTCTTGACAGATTGTATCGTGATTCTAGCAACTCGCTGACTATCCTGGAGAGGAGTCATCGCTTTACCATGGAAGAGTTAGACAACCAACGCTGTAAGCTGCAGGAATCCACGGATGAGGTGACCCGGCTCAAGCAGTTGATATCAGCGAAGGACGCTACTATCAAAGAGCTTCGGGCTTCCAAGAAATCCATCGCCCAAGAGTTAGAAACCGCTCGGCTGGCTGCCAAGGTTGCCGAAGAAACTTCTGTTACTCTCAGAGCCCAGCGCGACAGAGCCATGGACAAGGCTATTCGGGCGGGGCGAATCTTGATGAGGAGACCCGGCGTGGTTGTTCCCGAAGATATAAGGGCTGATGTGAATGCTGCCCCTGATTCCTCGAGTCGTCCTTCCTCATCGACTGCTCCTGAGAAAAATATCACCAAGTAGAGAAACATTTTGCGTGCTTTGAGCGCGCGGTTAGCATGGTCAGACATTTGTTAGAGGACGCCATTTCAGTATTTAAACGACATTGTTATTTTCATATTGTTTCAGAATTCATTAGTTCGTAAATTTGCAGTGGTAAAATGATGCGCGATGGTTATGAAATTTGTTTGCGGGATATAGAAGTCATCCTTATATGAGTAATTGTAATCACGTCAGGTCGCCTTAAGTCGCTGCTGACTTAAGTCGATTGCTTTTGTTAATAGGGCGTAGTGGTCACCCTGAATTGCGTAGGCGTGAGCATGTTGCACCGCCTTAAGTCGTTGTCGACTTAAGCCGATTGCTCCGTTAGCAGGGCATAGTGGTCACCCCGAGATAAGTAAGCGCGAGCATGTTGCACCGCCTTAAGTCGTTGCCGACTTAAGCCGATTGCTCCGTTAGCAGGGCATAGTGGTCACCCCGAGTTAAGTAAGCGCGAGCATGTTGCACCGCCTTAAGTCGTTGCCGACTTAAGCCGATTGCTCCGTTAGCAGGGCATAGTGGTCATCCCGAGTTAAGTAAGCGCGAGCATGTTGCACCGCCTTAAGTCGTTGCCGACTTAAGCCGATTGCTCCGTTAGCAGGGCATAGTGGTCACCCCGAGTTAAGTAAGCGCGAGCATGTTGCACCGCCTTAAGTCGTTGCCGACTTAAGCCGATTGCTCCGTTAGCAGGGCATAGTCGTCACCCCAAGTTAAGTAAGCGCGAGCATGTTGCACCGCCTTAAGTCGTTGCCAACTTAAGCCGATTGCTCCGTTAGCAGGGCATAGTGGTCACCCCGAGTTAAGTAAGAATGCAAGTCAATCGTGGACAAACTGAGTATCTTTGAAACCCCTTTTTTATTGATGACATATTTCCATTTTACAGAGTACATCGTCGTCCCGGTAGCTTTTGAAATACAGCTAGGGATAAAACTTTCTGAGGTGTTCTATGTTCCAGGAGTTCCCGACTTCTGTGCCATCCATCTGAGTGAGACGGTATGATCCGGGCCGAGTGACTTCTGCTACTATGAAGGGTCCTTCCCATAAGGGCGATAACTTGTGTCGTCCTTCCCCCGTTAGAATTCGGAGGAGGACGAGATCTCCTACTGAGAAGGATCGCTGTCGCACAGCCTTGTCGTGATAGCGCCTTAGAGTCTGCTGGTACCGTGACGATTGAATTACCGCATTCAGCCGTTCTTCTTCAAGTATATCAATGTCCTCCAGCCTGGTGGCCTCGGCTTCTGCTATGTTTTCGAAGATCAACCTTGGCGCCCCGAACTTGAGATCGGTGGGTAGCACTGCCTCCGACCCATAGACCATGAAGAAAGGAGTGTTTCCATGCAGAGCTCGGATAGGTTGGGTTCTTAGGCTCCAAATGACATAAGGCAATTCCCTTATCCACTTTCCTGCGAATTTTTCATTCTTATCGAAGACCTTTTTCCTGAGTGCCTCCAGTATCATCCCGTTGGCTCGCTCAACCTGCCCGTTGGCTCTTGGATGTGCTACAGATGCGTACTTGATCTGAATGCTTTTTTGCTCGCAGAAGTCGAAGAACTCTGAACTTGTGAAGTTGGATCCTAGGTTAGTTATGATGCTGTTTGGTATCCCGAATCTGAATATTATGTCTTGTATGAATTTCACGGCCTTAGTAGAGGTTAAAGAAGCAATGGGCTTGAACTCTATCCATTTAGTGAATTTGTCGATTGCTACCAATACATGAGTGCATCCTCCTTGAGCTTTCTTGAAAGGTCCAATCATATCCAGTCCCCAGCATGCGAAAGGCCAAGTTACTGGTATGGTCTGTAGTTGCTGTGCTGGCAGATGTTGTTGTTTTGACAAGTATTGGCAAGCTTCGCACCTCTGAACTAACTCGGCTGCATCACTCTTCGCTGTTGGCCAATAGAATCCTGACCTGAAGACCTTCCCGACTAGTGTTCTGGATGCTGCATGTATTCCACATTGCCCAGCATGGACCTCCTCCAGAAGCCGCTTCCCAGTAGATGAGAGAATGCACTTCATGAGGATGCCTGATGCACCTCTTCTGTACAATGTCTCCCCAATGAGTGTGTAGTGAGCCGATTGTCTGGCAAGGCGCTCGGCTGAATTCTTGTCATCTGGTTCCTCTTCATTCTTTATATACTTGATGATTGGCCTTCTCCAGTCATCAGAGTCTGACTCGGGTTGATCTATAATATTACACTCTTCTGTTTGATCCATTGAGATGCTCGGCTATAGTACTTCTTGCACAAAGACTCCAGGTGGGACCTGAGTTCGACTGGATCCTAGCTTGGACAATACATTGGCTGTTGTGTTCCGATCTCTTTCTACATGATGAAATTTCAGACCCTCGAATTTATCTTCCAGCTTTCGGACGACAGTGCAGTATTTTCCCATTGAATCACTTGAACAATCCCACTCTTTGTTTATCTGGCTAATGACTACCAGAGAGTCTCCGTACACCATCAATCTCTTGATGCCCAATGATATGGTGATGTTCAATCCATGGATCAAAGCTTCATACTCGGCTGCATTGTTGGAGGCCGGAAATAGCAACTGGAGGGCATATTTGAGGTGCTCGCCTCCAGGTGCGGTGAAGAGAATTCCCGCTCCTGCTCCCTGTAATTTCAGCGAGCCATCAAAATACATTCGCCACACTTCTGCAGTCTCTGGGTTATCTGGTACTTGCTGTTCAGTCCACTCTGATACGAAATCAACCAGTGCTTGAGTTTTGATGGCAGTACGAGGTCGGAATTCGATGTCATGAGATCCCAGCTCACAAGCCCACTTGGCTATTCGGCCAATGGCTTCCTTGTTGTGAAGAATATCCCCTATCGGAAAGCCAGTGACTACTATGACTTTGTGGTCATCAAAGTAGTGACGTAGCTTGCGGGCAGTTAGAAGTACTACATATAATAGCTTCTGAACTTGAGGATACTTTTTCTTTGAGGGGCCTAGAACTTCACTGATGAAATAAACAGGATGTTGCACTGGGTAGCCATGTCCTTCTTCTGCTCGCTCGACTACCAACGCGGTGCTTACCACGTGGGTCGTGCAAGAGATATACAGTAGCAGATCTTCAGCCGGTTGAGTTGACGTAGCTCGTCGAGGTGGCTTCAGTACTGGTGGTGTTGTCTAGAATTTCTTCAGTGCGTCTAGAGCCTCCTGTGCCTCTGAAGTCCACTGAAACTTATCCACCTTCTTGAGTAGCTTGTAAAATGGTAAACCTTTTTCCCCCAGCCTGGATATAAATCTGCTCAGAGCTGCCATACATCCAGTAAGTCGCTGAACCTTCTTTTGTGATCGGGGTGCTTCCATCTTCATGATAGCTTCAATCTTATCCGGATTAGCCTCAATTCCCCGGTGGCTGACAATAAACCCGAGTAACTTTCCTGCTGGTACCCCGAAAACACATTTTTCGGGATTAAGCTTCCATCTATACCGTCTCAGGCTGTTGAAAATCAGCTGTAAGTCTTCGATGAAGTTTTCTGAATTCTCTGTTTTGATTACCACATCATCTACGTAGGCTTCCACACGCTTGCCCCAGTGATCGGCTAAGCACGTTTGAATGGCTCTCTGATAAGTCGCTCCAGCGTTCTTGAGGCCGAACGGCATGGAGGTATAACAGAAAGCACCAAACGGAGTGATGAACGCTGTTTTTTCCTCGTCTTCCTTCGCCAAACTAATCTGATGGTATCCGGAATAGCAATCCAAGAAAGACAGCACAGAACATCCAGCGGTGGAGTCCACCACCTGATCTATCCTTGGGAGCCCGAAGGGATCCTTCGGACAGTGTTTGTTGAGATCAGTATAGTCGACGCACATGCGGCAATCCACTTTATTCTTTTTGAGTACAAGAACAGGGTTGGCTAACCACTCGGGGTGTAACACCTCTCTAATAAATCCAGCCGCGACCAAGCGAGCTAACTCGGCGCGAATGGCCTCTCTCTTGTCGGGCGTGAAACGACGTAGCTTTTGCGGAATCGGCCTTGCCTGGGGATAGACCTTCAGTTTGTGCTCGGCCAGTTCTCTTGGGACTCCCGGCATATCCGCAGGTTGCCATGCGAATACATCTCGGTTATCTTGCAGAAACTGGACGAGCGCGCTTTCCTATTTGTCGTCCAGGCTGGAGCTGATGATGGCAGTTTTGCGTTCATCAGCGAACCCCAGGTTGATCCTCTTGGTTTCTTCAGTCGGCCGCATAGAGGTCGCGGCCTGAGCTTCGTTTGCCGGTACTGCAAGGTCCTCCTCAGGCTTAGAGTTCGCCTGTGTTGAAGAAACCGTCGACGGCTTGGTGGTGAGGGCTACTTGGATGGCCACTCGGAAACACTCTGCAGCGCCTTGGAAGTCAGCGCGCACAGTTATGATTCCTTGCGGTCCTGGCATCTTCAGTATCATGTACGTGTAATGTGGAATGGCCATGAATTTGGCCAATCCTGGCCTCCCGATGATGGTGTTGTACCCGCAGTCGAAGTTCGCCACTTCGAACCTCAGGAACTCGGTTCTGTAGTTCTCCGGAGTTCTGAAGGTGACAGGCATGTAGATGTGGCCCAGCGGGTATTCCCCTTCCGTCGGCACGATGCCGAAGAAAGGAGTGTCCGACTCATGGAGCTCTTTGAGGTGAACTCCCAAGCCTTGGAGTGTCCGGGGGAAGGTGACGTTGATGCTGCTTCCCCCGTCCACTAGCACCTTCTTCACCCGGCTCTCTCGGATCACCGGATCGACGAGGAGCGGGTATTTGCCTGGATGGTCGAAGTTGAGCCATTGATCTTCCCGAGTGAAAGTGATCGTGTGCTCCGACCACCGGTATGGGGCGGGAGGACCAGTGGTCGCCACTAGTATCTGGCGGTCGTTGAGCTTTTGTTGTCTTTTGTTCTCCTGCGACCCGTGCCCACCGAAGATGACGTTGACCTCCCTGTCAACGCGCGGGAAAGCTCCTGCTGCTCCCTCCTCCTGCTGATGGGGTTGTCGTGGTTCATCTGGTCCTCCCCTCGGCGGAGGAGGAGGTAGAGGTTGGAAGGGTCGGTCGTGCCCGACGGAGTGCTTGAAGTCCCGGCAGTTACGAAGAGTGTGGCGCATGTCCTTGTGGTACGGGCATTGGGCATCGAGGATGTCGTCCAGTGTGCGCTCGCCTCCGCGAGGTCCTCCTCGGGCGCGAGAGGCAGGTGGTCCGGCGGCGTGTACTTCTTCGCGAGGCCTCTTCTCCCAGCGTTTGTCGGGTTGCTGGTTCGCGTCGCGTCGTGGTGCTACCGGTGCGGGCTTTGCTCCTCCGATGAGGTCCTGGGCCCGCTCGTCGGCGGTGATGTAGAGGTCGGCTTCCTGGAACAGCTCCTCGGAAGTAGTCGGCGCCTTCTGTAATATGGCTCGGATGAAAGCCGAGTCATTGGATCCTCGGTAGAAGTCCTCAATCACGGTCGCCTCCGTGACCTCGGGGATACGATTTCTCATGGTCTGGAACCTTTTGAGGTACGACCGGAGAGTTTCGTCTCCCCGGCGCTTGATGGATTTGAGGTCCCACGGTTGCGCCGGTTTGTCGGAGAGAGACTGGAAATTGGCGGTGAAGCGTCGACTGAAGTCGCCCCAGTCGTCGATGCAGTGTCCGGGTAGATGTCGCAGCCATTGCAGCGCGTCTTGCCCAAGGACAATGGGTAAGTACACGGTCATCACGTCTTCGGACGCCCCGGCAGCTCGAGCAGCGGTGGTGTAGACGGCTAGCCAACCCCCTGGATCCTGCTTAGGTTCATATTTGTCGACATTGGATACCTTGAAGTTGGGAGGCCATTGGATGGCCCTGAGGCGCGGAGTCAGAGCAGACACTCCGCATGTGTCCTCCTGTCGTCGGGGATGATGTCTGTCCCGGGGAGGGGAGTAGTTGTTGTGGTTCCTCGACCGTCCCCGGGTAGTACCGCCAGTTGAGGCCGTTGTCGACTCAGTTCTGGTGCCCTGGCTCCGAGCTGGGATGCCATGATCCCTGTCGTACTCCTCCCGGCGGCGGGTCTCGTTCTCATGCCGCCGTTCACGCGAAGCATTGATGGAGCTTCGCGCGTCCCGGCGAATGTTGATGGCGTGTCGTAGATCGTTCGGCGGGTGAGCAAGCGGTAGAAGATGGTTGGCCGCCTGGGTGAACAGTCGTCGGTAGCCCTCGGCGTCGGGAGTCCGAGGGAGTCCATCAGCTATCCGAGCTAGTACTCCTCCGACTTCGCTCGGCGTATTCATGGCTCGGGCGAAGTCGGGGTTCAGGTTGCGCCCGAAGAATGGATTCTCCCGACGTTGCCTTGCATCTTGCTCGGCTTGTTCCTGAGCCCGGCGGTGATCACGTCGTCGGGAGTTCCTTCGTTCTCTGAAGACGCGTTCTTCCGGAGTTTCTCCTATCTCCGAGACCTCGTCTCGCAAGACAGGTTGCTCCGGATCCCGTTCTCCGGCCGCGTGATGTCGTCGAATGTTCCTGCGCCGGTTCCTCCGTCGGCGGGATTCTCGTTGAGGCGGTTCTTCTCCGAGTGCGGTCGGCTCGTCGTCGGAGACGGTGGGCGACTCCACTCTCCCGATGAAGAGGACGTCGGGGTAGAATGGTGCTGCTGTCGTGGCGACCTTCTTTCCGTTCTCCTTTGAGAGCGGAGGAACGGAAAGAACAACTTGCTTCCCCTTGGTCTCCTTCTTCCTCGCGATCTGTGTCCATTCTTTTGTCGGGGAAGTAGACAGTGGAGTTCTCCGGGTCAGCGGGCCCTCGGCCCCTGACTTTCCGAAGACGATCTTTTTCCAGAGAGCTGGAGGTTGCGCTTCTCCAACATTTTCAGAGTTTGTTGGAGGAGACTTCTTTTCCGGCGGATCCGCAATGCGGTGTAGAGTTCTGTCGGCGTTTCGAGACAGGGGGGTCCCTAAGCCGACGAGTTAGTGTGCTGCGTGCCCCAGCCCAGATGGGTCGAGCGCGTGGGCGAGCGCGAAGGGGGGAGAGGCGAGGTGGCCGGAGTCGAGTGTGAGAGAGGTGGAAGTCCCGCGACCTTCGTGTTCGTCCCGCGCCCAGGTCAGGTGCGCTTGCAGTAGGGGGGTTACAAGCGTCCACGCGGGTGAGGGAAGCGAGCGGCCCCAAGAGAGCGCCTGTCCCGTCCTCGGTCCCGCGCGGCCAACCTCCTCTAAGAAGGCCCTGGTCCTCCCTTTTATAGTCGTAAGGATAGGATCCAGGTGTACAATGGGGGGTGTAGCAGAGTGCTACGTGTCTAGCGGAGCGAGAGCTAGCGCCCTAGGTACATGCCAATGTGGCAGCCGGAGAGATCTGGGCACCCTGCTGGCGTGATGTCGTGGCTGTCGGAGGTGCGGCGGAGCCTGGCGGAGGGACAGCTGTTGGAGCGGTCGAGTCCCTGCTGACGTCGTCCTGCTTCCGTAAGAGAGCTGGGGGCCGCCGTCGTCATAGAGCTTGTGGAGCGCCATCATTGCCCCTCCGGCGGAGCTGGCCGGATGGGACGCCGGTCTTGTTCTCCGTGACCCGAGTCGATTCGGGGTAGGATGATGATGGCGCTTCCTGTTGACGTGGCGGTCTGTGCCCTAGGCAGGGCGACGTGGGGGTTCCTCCGAAGCCGAGGTTGAGTCTGTCTTCCGTTGCCGTGGCCGAGCCCGAGCCAAGGGGTCGGGCGAGGCGGAAGTCGTTCGGCCGAGGCCAGGGCGGAGTCCGAGCCCTGGGGTCGGGCGAAGCGGAGTTTCGTCATCTTCCGGGTGTTAGCCCGAGTCCGAGCCCTGGGGTCGGGCGGAGCGGAGTTCGCCGTCTTTCGGGTCTTAGCCCGAGTCCGAGCCCTGGGGTCGGGCGGAGCGGAGTTCGCCGTCTTCCGGGTCTTAGCCCGAGTCCGAGCCCTGGGGTCGGGTGGAGCGGAGTTCGCCGTCTTTCGGGTCTTAGCCCGAGTCCGAGCCCTGGGGTCGGGCGGAGCGGAGTTCGCCGTCTTCCGGGTCTTAGCCCGAGTCCGAGCCCTGGGGTCGGGCGGAGCGGAGTTCGCCGTGGCGCCTTTGGCAAGGCCTGACTGCCTGTCAGACTCACTCTGTCGAGTGGCACTGCAGTCGGAGTGGCGCAGGCGGCGCTGTCCTTCTGTCAGACTGGCCAGTGGAGCGGTGGAGTGACGGCGGTCACTTCGGCTCTGCCGGGGGCGCGTGTCAGGATAAAGGTGTCAGGCCACCTTTGCGTTAAATGCCCCTGCAATTTGGTCAGTCGGTGTGGCGATTTAGTCAAGGTTGCTTCTGAGCGAAGCCAAGGCCTCGGGCGAGCCGGTGATGTGTCCGCCATAAAAGGGGGGCCTCGGGCGAGACGGAAGTCTCTCGAGGTCGGCTGCCCTTGGCCGAGGCTAGGCTCGGGTGAAGCGTGATCGAGTCACTCGTGTGGACTGATCCCTGACTTAATCGTACCCATCAGGCCTTTGCAGCTTTATGCTGATGGGGGTTACCATCTGAGAATTAGGCGTCTTGAGGGTACCCCTAATTATGGTCCCCGACAGTAGCCCCCGAGCCTCAAAGGGAGTGTTAGCACTCGCTTGGAGGCTTTTGTCGCACTTTTTTGCAAGGGGACCAGCCTTTCTCGGTTGCATTTCGTTCCGGTGGGTGCGCGCGAGCGCACCCGCCGGGTGTAGCCCCCGAGGCCTCGGAGGAGTGGTTACACTCCTTCGAGGTCTTAATACCTCGCGTAACGCTTCGGCTGGTCTGGTCGTTCCCTCATGCGAACTGGCCGTAGCCCGGGTGCACGGTCGGGGCCCAAGCTCTCGGGCTGGTATGTTGACGCTGTCAACGATTTGGCCGGAGCCGGTTTTTGCGAGAGCAGCCCCCGAGCCTCTGCACAGGGCGAGAGGACGATCAGGGACAGACTCGACTTTTTACATACGCCCCTACGTCGCCTTTCCGCAAGGAGGAGGGGGGAGTGCGCCATGTTACCCTCGATGGGCACCGAACATGGTGTCTCCGGTGAGCTGCAAGCGGGTAATCCGAGTGGACGTCCGTGCCCCGTTCGTTGGGGGTCGGCTAGGGGCCCAGAGGCACGCCCAAAAGTACCTGCGGGTGATTTGCCGGACCCGGTCCCCTGGCGACGGGGTCCGAGGGCTCGATGCCTCCCTCCGATGGGATTCCGTTACAAGATCGTTCCCGCTGGTCTCGGAAATGTCCTAGGGTACCTCGGGAGCGCAGCCCGAGCCTTGGTTATGTATCGAACGTACCCCTGGTCATCCCTCGCTCGGTGTCTGAGGCGACTGTGAACCCTTCGGGGGCCAGCCTTCGAACCCCTGATCAGTAATGGGCGCGGAGCCCGAGTAGCCTGAGGCAGCCATGGAACCCTTCGGGGGGCTGGCCTTCGAACCCCTGACCAGTAGTGGGTGTCGGGCCCACGCGATCTGAGGCGGCTGTTGAACCCTTCGGAGGGCCAGCCTTCGAACCCCTGATCAGTAGTGGGGGGCTCGGAGCCCGGTTCCTTCGCGGAGAAGGATCCCTTTCGGGGTATCCTCCTTTCCCGGTCCCTGTTGCAAGAGATAGAGAAAGAGGAAAACGGAAAAGGATACGAAATCGGACGACGTGGCGTACCTTTTCTGACGCGGTTATTATGGCGAAGGTGAAGCGTCGCGCGCTCCTCCCGTCAGAGACGCCGCCTGTCCCGCCGCGGAGTTAATGCGACGGGGCGAGTGGTTGGCGGGGTGGCCGTTGCGCGCGTGCGATCCGTTCGAGGAACGGGTCACGGGTGCACCGTCTCCACGCCGTGAGAGGAGGCTCTCTTGTTGTCCCAGGATGGGACGTGAGCCTGGCTGACGACGTGACCGCTGCGCCCGCCCGCCTGCCACCGCTATTACAGCCGGCCCACTTTCGGTCGCTTTGACCGATGCGCCAGGCTGGCGCTGTTGGGTCGCCTCGAGTCGCGGCATAGGCTCCGCAACCGAAGAGGCGCGATGGTGGCACAAGTGGCGGTGCGGTTGCTTGCATGCAGCAACTGGCGCGCCGGTTGCTCGACACGTGGGCCTGGGTTCCCAAGCTGGCGTGTCAGAAGTCGGAGAAGCGCGTCCGTCTGGCGCGATTGCATGCCGCCTGCATGGCTGCCCGCCCCTTCTGCCCGTTGGTCTGGGCGAAAATGGGGGTCGCTTGTAACCGCTGGACGGTCGTGCGCACCACGCGCGGCGGTTTGGCTTCTTCTGCCCTGAGCTGGTTTGTATGACATGCGGGACCCAGCCTCCGAGTCGCAGGGGAGGGCCTTGGAGCGTGTTGGAGAAGACTCAGCCCGCGGCGCCTGGGGGCGCACGTAGGGAGAGTTGCCTTTAAAAGGAGGGAGACTCCTTTCGGAAGGCAACCATGTCTTCTTCCTCCCTTAAGCGTCGTGTCTTCCCATCTTCCAAGCCCCCGGATGGGGGGTATCCGCCGCCTTTCCGCCTCCTCGTTGGAGGAACGCAACTCCATGGGAGTTGGTACCTCTCAGCCATCGTTCGGCTTCAAAAATTCGACGCAGAGGGGGTCTCCCCCCTTTTAGCCCCCGAGGGAGGGTCGGGCTTTGCCGAGGCTAGGTCGGCCCTTCCTTGACGACTAAACTTTGCGTAGGTGCGAGGTATATGAACAACTTGAAAACATCTTAAGGGTAGAAGCGACGTAGCTGTTCGATGTTCCAAGCGTTGCCGTAGATCTCGCCTTGATTGTTGGCCAGCTTGTATGTTCCGGGCTTCAGAACTTTGGCGATGACGAATGGCCCTTCCCAGGGGGGCGTGAGCTTGTGCCTCCCTCGGGCGTCTTGTCGCAGCCGAAGCACCAGATCGCCCACCTGGAGTTCTCGGGACCGGACCCCTCGGGCGTGGTAGCGTCGCAGGGACTGTTGGTACCGCGCCGAGTGTAGTAAGGCCCTGTCCCGAGCTTCCTCCAGCTGGTCCAGCGATTCCTCTCGGCTAGCTTGGTTGCTTTGTTCGGTGTAGGCCCTCGCCCTCGGGGAGCCGTATTCCAGGTCGGTGGGCAAGATAGCTTCTGCCCCGTAGACCAGGAAAAACGGCGTGAAGCCCGTGGCACGACTCGGCGTCGTCCTTAGGCTCCAGACCACCGAGGGGAGTTCCTTCATCCATCGCTTGCCGAACTTGTTGAGGTCGTTGTAGATCCGAGGCTTGAGCCCTTGTAGAATCATGCCGTTGGCACGCTCTACCTGCCCATTCGACATGGGATGAGCCACGGCGGCCCAGTCCACCCGGATATGGTGATCCTCGCAAAAATCCAAGAATTTTTTGCCGGTGAACTGGGTGCCGTTGTCGGTGATGATGGAGTTCGGGACCCCGAAGCGATGGATGATGTTGGTGAAGAACGCCACCGCCTGCTCGGACCTGATGCTGTTCAGAGGTCGGACCTTGATCCATTTGGAGAATTTGTCGATGGCGACCAGCAGGTGCGTGTAGCCCCCGGGCGCCTTCTGCAAGGGACCAACGAGGTCCAGACCCCATACAGCGAAGGGCCAGGTGATGGGTATTGTCTGCAGAGCTTGAGCGGGCAGGTGTGTCCGCTTCGCATAGAATTGGCACCCTTCGCAGGTGCGGACAATTCTAGAGGCGTCAGCCACCGCCGTTGGCCAGTAGAAGCCTTGCCGGAAAGCATTTCCGACAAGGGCTCGGGGCGCTGCGTGGTGGCCGCAAGCCCCCGAGTGTATTTCTTGCAGCAGTTCCCGACCCTCGGCGATGGAGATGCATCGCTGGAGGATGCCCGAGGGGCTGCGATGGTAGAGCTCCTCTTCGTCGCCCAGCAAGACGAATGACTTGGCGCGTCGCGCTACCCGCCGAGCCTCGACTTGGCCGAGGGGTAGCTCTCCTCGACGGAGATATTGCAGGTACGGGGCCTGCCAATCTTGATCTGGCGTGGCCCCGCTCTGCCCTTCCTCGACGTTCAGCGCCTCGCCCTCGGGGGCCGAGGGTACCTCGGGCTATGCCGAGGGTACCTCGGGCTGAGCCGAGGGTACCTCGGGCTCGGGCGCGTCGTCGAGCTTGACGGAGGGTTGATGCAGATCCCGGGAGAAGACGTCCGGGGGGACTGTCGTTCGCCCCGAGGCTATCTTAGCCAGCTCGTCTGCGGTTTCGTTGTAGCGCCGAGCGATGTGGTTGAGCTCGAGCCCGAAGAACTTGTCTTCCAGGCGCCGAACCTCGTCGCAGTAGGCCTCCATCTTCGGGTCGCGGTAGTGGGAGTTCTTCATGACTTGGTCGATGACGAGCTGCGAATCACCGCGGGCGTCGAGGCGTCTGACCCCTAGCTCGATGGCGATCCGCAATCCGTTGACCAGAGCTTCGTACTCGGCCACATTGTTGGACGCCGGGAAATGGAGGCGCAGCACGTAGTGCAAGTGCTTTCCGAGGGGCGAGATGAAGAGCAGGCCCGCGCCGGCCCCCGTCTTCATCAGCGACCCGTCGAAAAACATGGTCCAGAGCTCCGGTTGGATCGGAGTCGTTGGCAGCTGGGTGTCGACCCATTCGGCCACGAAATCCGCCAACACCTGGGACTTGATGGCCTTCCGAGGGGCGAACGAGATCGTTTCGCCCATGATTTCCACCGCCCACTTTGCGATCCTGCCCGAGGCCTCTCGGCACTGGATGATCTCCCCCAGGGGGAAGGATGACACCATAGTTACCGGATGAGACTCGAAGTAGTGTCGCAGCTTCCGCCTTGTCAGGATCACAGCATACAGCAGCTTTTGAACTTGTGGGTAGCGGATCTTAGTCTCGGACAGCACTTCGCTGATGAAGTAGACCGGCCTCTGAACGGGCAATGCATGCCCTTCCTCTTGCCTTTCGACCACAATCGCGGCGCTAACCACCTGAGTGGTCGCGGCGACGTAGACCAAGAGGGCTTCTCCGTCCGCCGGGGGCACCAAGACAGGCGCCTTTGTAAGGAGCGCCCTCAGGTTGCCGAGGGCTTCCTCGGCCTCAGGGGTCCAAGCGAAACACTCGGCCTTCCTTAAGAGGCGGTACAGAGGCAGACCTCTTTCGCCGAGGCGTGAGATGAAGCGGCTCAGGGCCGCGAGGCATCCCATGACCCTCTGTACCCCTTTTAAGTCCTTGATGGGTCCCATGCTGGTGATGGCCGCGATCTTCTCCGGGTTGGCTTCGATGCCTCGCTCGGAGACGATGAACCCTAGGAGCATGCCTCGGGGCACCCCGAAGACACACTTCTCAGGATTAAGCTTGACTCCTTTCGCCTTGAGACACCGGAATGTCACTTCAAGGTCGGAGAGGAGGTCGGAAGCCTTCCTTGTCTTGACTACGATGTCATCGACGTAGGCCTCGACTGTGCGACCGATGTGTTCGCCGAACACATGGTTCATGCATCGCTGGTACGTCGCGCCCGCATTCCTCAAACCGAATGGCATGGTGACATAGCAGTACATGCCGAACGGCGTGATGAAAGAAGTCGCGAGCTGGTCGGACTCTTTCATCCGGATCTGGTGATACCCTGAGTAGGCATCGAGGAAGGACAGGGTTTCGCACCCAGCGGTGGAATCCACGATTTGGTCGATGCGAGGCAGAGGGTAGGGAACCTTCGGACATGCTTTGTTGAGACCAGTGTAGTCTACACACATCCGCCATTTCCCCCTTTTCTTCCTCACAAGCACAGGGTTGGCAAGCCATTCGGGATGGAATACCTCTTTGATGAACCCTGCTGCCATTAGCTTGTGGATCTCTTCGCCAATCACTCTGCGCTTCTCCTCGTCGAATCGGCGCAGAGGCTGCCTGACGGGTCGGGCTCCGGCCCGAATATCCAGCGAGTGCTCGGCGACATCCCTCAGTATGTCGGGCATGTCTGAGGGACTCCACGCAAAGACGTCGGTGTTTGCGCGGAGAAAGTCAACGAGCACTGCTTCCTATTTGGGGTCGAGCCCGGAACCGATCCGGACCTGCTTGGTGGTGTCGCCACTGGGGTCGAGAGGGACGGCCTTGACCGTCTCCGCTTGGCTCGAAGTTGCCGGCATGGCGCTTCACGTCTGGCACCTCCTTGGAGAGGTTCTCCAGGTCGGCGATGAGGGCCTCGGACTCGGCGAGGGCCTCGGCATACTCCACGCACTCCACATCGCATTCGAACGCGTGTTTGTACGTGGGGCCGACGGTGATGACCCCGTTGGGGCCCGGCATCTTGAGCATCTTGTCGAAGAGGTTTGCACCTCCGGGGGGCTTCCGAGGGTTCTTATACTCGGCGGCGGCGACAAGGTCCGCGTCAGCGGCATCGCGTTTCGATTGCGACTTCTTCTTGCCTTTCTTCTTGGCGCCGCGTGGAGCAGACGCCTCGGGAGCTCCTTCCGATGGGCAGCCCTGGGGCTGCTTGTCCTTTCGGAAGATAGCCTCGACCGCCTCCTGGCTAAAGGCGAACTTGGTGGCGATGTCCATCAGCTCGCTCGCCCTGGTGGGGGTTTTGCGACCCAGCTTGCTCACCAGGTCGCGGCAAGTGGTGCCGGCGAGGAACGCGCCGATGACATCCGAGTCGGTGATGTTGGGCAGCTCGGTGCGCTGCTTCGAGAATCGCCGGATGTAGTCCCGGAGCGACTCCCCCGGCTGTTGCCGGCAGCTTCGAAGGTCCCAGGAATTCCCGGGGCGCATGTATGTGCCCTGGAAATTGCCAGCGAAGGCTTGGACCAAGTCGTCCCAGTTGGAGATCTGCCCCGGAGGCAGGTGCTCCAACCAGGCGCGAGCAGTGTCGGAGAGGAACAGGGGGAGGTTACGGATGATGAGGTTGTCGTCGTCCGTTCCACCCAGTTGGCAGGCAAGGCGGTAGTCCGCGAGCCACAGTTCCGGTCTCGTTTCCCCCGAGTACTTCGTGATAGTAGTCGGGGGTCGGAACCGGGTCGGGAATGGCGCCCGTCGGATGGCCCGACTGAAGGCCTGCGGACCGGGTGGTTCGGGCGAGGGACTCCGATCCTCCCCGCTGTCGTAGCGCCCCCCACGCCTGGGGTGGTAGCCTCGGCGCACCCTTTCGTCGAGGTGAGCCCGACGGTCGCGTCGATGGTGCTCGTTGCCGAGGTGGCCCGGGGCCGCAGGCGCGGTGTTGCGCGTGCGCCCGGTGTAGACCGAGGCTTCCCGCATGAATCGGGAAGTCGCGGCATGAGGTTCCGAGGGATATCCTTGCCTTCGGGAGGCAGTGCTCTCGGCCCGTCGGGCCGCAGCGCCTTCCAGGAGATTCTTGAGTTCCCCCTGGATTCGCCGACCCTCGGTGGTTGACGGCTCCGGCATCGCGCGGATGAGCATTGCTGCGGTTGCCAGGTTCTGACCAACCCCGCTGGATGCGGGCGGCGGCCTGATCCTGACATCGTTGGCGACGCGGTGCTGGAGACCTTGGGGCAGGTGACGTATTTCTCCGGCCAGGGGTTGGCCCACCCATGCCTGTCCGACGTCCCGACGGATCGGCTCAAGCGCTCCTGTTCCCTCGTTGAGCCTGGCCTGCGCCTCGCGGACTTGCTCGAGTTGTGGGTCGTAACCCCCCGCCGGAGCGGGGACCACAGCTAGCTCCCGTGGGATGTCGGCGCGAGGCACCGGCCTAGGGAGATCACCGTCCTCCGGCATGCCAAGATGGTTGCCTTCGGAGGGATCCCCTAGCTCGATGTGGAAACATTCGCGGCTTGGGCCGCAGCTCTCGTCGCCAAGGCTGCGGCTTCCATCGGAACAGTCGGATAGGCAGTAGTCACATGCGGTCATGAAGTCTCGCACGGCACTGGGGTTGCCAAGTCCGGAGAAATCCCATCCGATGCTGGGATCGTCATCTTCCTCGGACCCAGAGGGCCCGTAGGTCGAGACGTCCATCAGTCGGTCCCAAGGCGACCGCATACGGAACCTCAGTGGGGTTGCACTCGCCTCAATGCGAGCGCCCGCCAAAACGAGGTCGTTTGGCGGGTTGAGGCCGAGTCGAAATAACGCAAGATGGGAGTTAGTCGGTACCTTTTGGTCGACGAGGAGCGACGTAGTCACATCGAGGACTGGTTGCACCGTCTTCTCTGGTTCGAGGGCGACGTCCTGCAGGCTTTCCGCGAGCGCGCCGGCGTCGTCTTCTTGCTCGGGGTCAGCGTGCCGCGGGGGGACGGCGCTTGCCCCCGTTTTGAACGCGAGGTCGACGTCCGGCGTGCCTTCCGTCGGGGCGTCGGGGCGTCGATTCGCTCGACGACCGACGAAGCGCGGCCTCCCACCTGGCCTTGACGGCCCCGCCTCCTCCTCCGTTGGCGGGGGAGAGAACGGAGCGAGCCCGAATGTTGCCTTTCCACCACGCGGGGAAGACGTCGTCGATTCCGCCGCCGGCGGGCGGGTTGTCGGCCGCCATTGTCGTAGTCGCGCGGCGGTGGAAGAAGTATCATGTCGTAGCTGCCGTCGAAGGACATGAACTCAAGAGTCCCGAAACGAAGCACCGTCCCGGGCCGGAGAGGTTGCTGGAGACTGCCCATCTGGAGCTTGACGGGGAGCTGTTCGTCAGCACGCAGCGTGCCCCTACCTGGCGCGCCAACTGTCGGCGTTTCGAGACAGGGGGGTCCCTAAGCCGACGAGTGAGTGTGTTGCGTGCCCCAGCCCAGATGGGTCGAGCGCGTGGGCGAGCGCGAAGGGGGGAGAGGCGAGGTGGCCGGAGTCGAATGTGAGAGAGGTGGAAGTCCCGCGGCCTTCGTGTTCGTCCCGCGCCCAGGTCAGGTGCGCTTGCAGTAGGGGGGTTACAAGCGTCCACGCGGGTGAGGGAAGCGAGCGGCCCCAAGAGAGCGCATGTCCCGTCCTCGGTCCCGCGCGGCCAACCTCCTCTAAGAAGGCCCTGGTCCTCCCTTTTATAGTCGTAAGGAGAGGATCCAGGTGTACAATGGGGGGTGTAGCAGAGTGCTACGTGTCTAGCGGAGGGAGAGCTAGCGCCCTAGGTACATGCCAATGTGGCAGCCGGAGAGATCTGGGCACCCTGCTGGCGTGATGTCGTGGCTGTCGGAGGTGCGGCGGAGCCTGGCGGAGGGACAGCTGTTGGAGCGGTCGAGTCCCTGCTGACGTCGTCCTGCTTCCGTAAGAGAGCTGGGGGCCGCCGTCGTCATAGAGCTTGTGGAGCGCCATCATTGCCCCTCCGGCGGAGCTGGCCGGATGGGACGCCGGTCTTGTTCTCCGTGACCCGAGTCGATTCGGGGTAGGATGATGATGGCGCTTCCTGTTGACGTGGCGGTCTGTGCCCTAGGCAGGGCGACGTGGGGGTTCCTCCGAAGCCGAGGTTGAGTCTGTCTTCCGTTGCCGTGGCCGAGCCCGAGCCAAGGGGTCGGGCGAGGCGGAAGTCGTTCGGCCGAGGCCAGGGCGGAGTCCGAGCCCTGGGGTCGGGCGAAGCGGAGTTTCGTCATCTTCCGGGTGTTAGCCCGAGTCCGAGCCCTGGGGTCGGGCGGAGCGGAGTTCGCCGTCTTTCGGGTCTTAGCCCGAGTCCGAGCCCTGGGGTCGGGCGGAGCGGAGTTCGCCGTCTTCCGGGTCTTAGCCCGAGTCCGAGCCCTGGGGTCGGGCGGAGCGGAGTTCGCCGTCTTCCGGGTCTTAGCCCGAGTCCGAGCCCTGGGGTCGGGCGGAGCGGAGTTCGCCGTCTTCCGGGTCTTAGCCCGAGTCCGAGCCCTGGGGTCGGGCGGAGCGGAGTTCGCCGTGGCGCCTTTGGCAAGGCCTGACTGCCTGTCAGACTCACTCTGTCGAGTGGCACTGCAGTCGGAGTGGCGCAGGCGGCGCTGTCCTTCTGTCAGACTGGCCAGTGGAGCGGTGGAGTGACGGCGGTCACTTCGGCTCTGCCGGGGGCGCGTGTCAGGATAAAGGTGTCAGGCCACCTTTGCGTTAAATGCCCCTGCAATTTGGTCAGTCGGTGTGGCGATTTAGTCAAGGTTGCTTCTGAGCGAAGCCAAGGCCTCGGGCGAGCCGGTGATGTGTCCGCCATAAAAGGGGGGCCTCGGGCGAGACGGAAGTCTCTCGAGGTCGGCTGCCCTTGGCCGAGGCTAGGCTCGGGTGAAGCGTGATCGAGTCACTCGTGTGGACTGATCCCTGACTTAATCGTACCCATCAGGTCTTTGCAGCTTTATGCTGATGGGGGTTACCAGCTGAGAATTAGGCGTCTTGAGGGTACCCCTAATTATGGTCCCCGACAAGTTCCCTCTTCATCTGCTACGGATGAGATTGTTCTGAAGCAGAATACGGATCCGGGACGGAGGGTGATCTTGTTGTGGAAGGTGACGGCCATTGAGCTAGCTTGGAACGTCGACACACCCCCTACCTGGCGTGCCAGCTGTCGGTGTTTTGGGTCCGACCGCACACCCGGGGTTGCCCCTCAAGGTGTTTTTAAGAGTAGGACAGTGTCGACGACTGTAGCAAAATGGTTCGTGCCAATTGCACGAGGGACAGTGGACAAGGTTTACAGGTTCGGGCCGCTTAGAGACGCGTAACACCCTACGTCCTGGTGAGTATGCTGAGTAAATGAGGTTACAAGAGAGCTCTCTGAATTGAGAATGCAGAGAGTTGAAGTGGGTGACTAAGTAATAGGGTCGATCGTTCTGAAGGGGTGCCCTCTAGGCCTTATATACTCGACCGTGGGGCAATACACGTGGATATGATAACAATGTGTAGCTAAAAGATAGTGAACTGTTTGAGTTTATCTCCTTGTAGTTCTGCCGACTTATCCTCGCATGGCTCCGTTGCATGGGGGCTCCAGCGCGGGAAAGTCGAATCTCTGTTGTGGTCGCTTGCTCGACGTTGTGGGCCATCCGGGTTTGCACCAATCCGGCCCCATGTCGATCTGCTTTGCTGGTTGTCCCTCCCCAGGCCCACGAAAGAATGACCTTACGATTTATTGGGCCCTTGGGCCTTTCGTGAGGTCTTTTACTCTTTTAGTGGACCCGGGGGATATCTATCCCCCACAGGGTGAATGTTTGAAACCTAAAAATTAATCACTTACAACAAAAATTGATCACAAATTAGTCATTTAGAGCAAGAGGTACAATAAATGGAGTTGAAGAGAGGAGTTTTTCTTGCAATGTGTTGCTCAAATGAGTGCAGAATAAACTTAGGGAGCAACACTTAAGGATTTGAATGAAGATCAAAGCAGGAGAACGTTAGAGAGGAAGAGGGGAAACAAATCGCAAACAATCAAACACAAAGACACGAGGATTTGTTTATCGGAGTCAGATTCTAAACAAAATCTACGTCTCCGTTGAGGGGTCCTAAGGGACCAGGTCTCTTTCAACCCTTTCAAGTGATTCCAAAGATCAAACTTAAGTCCTCTCACTTTTCTTGATTGAGAGACTTAAATCTCCGTGAGGTATGTCACACACATCAAAGCCTCTCGCTAGCTTTACAATGGATGGGAGTCAAAACTCCAAACACAAGATCACAGCACACAATCTCCTCTAAGTCACTCTCACAAGGCACGATCACAATTCTAACGAGAACGGCTATTGCTTGCTTGATTCTCACTATTGTGACACTTGGGAGGCTTTTTATCACTTGGAGTGTTGCTATTAAATGTAGCAATGAGTGCTCAACTCTTGGGTATTGAATGGGCTAGTTGGGGTGTATCTATAGCCCCAACCACCCAAATAGTCGTTGGGGATTAAAACGTTTACAACCATATTCTATACTTGCTAGAGATGTTATGATTGTCCATGTGTCTACTATATCTTCATAATCCACTTTCAATCTAGCTAGTAGGGTGCTCGAGCAGCGGCGACGACGATTGACAACAAACATGGTGGAGGTGCTCTCTTGCATCAAAGACTGGGAATTGGCTAACCAACACAAGCAACACACTGTGGAGAAGAAAACCAAGGAACTTGAATCGGCTTTTGAAGCTACGTACCTAGATGATGAGCAACAAGTATCACCAGGGAGCAAGAGAAAGGAGGGAGGATCTGCAGCAGGTAGCATTAATAAGAAGGACAAGTCACTTGTTCTTGAACAAAGAGGGAGGAGCAGCAAGGAACCATTACCAGGAAGTTCTAGTGCCAAACAAGCTTGAAATGCTTCTGGTTTTACATCTATTTATGTTTTTTTGTATAATATCTATGGACATGTACTGTGAACTGTACTACGAACTTTATAAGGAGTTGGGTGTACTCTTTTTCTTCCTAGGTTTTCTCACGAGGTATGAGTTTTTACCTAGGAAGGTTTTTAATAAGGTATCATTGCACTAAGGCTCCAAATTAATTATCTATTTGGCTAATTGTCCTGTTCTGTGATAAATGTTGAAATGATTGTCTTATGTAGTACAATGAAATTTTGAGATGCATTGTGTGTATAATTCTGTGTTTTCTGTATAATTATGTGATTTTGTATTTCTATTCATGGTCCGGACTCGGCACGTCATTGCCGGGCTAACCGTACTCTCGATCCGGCCCGGCCCACGAAGATGTTGGCGTGTCGGGTCTAGGCTGCCAGTTTAGCCCGCGTGTTACCCTGACTCGACACGGGAGCGATATTCGTGTCGTGCCTGTATACAGTGCCGACACGCATAGTTAAATATGTATAGTGGCGATGAACACGAGCACAAGGGAGAGGATGAGCGCGGACACGAGTGGAGGTGGAGCCTGAATGCCAGAACTGGGTTGGTCGTCGTCAGGGTCAGTGCCCATGGCCTCGAGCAGGATCACAACCATCAACGGCAGCAGCGTCAGCGTCACCAGGGGCCAGGGGTGATGAGGTAGTGGTATTCCAGCTTGACGTACTTGAGGTTCACCCTGTGGAGGAAGTCCATCAGCCGTTGGTGGGTGATGAGGTCGTCGCTGTGGAGCTAACACGGCGTCGCCGCCGACGACGGGGTGGCACTCGTGCACCTCTAATCCATCATTCCTCGTCCGCCTAGATCTGAAAGCGGAGTGCGAGTCAAAGGCGTGGACTGGCAGGCGTTTCCGATTGATAGCTAACGTGGGAACGATAGCAAAAGACTAAACATCCGATTATTATAGTACAAGGAATCCAATTGCAAGGTTTGACATACTAATTTTACAAAGCCCATTGTTCGGGATACCAGCAATCCAAAACAAACTCATCAGAAATATAGCCAATGTCTGTCTCAAGTTCTGACTCCTAAGCACCGCATGGCAACAATTTAGAAGAATGCAGTACTGAACTTTTGAACCCAATGCACTAGTTCGAATTATATGTATATTATTTTCTCCCTAAATGCTACATACAGAGGCATTCTAGGTTCAAGATACTTTGGACCCTCTCCAACCATTCACTGGACATCGCCCTCTCTCCCGTGCGTGTACGAAAACGATGAATTATTGTCCAGTGGTGCCCCCTCGCGAGAGGGAGAGCCTCTGCTCATGCCATGAAAGGGAAGTTCTAGGGGGCGTTTGGTTTAAGAAATCATTCCATCCAAAATGAGATGGTGCATCATGGATCTATTTCTCAAATTTGGTGGAATGATCTCAATCCTCATATTAGTACTAACTAATTAACTATGAAGAATGAGCTGGTGATGGATCAACTCATTCCAATCCACAAACCAAACAAAAAAGTAAGGAGTGATAAGATGATGGACTAGCTCATCACTCAAACCAAACACACTACTAGTCTCCCCTTTCATTAACCAGCGCATTTAATTATTAAATTAACTTTTTTCAAGTTTAATTACCCGATAATAATATGTATTATAATACTACAAATATGGTAGTATTTTTTTCAAAACTCTAAAAACTGATGTAAATATGTTAAGGTCGTCTCCAGCGGCTCCTATATCACATCCCCTATTGCATCCATGTTTCAAATTTTATTCTACAAATAGTATAATCTATAGTTTTAGATTTCACATTTTACATGATCCACCGAACGTAGCCTAAATAGATCAATTAAGGAGTAAGGTGAGCTGAATAGAGAGAATGGTTGGAGAGGATATGCAATATGGAAAATAGTTAAGGAGTATTTAAATATGAATAGAAAGTACGAACGTGAGGATTCGAGAGGAGGAATGGTTGGAGTTAGGCTTAGAAACTTGTAAGACTAATGCCTATGCTCAGTCAAAATAGCATTAAGTTCAGGTTCGATATCAATACAATTCATGGACAGTTTACATCTCATTAACTATGCAGATCGAGTTATTAGGTCCAAGAAAAATAGGTTAATAGCTACACTAAGGGCTAGTTTGGTAGTCTCAAGACCGGAGGACCGGAGGAGATTGAAGAGGCTAAAATCCATCTCTTATTCAAGATTGAATAAGGAGAGAATTTTAGCCTCTCTAATTCTCTCCGGGTTTTAGACTTCCAAACTAGCTCTAAGGTATTTCATTTATTATGCGCTGTTTAAATAGGATAATTAAGCGAGTGCTATGAGAATTGAGATGTTGTTTTGGCGGCGACGACAAAGGGCTAAAAAACAATCTTGCCGCTCCAACCAATTCGTCTTGGTTGCCGACACGGCACCTCGTCGGAATCAGGTGGCGCGACCTCCTCGCCGGCCGGCGCGACACCACCATGGGCCCGGAAGCAGTGCGGAAAAGCCTGGAGCCCACCGCAACCGCCGAGGAAATCACTGGCTCCACCCCTGCGCGGCTCCACTTCTACGACCCCTTCGTCCTCAGCGGCGTCCGTATCGAAGCCGCCGAGCACGGCCGCCTCCTCTGCTCTTTCGTCGTCACCCCTCGCCTCGCGGTAAGCCTCGCACTCCCCTCCCTTTGCGACCTCGGTTTGAGATGGTGGCGACTGAGTGACTGACGAAACATATGAGCTTGCCTACTTGGTTCGATCTGTGGTGCCCTTGCAGAGTCCCGTGGGATACCTCCGCAGCGGTGTCACAGCGACGCTCGCCGACCAGCTGGGATCGGCTGTGTTCTTCTGCAGTGGGATCCCCAGCAGCGGGGTCTCCATCGAGATCAGCGTCTCCTTTGTCGACTCGGCTGCCGTCGGGGTAAGACCCTCTCTCTTGGATCACATTTCATGTTGTCTTCGATTATGGTATAAAAAAAAGTAGCTCGTGTGGAGATCGGAATCTATGATTGAACTGGATCGATTTTGCACTTGCTAGCGCTAGAGCTAGGCAATTGGGGAAAATCCCTTTTTTTGCTGAAGAAAATGGCATTCACTGCAAGTAATTGCTAAGGTGTGTAGTTTGTATTAAAATGAGGCTGCGTCGAGGTTTTAGCATGTTTTAGGCGAATGCCAGATTGATATGCTGTGGTTTGTCTCCTAAATTGCATCTGTCCATGATTGGTACAATTCGACTGTTTGCTTTCGTGCATGGATTTCTGGCTGTCAGAAACTGTGTCCAAGTTGTTATAGGACTGCACCTCAGGGATCTTCTCTATACTGGATACTAGTCAGTATTGTGAAGTTGGCGGATGAGTAGGACTGTAGGAGTGAGTTGGGGACGCTGAAATTTGCTTCCAGTTTGATGGAAGTTGTTAGATTTCTGCTTTTATTGTTTTCTGGCATTCTGAAATAAGTTATTAGCTTACCTGTCTAGTAGAGGCCAGAGCCCATAGCCCAGACTGTACATTTTGTGGTAATTAATGATGGTACAGCTTCAATAGTGACCTTGCTTCCTCCACCAACATTATGGAGTGGTGGTAAGCCGCGACTTCCCCACTACCAAAAAATCAGAAGCGCACATTCAACGGCATCGTGATTTACACAATGTGGAACCTCTCGAAGGAGAGAAATTGTAGGATTTTCGAAAGCGTCGCCCTTCCCCGGTCCAATTCGCCTTAAGAATTAAAGAAGATGTTTCACAATTTAGATGGGCTTTACTTTTCATGTAATTTTCATACAGCTGCTTCCTGCTAGCCTGGAGCTATTAGTGTGTGGGGCTTAGCCTCCCGTTGAGTGTGCTCGAGTGTGGCTTGTCCGGTCTCAGACTGTTGTTTGTTCCCTTTAAACTCTTTCCCCTTAATTGATGGGCAGAGCTCCTACCGTTTTCGTTCAAAAAAAAACTTCAATAGTGAATGTTCTTTGGTTTTACTAGGATGTGGCAAAGATTTCATCATATAATCTTCTCTGCCTGTTCTAGACAACTTGATGTATCCATGATAACAAAATTCCAGGACCTATGAACCTATCTTTAGTTTAATTTTGGAATAGACTTTTTAAATCCTAATTCATTTATCCATCTTTCTTATACTAGAAAATCATCTTCAGAGTGATTAAGATATATTCCTAATCGCTGCCAAATAAATGACTCAATGCTGATAGTTTCATACTTTTTATTGTTTTCTGCGCTCATGATTGACAGATATGCCTGTTGCCATGCCAGTATCGTTAGGTCTAACATTGTTTATTTAGGATAGATAAATATCAACTATTTTCAGATTCTTCTAGAAGTTTAGTGCTGCTTCATGGTCGTCTATAAAGGTAGAATGCTTACATTTTTTATGACTTAACATCATTAAAAATTGCATGACAACAGCTTCACTGGCAAGATGTAATGGTTATTACTTCTTTGCTTTTTACCTTTTGGAAACTTGCATAATGGTTATAGTCTTACCTAAAGTATGGATGTGTTGCGTGTATAAGCAGAAAAGATGGTGAAATAAATGACTCGTGTTTGTTCTTTATTCGTTTTGTGTTGTTATCGGTTACAGTTGGAGCCTATTGGATAACATTATTGAACAGTGTAGGATTGTGTCACTTTATATCTGGAATTTTTTTTTCTGGTAGTTATAAAAAGTAACCATCTTGGTAGTTGATACAACCAGATGCCGCGTTGTATACGGGCTGATGGTCCTTTGGTTAACTTTCGGCATTACATTTAACTTTCGGGGTTAATTGTCCAGGAGGAAATAGAGGTTGAGGGAAAGTTATTACGTGCTGGAAAATCAGTCGGTGTCGTCTCCGTAGATTTCAGGAAGAAAAAGACAGGGAAATTGATGGCACAGGCCCGTCACACCAAGTATCTTGTGGCATCAAGCAAACTGTGAGGCGCTCCCCTTTTGTTAACAAGATATCAACATCAATTGCGCCCAGACTCTCCATACTGGTGCCATTATTAGTAGTCAGCAATCATGAAATGTTTGTGGCATATCTTTTTTTTTCAAAAAAATTCCTGTATATATTATATATATGAAATTCAAGTAAGTATCATTGGTGCCTCTGATGCATATCGGTCTAGTCATGTTACTTTCACTTGACAGCCATGATCAGATTATATATGTTTTCAAAGAAGGCACCGGGTTGTAAGTAACTTCGCAGGAAACTTTCAGTTATTGTTGGCTCAGTCTGCCACCATCTTGGGAGATTCTCTCCGTTAACAAAAGGAATTGATCGTTGCTGCATCACTCTATTATTGCCCTAGAAGATGCATGGTATTTAATCTGGGTCCACACATCGGCCTGAGATAGTTGGTGAAAGTAGGCCCGACTGCCACCATGCTGTGTTTTTGTGTGTACGAGTTCTAGGTCCTTGTGGGCTATCTCCTGTCTGTTCTGCTGTTGGTTGACCCCAAATTGTTATCGACTTATGATGATAGGATCCCAACAATGATTTGCAAGAATTGTCCCTTTCCGACCTACGCCCAGCAGTTTTTAAATCTGTGATGCAAGTAAATGGTACAGTCAATGTAATACTCAAAATTCTAAATAAAGAATATAGAGAGATCTTCTCATTTTATGTGCCTTATTTGCATCATAAAAAGAACATACATATAATTAAGAGTGATTAATCAGAACAAATGATACTAAATAAAACATAGTGCATCTCGTTGGAGTTTTATATGTTTGTGCATTAAATAAAATAACAAGGATAATAATAATAAGATAATAATTACTAGAAAATTTGAATCCTAGATTGAGAATTAGGGTTTGAATTAAGAGAAGGGAAGAACTGAGAAAAATACTACATAAAATAAAATAAAAATCAAAATAAATACCTTTCACACTTATATTATTAAACTATACATTTCAAATTGAGGAGAAGTTATTCACAAAGTTTGAATTTAAACTTGAATTCAAATTGAATTTAAAAATGGAGAAAAAGAGATAGAAAAGAAAAGAATAAAACAGAACTACCCTAACTGGGCCCCAACTTCGCTTTCAGCCCACTAGGGGAAAACCCTCTGCGCGGCCCACTTTCGTCACGCGCGCGCCGACACAATGGGGCCAGCAGTCGGCCACTCAATGCACTCACGCCCGTTCCAGTCACTGACCTGCGGACCCCACCTACTTCGGCCACTCACGCGTGACTGCACGCCTGCTTAACCTGACTCGTGGGGCCATCGTGCAGGACCGTCGTCCTCGCGTGGTTGTTGCGCTCCGCGCGACAGACTCGGGCTCCGTTGGGATTGGAATCTAGGCCCGCGAGTCAGCCTCCCATGCGCGTGTTGCCTCCTTCACGCTTGTGCCGCGGTGTCGTGGGTCCGGGCCGTCAGACCTCAACCGATTGCCCGGTAATGGCGGAATCGCCCTGCGGACTCGGGCTCCGTAGCTCAAATCACGGCGCTAACCGCAGCTCCACCTCGTCGCAGCTTCAAAAGCGGCCGAAGACCCTCCTCGCTTCTTCCCTTACCTCCCCTGCTCCGTGGATTCCATACCAATCGTTGCCGCCGCTGTTTTCCGCTCGCGAGTGTAGCCGCCGCTGCCGAACCACGCCGTTAGCGCCGCCGCGCCCGCAAGGCCTGGTTTTGGTGGCAAATTGGCGTGCCTAGAACCCGATTGTTGCAACCGTTGAGGGTGTGGAGTCCGGGGTGACGACGAATTGCTCATCGTGCTTCTTCCTCCGTCGCGGATCCGCGCACCTCCGTGGTCAGGACGCTGCACTGCGAGATTGACGGTATGGGTCCCTTCCCCATGTTCGAGTTCTTCCCAATTTCAATTCGCACCTTCTACACCTAGCAGTCGTGCACCGTAGGTTGGATCAGGGAGTCCGACAATGGCGCGCCGCCGTGCTGAGTGCCGGCCCGCCGTGATTGTGCGTAGTGGGGGGGGGGAGAGTCGACCACCGTCGATCTGTCGATGGAGGGCAGAGATTAGATGATAGCATACCTATTCGCGCGATTAAATCGTGACCATTGATCCTCTATCTGATGGCTTAGGGCAGATTGGGCTAACATAAAATCAGAACCCTAGGATCTTGATCTAATGGTCAGTTTTCCATACCGCTTCGTAGCGAATAGCGATCTAATCTGGACCGCTGGTGCTCGATCCAACGGCTCAGATTCACCGATACCCTTTCGTCGTGCTCATATTGCTAAAGAGCCCCTCTGTTTATTTAAAAACAACCCGCAGTCCAGACCAGTGGAGCGCTGTGTCTTGGAGATCTTGCGGGTTAGCCCTTGAACTTACCAGTAATTGAGGCCCGATCCAGAACTGTTTTAAATCAATTAAATGAATTAGAAATTGGATTTTTAATATGAAAATAAACCCTAGAACTTGTATAAATCATAGAAAATCCATTTTTAGTCCAAATTGAGCCATTCCAGTTTCTAGAATTTTGTAATAATATTCTCTACCATTTAGTGTATCTGTTTTGACATGAACTCTGTTAGAAAAAAAATATTTATCATTTAACCCTATTTCAAACACATTAAATCTTAGGAAATCCATAACTTGAAATCTATAACTCCAAATTTAGTGATTCCAGTTCCTATGATTTCATTTTAATGTGTAGATTTTTACTGTATATTTTATTCATCTGTTTGGTGTGATGTTGATTTTGGCTATACTATGTATGTATTGTGTTCATGCGAATAGACGAGCAAGCCACTGTGGAAACTGAGGTTCAACAAGTAGAGATAGCTGAGCAGGAGCTCATTGAAGGCAAGTTGTGCCCTTGATCACTTACTTTTTCCCAGCCATGTTCTTATTAATTATAATGATCTGCATAGGTTAATTTTGATGGGACCCAATAGGTTACCCTAGTTTTGGCTATCTTTATACCTTGTTTACCACTGAAATATTTTTGGATAGTACTTGCTATTGCTTTATGTGGATTGGGTATGGAGATACAACATTCATGATTACTCTTTTATTATCTTGTTATTCTTACTATTTATGTTAAGATCATTAAATTAA